>NC_136602.1:13886347-14091347 GCF_910589615.1 Taurulus bubalis
TAAAATTATCAGATCACCTAAATTATGAAAGACACATACAAAGACACACTATTCACCTTCTTGGTGAGAGTCCTATGAGAAGATCAATATCATTATCATACCATATGTTAAATATAAAGCTAAAGCCAACATGGCAATTCTTTTTGCTTAACATAACGTCTGGAAGCAAGGGGAGGGGAAAGCTAGCCGGGTTCCTCCAAGTAATTTTGCTTTTATTTTTCCAGGTTTTGGGAGCTGGAAATCAAAGAAAAATCACACTTATCCTACTCAATATAATTGAGGTGAAAACAAATATGTTTGTGGTGCTAAAGCCATTGAAAAATATTATTTAAGATATCAACAGCGACATCTTATCCTTTCATTCTCATTTGTGGCAAATAATGCCCGGCTTCAGCAGGATACCACCAGTGTCCAGCAGAACACAAACCGTGTACACCTGGATATTCGTGGTTTTTGATCATATTCAGAAATGGTGACCGAACAAGGAGACACAGGTTGGAGGGTTATAAAAGACCAGGGATCTCACCATGTCAATGCCATCCACTTCGCTCCTTCGGTAGTGTCAGTGTGAGAAAGAGCAGGAGCATTTTTGTGTGTGTGACTATGGAGACCATAGTTATGCCAGGGGGGTGTAACTCTCTGACCCATTCACATGGTTAATAAAACATTCATAGAAGCGGAGGAATGTTATGGTTTTTGTGTGAGTGTGCATGCATGTGCAGGCAAACATGTATGTGTGTGCATGCGTGTGTGTGAGGGAGGGAGAATGTGTGTGTGTGTGTGTCCTTGTGTCTGTGATGTTGGGCCTCCAGCAGTGACCCCACGGAGTGCACCATTCTCTCCGCAAACAAAGGGCCGGCTGTCCCCCCCCCCCCCCAATTCAACTGTGGACTGATCCAACACCGCCACCCGTTCGCCACCGAGCTAAGCAAATATTCCCTTTCCGGCTCTGAATTTGTCTCAATAAATAGGTTTGTGTTTTAGGGTTTTTTTTTTTCCCCTGGCCCTTTTCCTTTGATAGGAGACATAACACACAGGTGGCCATGTAATCTCAGAAGGCGGAGCTCCTCTTTCAATAACAGGTTTGAAAACTGGAGGACAGAACCTGACTTCTCATAATTTCACTTTATGTGACATCCTGATTTTGTCTGGAAAAACCATCCCACAATGCACCGCCAGTATTATTTCATGCTTAATTGACATCTGACTGATTAATTGTGTTTCACTTCTGTTTCCACAGCCCGTGGCGAGGTACAGAGAGACACATTGTGCTCAAGATCTCACTGACTGACTGAGTGTTTTCTCTGAGCGTGGCTCAAACCACTTGACAGTAGGGCTGATCGGTGATTAAGAAAAATAAATGGAATATGTGTCCGTGTGTGTTTCAAACACTAATAGGATTTAAGTCTTTTCCCAGGTCTGACATGATGCCTTTGTTCGGGGTCTCTGGCTGAAACATCTAATGTTGTACTATGTACCACGACTAATATATATATATATATATATATATATATATATATATATATATATATATATATATATAGTTTTTTTTGTTTGTGTTCACCTTTATGTTGTGTTTCTGTGCCAAATATGACTTATTTCAAATACCATAAAATGCTTGGTGTCAGTTATTGCTTATCCATCCATACAAAACAGTCTCCAGTTGGACTTATTGTACAGACAGTACTAAGCAAGCAGCTCTGTACTCCGACACTGAAGTAACTGAGTGTGCAGTGTTAGATGGGAATGCAGAATATTCTAGAGAGAGTGTGATTTGAGCTGTGACTGGTGGTGTTGTGTTTATTCTGACGCCCATGATATTCATTACAGGCTGTGCTGTGTGCTCTTACTTCCTGAACACGTCCCATAGGCCTGTGACCTTCACCTCCACAGGCTGCCCTTAAACCCCATTGGGCTCCAGCCAGGATAGAGGAAATTGCACTGGGAGATTGATTGGCTAAATCCTTTAATTATTCGGATTTCACAATGGGGCTGGAGTGACTGCGCCTTCGCTAGTTGACCGTGTCAAACAAAGTGGGAAAAAAAAACATGTGAAATTTGAGGTTTTACTTGAAGTATGGGAAATGCAGCAGTTTTCATAATATTGACAGAAAACAGAGACGAAACACTTGGGAATGAGCTTGAATGTTTTAACTGTAAATCAAATCAAAGGGCAGTTATTTGTCACTTCCTCGACGTAACTTGAGTTCTGAAATGGGAAGAATGGACAGAGTGTATTTCTTCAGTCGGATGTGATCACATTTAGCATGCATGTACGGGTGTCTTACCATAATGTGATATGCCCACACACATTCAGTACAATATCCTGCTGAGATTTACATGGGGTTTGTTCCTAATGGTTCCTAAAAAAAAAGCCCAGAGCCCCAGCGGTCTAAAGAAAGCAGATATGTAATACCTGTTGGGAATATGATGGCAGGGTCTTTTCATAGCTTGATGGATCTGTCAGATTGACCCTTGCTCTAATTTGTTTCTGTCTCCATCATTTAGCGAGGCAGGGTGTGATATTTCCCAATAAATCTGCCCTCCTTGCAAAGTAATAACTGCAATATCTATTCTCCATCATGGGGGTTCAGGCCTCCTGTCACTCTCCAGGCTCTAATTGGACGTGACCATTTCATAGGTTTCAGGAGGAGAAAAGCCCGGTAGTGGTAAGTGACTGATAACAAAAAGTTACGGAAGAAGAGATCGAAAAGAAACATCATATATTCATATATTTTTGAGTCACGTTGAATCAGTTTAATATTTCATGATTCTGGCAATTGCTGACACAAGAGTACACATTTCACTAGTTGAGTCTAATGGGATTTATTTTCTCTGGTGGTGTTACAGGCCGGTCAGCCTAGAGAACAAAACATACAGTATGAGAGAATGAGAGCCATTTTCAGTATATTGTCAGCCCTAAAAAGCCTGCTGTCAGGTCAAGGCCAGAGCAGCCGTGTCCAATCTCACAGGAACGCAGATTAAATTAATATCAGGCCCTTTGTTAATAACTTCCTGGTTTTAAACAAAGTTAACCTTCAGGTTACATTGCGTTATTGCTCCCATTCTGGCATCAGACAAGAAGAAGGGGGGTAACTTTGTTTTTAATTAACACAAGGAACCAGCACCACAGCATGCTCATATGAAGAGTTGTGGTGTTGCATAGATACTGTTAATTATAAATATTGCACAATGAAAGAACATGTGAATTTGAAGAAAGCAGATGTGTTTTCTAACTGTCGGGTTGATGGTTAAATAAAATTGGTCAAACATAAAAAAATGTAATGCACAGCTAATGCGCAGAACAATATAAATTCATGAATGATATCATGCCATACACATCTGTATTTTGTTTACATCTGTTTTCTTTTTGTAACTTGTTGTGGGTAAGTTAAGGCATATTGTTCTCCTCTTAGAAGGCCTAATGTCACTTTATTTAATTGATCGACTGTGGCGACTGGGGTGACTGTGGCTAAGTGGTTAGCATGCCCATCTTTCAATCAGAGGGTTGGTGGTTCACGCCCTGGCCCTGCTAGTCCTTGAACAAGACACTTAACCCCTAATTGCTCCCTGTTGCTGTGTCTGTGGTATATAGAGCAAACATGTAAGTCGCTTTGGATTAAAGCTCAGCTAAATGAAATATATTATATAATATTGGCAGTGTGAAATCCTTTGCAAGTGTATAAAGAGTTATTCAAATAAGCTTAATTTATCCCAAAAATGTATGCTGTATTAGTAATAGTCCAATCTAAAATACCAGTCCAATCTAAAATACTCTGCTATTTCTTCCTTCCTTTGATTGTCAGCCTTTTCCCTCTCTTTTTTTTCACTACCTCTCTCTTTCTTTTTCTCTGGCTTATGTCCACTTTTTCACTTCTTTCCAGGAGACAATATTCATTTTTTCACCAAACTGGAATCCTACTGAAATCCCCCCATTCCTACTCTACAATGTGTTTGTGCGTGTCCAAAAACATAAATGTCAATGATAGATTACCTCCGGAAGAAACTCAAGCTTTGAATTGTGAACAGGAAATGCTAAAAGGGTTGTGATAACTGATACGTCTGCTAGTTGTGTGACTGCTACTGAGTTGTGGAGAGCCACGAGATGGAATGCAGCCGATTGTGTAGAATAAGACATTATCGGCTGCTTAAGTTTCGGACGTGGTTAACCTGAACAATGGCACATTTCCCGTTACCTTACTTTTACGGTTCGGTTAATGGAGCCGGCATCACTTCATGATCAATGGTCCCAGTCTGCCTTATCATAGCCTTTGCATTTAAAATCTAAATATTATTTATGAATGGTTTCGGATGTTGAGGACACAAGCTGTTAACATTCAGTCTCCATGTAAACTGAAACCTCAGTCCTGGTCAGAGTCTTTCTGATTCACAAGGCATTTTTCTGAAATGAATGGACTTCCCCTCCTGACACTGGGAGCAGCAGGGGAGCGGTGTCAGATGTTGCAGCGCATGTGTATATAGCGAGTGTGTGCATGTGCGTATGTGTCTGTGTGTGCCAGTTTTTGACTCGTGGCTGCTTCCATGGCTATGGACCATGAGGTCTTCACATTATGTCTCTCTCATACCATCATAAACCGACTCTACAATCCTTCCATTCAACTCAAAAGCAGCCAAACCGTGGGAAACAAAGAAAAACTGCATTCTTGTGACCTTGAGGCTCTACTACTGAAATGTATGTGCCTGAACACTTAAACGCACACTCCTCCTGCACTCCCCTCTACCTGATCCCGTCAGACATGAGGTAGACACAGATGATAGGTTTTAATAGGAGACATCGGATATCATGCTTCGAGCTAAATTGGTCTGGAACAAGCAGAATGTTTTGTCCAACAAGTCGTTACAGTGATTCATATGGAATAAGAAATAAGATAATTAGTTGAAATTTAATCTGTATGTTTTGACCTTCTGGATGCAATGAGTATAACTCGATGCCCTAACTATTTTCGAAGAGTTTTGCACTGGAAAAGTCATTAAATATAATTTAAATCATCGTTAAATTAGCATGTGTAGATGCCAGCAGTATTATCTCACCAGCACATACTTTTTAATAGAGTTGTGGGGCCATATTAGGGAGATAAAGCTGTAAGGGCAGTGCAGATTGGGTCATGACAGTGTCAGGGGTGAGACATGTGGCACACACCAGAGTATGTCCGCTAACACCCAGGCGTCTGCTGTGCCACACAGAGCTGATTGTTCCACAGCCATGGGCCCTTCCATTCAGGATCTAGCCCTTCTCCGGTCCATCCTGGGCCCAAAGAGGACTCCTGCTCCTGGGGTGACTAATGCTGAATGACAGGCAGACACTGATCAAAGCTGCTTCTGGAAGCCCTCCTGTCACAGTTCGGAGGGAGCAGAGAGGAGACGATAAGTGGAGAGACAAGAGCAGTATGCCCAGTCTGGTCATGGGCCAAATATCAGGGATCAGACAGCATGGCTGGACTTTATTAGCTTCATCGCAGACAATACACTCTCCACAGTGGACCTCCACCATTGCCAGATTATCTCATCCCTCTTTATAGCTCAGTGGCCCAGAGCCACCCCACACAGGAGCTCTGGAGCCATGAGGTGAAGAGAGGCCTGGTTAATAGATGCTGAATCTGGCCTTTAAACTTCTGTCTGCTATCATCTTCTTCCTTTGCTCATGCCTGAGTCACGTGAAAAGTTTTCAGGAAACATGAAACATATAACATGATTATATACATATAACAGGTATTGGGAAAAATGTTAGTGCTAATGTCGGCGTGTGCTAAATGAATATTACACTAAGTATAACATGTCATGGTATATCAGAGAATCATACTTTTGTCCCAGGATGCCCATTCATTAGCCAAGGAAAACACTTTATATATACATACACATGCATGCACGTACATACACAGGGACATCATCTGTGGGGTGTGTCATGTGTCATAAAGTCATTATATAGTGTGTCGAAATAGGTCATGGACATGGGCAAGTCTGCTGGGCAGCATGTTTCTGGTTAAATACTTTGGAAGACTGTCTGTTTAAAAAGATAAAGTGGGCTTTGCCACGAAGTCAGAAAATCTTTGTCTGAACTACCCGTCACCTCTGCCGAGGACACACAAAAATGCTCAGCTGTATAAAGGAAATCAAGGCTTTTGTGCAATCAGTGGAAGTGAAATAGCACACACTATGAGGAGAACATTGCTCCAGGGCGTCTATGAACTTAATAAGAAAGCTTGATCTTGATTTGACACTGCTTTGATGCCTGTCTGTTGTTCCCATTACAAGGGTGAGGTTAAGGTATAGGAAGTGCTTTGTGACCTCGTGGTCTGCGCCTCAAGGCAGCCTTTACACTGAACAGCACCCAGCGCTGGAGCCCAGTGGCATTAATTGCTTGTAGGAGCTCTGCGTACAGAAAGCCCTTGATGTGATGGATGAATAAAGGGCACAGAGCAGCAATCTGGACCCCGATTGTGTTTCTCTTCAGTCACCACATTGCCAATACAAACCTGGACAGGCAAAGACAAACAGGATAAAGGCCAACAAGTCACTCTCCCTCTGAAAAGAACAGACTGTGGTCACCAGCAGTTACATATTGCTTGTAAGACTGCAGAGAGGAGGGACAGCTAATAATTATCTTTTACCTAATGGGCCGAACACATCAATATTGTTAATGTACTACTCAGTGACTAACACCATTAGCAGGCTAATTTGCAGCAGTTGGTGTCATGGGGTCCAAAGTGGATCCATTTAGTGAATAAACAGGAAATACAACCATCCTTTATGTAAATAAAAGTGTGAAGTTGTGGCAGAAAATGCCCTTGACCTTCTGCCCCTCCTCCTGGTTGGCTTCATGCCAAAGGTAACAAACACAATCCAATATTCTGCTTTGCGTCCCTCATCATATCTCAATATATATTATCAAGGCAGTTAATGCTTATGTTATCATTTCTTTTTTAAAGAGGAGCTGTAACAGCTCAATGATCAAGTGTTACATTTGATCTGGAGATCTTCAAACGTGTTCACATAAATCCTGAAATGCAAATCATAGACCCGGAGGATTTCTGTGGTGCCTTGAGGTCTGAGTGCAGTTTTGATGGGGTGAAATTCAAAAGAATAATCATGGTTTTGGGCCATGAAAACTGAAACCGTAGCCAAGCAGGATCTTTTCTGAAGTGCTTCCGTATGCGTCCTAAATCAAAAGACCTATGATTTCATTGTTCAGACATTGCAGAGCCGTATGTGTTCTGAATTCATATCATTGCTACTAATATCCACCCAAATCCACCTCATTAAGTCAGCCTTTTCTTTTCTAAAAAGTGGCTTGTTTGATTTCAATCTCCATCCACAACAATAAAACCCTGTTATGGTGCCCCCAGCCCTGCTCCTGAAATAATAACATTTAGAAATGGATCAGGATCATAGGGCGCATACACAAATTATTGTTCACTTTGGTTAACATTGCACGGTAGGGCATGGCCTCGGCCCTCTAGTTATGATATATATTTGCGAAGATAAATACATGTATTGTAGTAGCCAGGCAAATATTTTTGACATGTACTTTGTACAGGTTTTGAGATAACTGTTGTTGCAGCTCTTTAAACTTACCCTAACCCTGAGACTAAGACTCTGTTGTGAAAATACAAATGAAATCCCATTCAGCTCCATCACACTGTTTTGGAAGCATATATCTCACATATATTGTAAAGCTAAAGCAAATAAACCCTATATAAACTATCTGCATTCTAGATACCGCTAAGAGTAGTTTTGTAATTTAGTAAATCAACACACAACTGATTTAAAACAACCACAGGCTCAATGCTGTGGAGATAATGTACATTCTTCATTATACTCCCAACACCAAATGCAAAGTGTTGTACATGTTAATTATAAAGAAGACTGTGGAGAGAAGGGTGTGAATCACTCATGCATTAACCAGCCTATATGGAGTTTTATTAGTTATGTTAACATCAGCAAAGAAGGCCATTAGAAAGAACCAACGTGGACCCACATACTTTAGTATTTGGACATTGTTAAAGAGATATTAATAAAAACAAATAAACAAAAACATTAACAACATTAATAATTGCATAAAAGATGAACAAAAACTCTCGGTTTTCCATTCGTTACAACATAATGAAAACCGATACAATTTCTGTTAAAATGCCAATTACTTAGAGAAGATCCATCCGTTTGGTGAAGGGCCAGAGAAATGGGATCCCCTCTCTCTCATGTCCTTCACTTTTTAAACCCACATGGCACATGACCAGCTGTTTTGACAGACCCAAAATAATTGTTTTATTGTTTTTGGACACTGTAGCATCAGTAAATGTGTCATTTGCTGTCAGCTTGGCCACAGCCAAATCTCAAGCAGCTCTCAGCCTCAGCAGCATTCCAGCACTACTGTGAGTGATCATAAGGATGTGCGATGAGCACCAGCATGTCTTTCTTCTGAAACCGGGCTGCTACACAATGCCTGGGAGGAAGGAAGTGGACTGTGGGACTTCAAGGAAGATGACAGCTGACAGATGCATCACTCTTGGTGGCCACTGGTGCTGTTTGAGGACTTAGATTGGATCGGAGGCTGATGCTCATCAACCACTTGTCATTGTCTCCTTTACATATTACAGCTGAGCCACATCCAGAGGGTGAGCAGCATTTTGATTTGGCCTTAAAGGAAACAAGAAACCGTGTCCTTTGTTTTCACTCTCTTACATCTTTTATTTTATTTCCGCACTCCTGCTTGAGAGCTTGAGTCTATTGATAAAGACTTTCACGGTGGGCGGGTCATCGGGACCATGTGAGTTCCCATGGGAATGGTTGATCGGCCCACTGCTCCGGAGAGGTGATGTAGGTCAGCCGTTCCATTTTCCTACTTTACTGTGGCAAGACTCTCACATGACATGACCCACAGTTAATTTGGATTCCTGAAACCCCAAAGCCAGTACGTTATTCTTTCTTTGTGTTTTATGTTCTCTTTTTCTTTACTGGAGCTGCTACTGAGTGGCGGTGCTTTATCAGCCTTGCTTGCCTGCTGGGGAGATAAAAAAACCTGCAGTGCTGGGTCTAATGAGTCCAGCTTGTTGATTTATTCCACCTCAACATCCAAGTCCTACACGTCTCCCTCAAAGTCTGTTTCTTTCATTCTCCTCCTCTCTGGTTAGGTTAGCGGGACAGTGAGGAATGGATGAAGTATTTTTTTTCTTTTCTGTTTCTCTCAAACACACGCTTACACTGGACACTCTCACCAGCTGGCAGCCTTGGACTGTGGAAGAAGAGGGCTTTGTGATTGAGGGTGGCCTGCTGGGCATGCTCTAAACACACCCACAGGGCTTCAGGGGAGAGGAGCTGGGAAAGGAGAGGCCTGAGAGAACACAGAGGCCTCAAAACAGCAGCCAGTGACCTGGCCCCGCCGCAAAGACTTTACATTATCGCCCCGACACCAATACAATACACAAGAGAAGGAAAGATCCCAGCCACAGGCTCAGACTCTCCTAAGTAGGACATACTGTAAGAAAAAAGAGTTATAAATGCTAAGGAACTGCTGCAGAAATGAGGCCGACTGGATAAAGTCAACCTAACATAGTCCTGTAAATTGTGTGTGTTACGATTAAGAAATGAGGGAGACAAAAAGAGAGCAGGGGTTTGAGGTTTAACAGACTTCAATATAACATGTGGTACACCTCGACATCTAAAAGTAAAGCCAAATAAACTAAGTGTTTGTGCCAAAAGTACAACTGTATTTAAAAAAAGTCTTCATGCATTATTCAAAGATAAAAGAGCACATAACATGTCAGAGATAGAATAATAAACTCCCTGCAGGAGGAGGCCTGAGTGCAGCGGAGAAAGGCCCGGCAGTTGCCTCGAGTGTGTGTGTGTGTGTGCGTGTTTGTTCAAAGACAGCAGAAGATTGATGAGGCTGTCGTCTTTGGTGGTATCGTGGTTATCATGGTAACAGTGTAATAGTGTCATGGAGTGGAGCTTTGGACTATGATCTAATAGCTGTCAGATGTGGATGTAGCAACATCCAACAGGTGTGTCTTGCCTGTCTTATTCTTTCTTTTCAATGTCATTAGCAAGTTAAGCTAAGTTTCAAACCTATTATTCATACAGAGCCAATATTGACTATTTAATTAAAGAATGGACGTTGAGAAAATTACTTTACTGAACAATAGCAGCCTGTAAAATCTGGAATGACATCTGCCATTATCTGAGTCAAAACCAAGCTAGAATATATATCAACATAAGAAACCAGATGCTGCCTGTGTTTATAAGCCCCGTTTCACGTTTCCCTCCCAGGGAGCACCAAGGCTTTAAATTATATTTTGGCAACTTGGCAGCACAATAAGCTTTAAACACAACATTAATATATTCACCATATGCTGCCAAAAACAAAATTTGGAGGAAAACAGCCCTTATAATGGTGGAATTCCGGGCATGAAAATAGATATCAAATATCAGTTACTGGAAGATTCAGTCCCAAAGTGTTATATCCCTCTGAGGGCTACAATCATCCAATCCTTGATGAGACAGAACATATTTCTTGCATCCATCCAAATCTGAGATTTGTTTTGCTTTTGTCTGGTTCCACATGAAATCAACTGCCAAACAATTCATGATATTCCATGACAAAGTTCATCCTGCCACCCGAGATCAGCTGGTATGCTTTCTGGATGTGAGAAATGATGGAAAGTCTTAGGGCTGAGATGTTGCACTTCAGTCCATAATTTGTCCATTATGAGTAGCGGATGGCAATCTTTCTGTTTAGCTAAAATCCCATGTTCGGAATGAAAATCACCAAAGTCCTCGCTGTCTCCCACAATGCAAGGTCAGAAGCCGGTGTGTTCCACCTCTGGTCGTTTCCATACACTCTTTAAAGCCAATTCATTTTTGTGAAATCAAATTGCGAAGGCTTTTTTTCCTCCTGACCTGTTAAACAGGGCTCCTTGTTTAAGTTTCCAGCCTGTGTTCTCTCCGGGGTCTTCACCTGGTAAACAGGAGAAACATCTAAATCAGTGGAAAATGTGCCTCACAATGTTCAGCAGCACTGCTCCCCATTGACCAGCAAATCTGCAACGGTATAAAACATAAGAACCAACACCAGCTGGAAACCACAGTCTGAACAACAATAACACAATGAGGAGTAATACTTTCATGAAGCATTTAATGTGCAGCCACTGATTCACCACTGAAAAAGCTTCAGTAGGTACTGAGAGAATGTGTCAGGTGTCTGTTGAACTCTTCCTTGGAGTCACATTGAAGCTCGGTGCAGCCACACTCCGCTCAAGCTATTTGATGTCTCAATAACACCAATGAATCCAAACAACCTGCCGACTTGCTGCGTGATTTTATCTTTGTCCAAGAGAAGCAGACATTAGCACGCCTCACTCTCTCTGCATGTATGCATGTCACTGTCCATTAGAGTGTACAAGCATGGGTGCCTGGGCGGGTGGAGGAAAAGCATGTCGAGGAAAGCCCTGGTGAGGTGTTTTCTCTTGGAATCCCCCTCCAAATTCAGCTAGCTCGTTAGAATTTCCAGCCACTTAAGAGAAATACTGTTATTTTAATACACAGCGAGACACACATTCCTGCTTAGTCACATAACAGTCTACACGAATACAAACGCGCCAAACCATACACAACCTTTTAGATGAAAACAAGGTATTAATGTTTTCTAATGCTCTCAATTTTGTCTTGGCTCGTAATTGGATGCTGGCTCAACATAGAACAGGAAAGTGTCTACGTAGACCAGACTGTTGAATTGTTTGCACTCTAAAACAGGTTAGTTAAAGCAATGTGATAGGACAATACTGTGCAACTAGAAAAAAGTGAATAAAAGCCTCCTTATATGTTTTACAGCCCCTGTTATAAGGTTACCGGCGCTGAGTGGTCATGGCTCAGTAACAGTTGCATGGCCACGGTTGAATTCAGGGGTCTGATTGATGCTCTCCAGTAAATATCTCCATGTCCCATGCGGTGAGGTTCACTAATTGTTAAATAGACTGAAATATGGGTTTGTACTTTATCAGCAGCATGACAGACTTTTGACCCAGGACCATCTGTTAGTTAAAGCAATTGAGACTTTCCTGGGATTGTTGGGATCAAAGGATTTGAGCATGTCTGTCTTGGCAAATATCACAGAAGTTCCTGTACATATGTGCAAGAATTTGGTGTCTACTTTAAAGTTTCCCACAAAAAAGTATTTTTTTAGCCTAACCGCTAGCCTTTTAAGAATCAGAAATCTGTTCATCAACTATAAAATACATTTGTTGGATCAAGTATGTGGTGGAAAGAGGTGGATAATGAATGTATCAAAGTGTTTTGGCTGTCAGCTCATAGCATCCTTGATGTGTCTGGGAAAATGTCAGAAAATGAGGGTAAGGTCACACTCATACACCCACTCACAGCCACACAGCCACACAGCCACACACACACACACACATACACACACACACACACACACACACACACACACACACACACGAAAAAAAGACACACATTTTTGGACACGAGATCTTTACTCAGTGCACATTGATTAATGACCGTTCATACAGTTATTATATAACTCTGATCAATGATGCTTTAAATAAGAATTAATGATCTCCATTGTTCTTGCACACATGCACCTAAATGGCAATTTGCATCCGTAATGCCTCATGTGAGAATGAAGATATTTAGCTGTCAACAAATCTGCGGGTATTGGAGAAGCTTTTGTCTTGCCCTGCTTGTGGTCTCACTTCGCATCACTGGAAAAAAGAGGAAAATGCTGCTTTCCTGATCAGATTTGCATCTACACGCAGCTTCAAAGTAAACATGTTTTCCATTTCCATTCTACATGCAAAGCTGTCAGCACTGCCCTATTCACACATCCTACTGGACATTTATTCAACATGCATGCACACTCAGTCATGATACAAACTCGTAAAAAAACCGCACCCACATTACAATAGCAACCTGCGCTTCTAGATATACACATCTCTATCCTCACCAGTCTCTGGCACGGCCTGCTGCCCTCTCTTTGTTCTCTAAACAACATCTTCCCATCCTTAAAGAATGCCTCTGATGGGCCTCTTTGACATGCATTGTTTGTGCAAGAGAATTTAGACCCTCAGCCCCTGGCCTTGGCCCTCTTCTGCAATCCAACCATAGGCAGGGCTGCCACTGTGACTAATGCCTTATAGACCTGCCTCTCTGAGTGTGTGTGTGTGTGCATACATGTTTATGTGTGTCAGAAAAAGAGAGAAAGTGTGACTAATGCCTGCAGAATGGTATTTATACATTAGGGGGCCATTAGTAGTTTAGGCTCCTGGGTGGAACAGCAGGGAGGAAGACAGGCATTGTCGTGGCCCCCGTCACCCCTATCACAACCAGCCACCGCCATTCCTGCAGCACACACAGATATTTTGAGGAAAGACACAAACAACAGCTGCCAGTGCAATGGAACATGCAAAATGAACATGTTACTTTGCATTAAAATCAGTGTCTGGGGTGTTTTTAGTTTTGTCTGCTTGTAGGCCAGCTTGTTTAATTGCACGTGCTGCCCCGAGGATTACTGTGATGGTACATCTCAAATTTTCACATTCATGTCATGCTCATATTTCCCTAACACAACTAAAATGAAACATTTGTATTAATCCAGAATGCTATCTTACTGTTGCTGGTGTAAGCTTTTGATGTAATGCAATAGATACCTTATGTGACTGCATGAATGAGTGTACGCATGTGAGCATGTAACTTTATACAATAAGACAAGTGTTATGGCCTACTTACCTGTTGGTGGGTATGTGCAACTATGTACCCATTTTCAATGTATTTTATTTTATTTTTTTCTCATTGTTGTATCTTGTTTTGCTATGTGTTGTATCTTTGTATTATTTTATTGTATGTCTTTATCTGAAGCTGGGAGGGGCAGGTTTAGGAATATTTTTTATATAGAAAACCAATAAACAGAGTGATAAAAGAAACGTGTTGGTCTTCCCTCTCTCATGCTGATGATGAAGGTCATACACACTTGTACATAATCTTAATTATTGTTGTTTGTATTATTTAGGGTTGTCTTTTATTTCTTTATCTATTCTTTCATTTTCATTCTGGTGCACTTCCTGAAGTGTAGGCTTATGTTGAAGATGTTTCAGGTGTGCTTTCAAGTTTCACTGTCGGCTTACTAAGGTTGCCAAGAGTAAGAACATTTCTCTTAAATCTAGCCTAGCCAGGAAATTGTGGATTTTTTGCACAGTTTTAACATAAAAAATGTTCCTTTTAATGTAATTGGGACCACTCTTCCATCACATTGCTAGCCAATATTTCAGCTAGCTATTGTTAGCTGTTATTATGTGTGGTATAATGTTAGCTTGATTTTGCATGCTAACGTTCATTATGGAGTTTTAATTCCTCTTTTCCATTTGTTCTTTATTGTTAACATTTATTTTATTAATTAGTTGTTCACTTTAAACCCCCTATTTTGCACAAAGACTGTATTGTCAACTCGCCACTGGACACATTTCACATTGCAATGTTATGCATTTGACAGAGTAATTGATTGATTATGTCTGTTTATATATGGTGACATTTTTCTTTCTATCTGCGTACAACTAGGTACAGCCCGAGCAAATAACGTCTATTTCCATTTGAATCCAGTCCATTATTGAGTTATTTATTATTTCCTGTCAATTATCATAAATTACACATACATCGCATTTAATTCCCATGGCATTTTTAAAGATTTTCAACCCTTGGGCCACTTTACATTGGATTGATGTAAAAAAAGAATCACAAATTACGATTTAACCTCTTCAGCCTGGTAAAGACAGTTTGTCTCGTAGCTGTGTGTCTCCTGTTTGTCTCTTGTGCTGTTTATAGGACATCTAGAGAGAATGGAGCCACCGTGGATTAAATCGATGGACAACTCAGTCGGGCTCAAAACACTTTATACACAACACTGAAATATTACTTCTGGTGTGGATGCGGTGAGTGTTTTTCTTCCCTCCTAGTATTCAAAATGTTATATATGAAATTTTAATATATGTATCAAACTATTGTTACATATTGCATATGAGATACATATAATAGATACTACCAGCTGTAATATGTATATATACATATATATATATATATATATATATATATATATATATATGTATACATATATTCATAAGACATAGTACGTGTAGGGACTTGGAATTCAGGTGGGAAGCACAACCTGGGTCAGGGGCTGTATTGGGGGAGACAGCATCAGAGCAGCTTGTTCTCACGTCTTACGTGTATTTAAAAACACGACAAGTTATGAGATAGTATCTCATGGAAATGGGCTTCCATATAAAAGTACAATAAAAGAGAAAAAAACATATACAATGTCACAAAAATGCACTGAATGCACTTGATCTTAACTATATAAAAACACTATTTACACACATTTCAAAGCAAAAATAAACATGCTGTTCCATTGTAACATAACAGTTAGATGCCTGAAAGACGTGCATCATGACTGCAGGTTTGCTTATGAAAACTTTAGACCTCTCTTCAGATTTGAGTTGGACTCACCCTGAATGACTTAAAAACTTTTCTAGTGATGGTTCCTCTAAATGATTTTAGAAAAAAACAACTGTGTTTATCTTTATCCCCATTGTCTCTGTCCCTGACACTCCTGCTGCTACCAGCAAGGATGAAGAGACACCGTGGTGGAACGCACGCACGCTTGCACACTCGTAAAGTACTACTGGGAGAAAATGAACTCCAGTTTGAAAACATGCGATAAAGGAATATTGGTGTTCACATGTGTCAGGTTCCTGAACCCAGCGCAGATCTGCAATATAAACACCTGCCTGCAAAGCCTCCTGACACTGAAGGACTTCGTCAGAGCCATCAGCAGCCAAGAGTATCTCTGGAATTTGATCCCTGAGGCTGCACTCATCAGGTACAGCAATGCTCAGATACAACCACTAACTTTATTCTCAAGTTGTACTCTGAACACCAAAATCTTAATGGTAGAGAAAATAACTCTTTGACCCCCTCTCCAGATCATTTATGGACATCAATAGGCTCTCAGGCAATCACCGCCACAAAAAAAGCCTCGTAGCTGCATTCAAGAGCACAATTTGTTCTTGGAGTTCCAGGATCTTCACCAGAAGGTGAATATGCCTGTTTTGTGGTTGATTGTTTCACCACTTTCTAGTGGTTATAAACTCTGTGTATAAACTGTCATTATTGTGTGTGTGTGTGTGTGTACCTGCAGGATGCGCACGAGTTCCTCACCTCTGTGCTGGAGCAGATAAGATGCTTAAGCCCACAGCTTCAAATTATGGCAGCCAGCATGGGCAGAACCTACAGCTGTCCAGTGGAGGATCACATGGTCTTTAAAATGGTTAACACCCGAACCTGCAAGCAGTACGAGGAAATAGTTAAACACATCACACACAATATATCTACCAGCATGTCAAAGCAGTATGCAGCTGTATTATAACTGCATTATCCTTTTAATGTGTATGTGCGGTGGAGGATCCACCAGAGAGGAGCAGTTAACGAACCTCTCCCTGGATGTGGTACCTGGAGGCGGAAGCGTGGAGCAGATGCTGCAGGATCACCTGACAGTGAGAAACACCTCTCATTCATTCACAATAGAACCAACTGATATGATGTGATCATATGATGTAGAAAGACACTGACATGTTTCTGTCCTACCAACACTGCTTATGTCAGTATGTGTATGAGTATGTTATGTTGATATTTTGCTGTTGTGCTGTTAATCCTGAATAGAAGTGAAACCATGTTTGTTATATGCTATTCTGCAAGAGAAAGAGTTGGATTTCAAGTCCGACTGCGGTGCCGCCACTTCGGTCCAGCGCTCCTCATTTCTAGCTCTGCCAAGGTGAGTAACAGCACATCCATAAACAAATGACCAAACTCCTGACCCCAGTGCTCAGTGCTATCAACAGGGCTACACTGACCCAAGGGAGGGATTATAAAGTATGTAACATATAAAATATAATTGGACACCCCATATTTGTCTCGAACATTTTTCTCTCCGTCTTCAGAGTGCTGGTCTTCCACCTTAAGCGCTTCACATTTACGCTGTCCTTGCGGTTGATGAAGGTACATGGCCCAGTCGTTATCCTTAGGGATATGGTGGTGTCATCCAACCAGGTAAAGACAAACTAAATGACCTGATAGCAAACAAAAGCATCAGACTGGGGCTGATGCAACTAAATGTTTGAACTATGTGTGCATAACTCTGATTTACTGGCTTTCTTTTCAGGGTGGTGGATGCTACAGTCTGGTTAGTACCATCAACCACATCGGGCTCACAGCAACCAGTGGTAAGATAATAATTTATTTTCATTCATTTCTTATATTCATATTTATACTTTTAGGCTGGCAGTCCACGCAACAAAGCTTCCTTTCCTGTTAGGACACTACATCTGTGATGAGGTGGATCAGGATGTGGGAGAGATTCCCATGTTAATGACTTGGAGCCTTCACGTCCTCATGTATGATTACAGATTTGGTTGGTTGCCGCTCTCTTTTCGGTTTTATTACAGTATATGTTGAGTACACAACCTCTATAGAGCTGAAATGTAGGTTTCAGTGTTGTGCCGGGCTGAATTAAAGGAGGAGTAACGTTACATTAGATCAGCTAGCTTTTCTCGGCTATTACATGTTTCTTGGCTGTAAATTGGTCTGGTGGTTAACTCAGCTGACATCACTATTTCAGACAAGAATAACACTACCTTTCTTTGGGCGAAATGCCATCAATTCACAAAAAACAGTGTATTCAGATAAGGTGTTTGTATAACACGGGGGAAGTCAGAGAGGCACTAATGGTACACGCAGAGGAAAGCTGTACAGACACAGATTACAGATCACAAACACAAAAATGTATCGGTGGAACATCAGTTTGCAATAACAAGTGGAAAACAAAACCTATAAAAACATATATATTATTAATGATATGAATTCAAGGACAAGTATCCAAATCAAAATAATTATAAACCTTGAGACATGAAACTCTTTCTCCCCTTCAAGGGGTTCAAGAAGTGTTACCCATCATTATGGAGACTGGCTCTGATCTGGACACTTGGTTAAACATGAAGAAATGAATAGATGACTCCGAGCATACAGTAGATGTTCAAGTATTTGTATATTTCTGTGTTAAACATAGTGAGGTAGCGCAGCAAGGCCAAGCAAGGTTTGCCCTTCATTGGTGGGCAGTGTTAAAAAGCCCTCAATGTGTGTGTGTGTGTGTGTGTGTGTGTGTGTGTGTGTGTGTGTGTGTGTGTGTGTGTGTGTGTGTATGTGTGTGTGTGTGTGTGTGTGTGTGAGACAGGCAGCAACGAAAGGTGTAAAAATACCACGCTGCTCCAAGATAAATTCTCTCTCCCACGGTCTGACATTTACAGATGGCTGGAGCGTGGGAGTAAGTTAGGGGGTTGCCCCGTGAATGTGTGTCCGTGCACACTGAGTGTATGTGTGTGTATGAGGTTTCCCTTCAGGAGAAAAGCTCCATTGATGTAAACTGGTGCTCCTGTCCCTGTGTCAAGTGCGGACCAGGGTCAGAAGGAAACTCTGAGATTTTCCACAAGTATAAAGTTGTTTCTGTCTATGTGTGTGTGTGAGTTTGCCTATTTCCCATGTTTGCATAAACATGTTGGATGTTTTAGAGTGGGTGATTCATGCGTAATTGAGAAGGGAAATCTGTTTTCATGACGCAGAGCTTCAAGAGGGGGATGGATGCCTTTCTGGAGACCCCCACGCCCGAGGATTTCTCTGAGTAATAATGAATCATAGTGAGTTGTTGTGTACAGGCTGATGTGATGTTCCTAACACAGCTTGTTAAGGGTTCATTGAACAACTTTCAACACCGTTACAGCTTCTCAAATGTTCTTTGATGAATACTTTATTTGTGATGTAGTATCTATTTTTTAATCTCTAACAAAAAAAAAGATGTTGTACTGTAATGACAGGTTAGGCTTCTTAGCTCCATCTACTGGTATCCCCACCAACTGAAAGACAGTCACACAGCCATGAATGACTATAGTTATATGGGGCATAGAAAGAAGCATTGTTAGTGTATAAACAGGTTTAAAAAGAAATAAGAAATATCCCTCAATTACTCATTCACTTATCCATATATAATACACCCGCAATACTTTACTTGATAATGGGCATGCAATTGGGAGTTTATGGATCACCACCATCATTGTCATGTGTTGGACAACTGTATCTTTCACATCTATAAGATGCAACACATTTTGGGTTTGAGTAGTGTTCATACAATATACTTTTTAGGGAACTACATAGCCCATTCATTTTGACTATGAATTTGTATACTAAATAAAATGGTGGACAGTAAATATAATCTTCTGCAGATGTGGATTTAATGAACACAGAACATTTGCATGTGGCTTGAGAGAAGAAAAAAAACATTGAAACATCTAAACTGTTCTTTCTTCCAAACCACCGTGTTTAACATTTTCATAACCAACACGAACAGCCGTTAACCATCAGCCTTTGCTCCAGCCTCGACAGCCTTTCCAGCAGGCCACTGCCAGCAACCTGTCAGGTCAATAAAATATGACCTCTGGCAGTATACCACTGATAAAGTTCCTCAATTTCTGTGGTGACAGCATGTATTGGAGTAATTTACTGAGCTTAAATAAAGGAGCACTCAGCTTCTTGCCTCCTCTAGCTCAGTGGTTTGTGACAGGCGGACAAGTGGAGAAGCAGCCCAGTCACTGACCCGCCATGGTTGATGTTCATCACAATGACACTGACCTACTTAACCGCCATCTCTTGGATGTCAAAGAAATCACTGCCTGACATTTAGAGAAAAGCTTGGTCAATATTAGTCAGGCATGACAAATAAAAACCTGCACTGCTGGCTAAATAAAAGAGAAAAGAGAAGAATGACTCTTTGCTGGGTAACACCCGTGTCCTATCTGCGTCTGATTGGTGTTGTCTTTCAGAAGGTAGGTTCATTTGCTTACTAAGTGTGCTCAGAGCATGCACACACGCCTAACTAGAGGCCATCAAGGCTAACGTCTCAACTTGAATCAGACACAGATTGATGGTGCTGAGGCAAAGAAGGCTTCTCCACAGCGTACTTAGTAGGAGGTGAATGAGGGAGGCAGTGACCCGGAGCAAAGGTCTCATCAGTGCCTGTCCCCGTCTGAGGCCCCTCTGCCTGTCAAAGTCTCGATTTAATCACAAACATAATTTGAATCTACACTAATGAATACAAATGACTCTCAGGACTTCACAAGCTGAGAGTAATAAATTATTATCGCTGCTAACAATCGCATTTCTGAAGCCCTTTTTCAATTAGCCGCCCCTGTGGAGATGATCATGGAGGACCCACTCAAATGAAGATAAACGACGCCCCTTGCAACGGCGTGCGTCTGCTCCTCTGATTTAATAGCTTTCTAATCCAGGAACATCTTCGACGTGACGAGGCGTGAGGCCTTTTTTCTGTTTCCGACCGGAGCTTGATGAGAAAGGCACTTAATTGAAAGCAGGTGTTAATCAACCTTGCTCCGATGTGGCGCGTGATTTAGGAGCTTGACAAAGAGAAGATCATCCTTGCCACTCAGTGACATAGACCATTCATCCTTTTGCTGCACTCTGCTGTCCATTCCGCCCCTATTATATGATTAACTCTTCTTACATTTGAACAGCCAACTTCAAGAGAAGAACAATTAATATAAACACATATGAGCATCTCATTCATCCTATAAATACGAGATTTTGTATACATTTCTTTCGTTTTTGGTTAAGTAGTCCTCTTGCGACACATACTGTCGGTCCCTCCTGTACAGAGGATCAGCAAAACCAAAGTTGATGTCCACTGACAGGTACTCATTTACTTTGGCTGCTGGGAGAGGTCACATGATAATTACAGTCAATTATGGTCATGGAAAAATCCCTTTCCTGAGTTCTGTCGCACACAACCAAACCAAACACAGAAAATACCATATTTTTCAACTTCTCCGGCCTTTGATAGGGACAAATATATAATTATGTTGCTATTAGTTTCTGGTGTAGCTGTGTAATAAGAATAAATCAATGGCAGACTGATTTCTTATTTCAGACAAAATGCTCTGCATCCATTCTCTGCATCCTAAGATTATCAGGACCTGCACACCACAGTCAGCTAGCATGCTTACAGACAGCATGTAGCTGTCTGTTCTATCCCACATTTTCATGAAACAAGGTCTTTTCTTATTTGGGGATTGAGAAAACAATTATAATCATTCATCTAACAGGGAGACATGTTGTGTCTTGCAACCATTGCCACCTAATCCTATATAACTGTAAGATTTTGGTTATGCATCCAAATCTTTTTTTTTTATGCTCTTTACAGTGTGTGAAAGGGGTGGTCAAGATATCACTACCACAAAAGTGTTTCAGTATGGATATGAGTAGGATCAATACCAAATTAACTGATTACATTCTGTGAATATGAACAATCTTCTCAGTGCATGTACCTTGTTAGGTAAAATAATTGACGAAATAAACCTTTCTGTTGATTCCCATCAGAAGCTGCCTTGTGTTTTAGCATCTGATTTATGAATTGAACAGAGAATATTAAAAGTTGTATCGGTAACCTATGATGCATTCGCCTCATAAATCATGACAGTCAGATCTCTCTTAACTAATTGAAATATTAATGAGACCAACTGGTTGAGTAAAGAAAAAAACATAAATAACTCAAATAAACAAATAAAGTGAGCTTGGTCCTGATTCTTTGATATAAAAGATCCAACAACGTTTTTGTGTTTAGCCTTTAAAAAGATCACGGCTGGATTTACTTACTGGTCACGTCATGGATATAATATGGATTTGAAAAACAAAACCATTGAAGAGCTTGCTGTAATGTGTTGCGATGTGTTTTTAGTTTGTTTTGTATGTTTTATAGTTTTAACCAGCTACAATAGAACAGAACAGGAAATTACAAAAATTCACTCATTAACTGTCAGAAAATTCAATCTTTTTTCACAAAGCACCACTAGATGTAATTCTAGGCCCCACTTGCAGCTCACCACAGAAAACCCATTGGCGAGTCCAACCCTTTCCATAACCAACTTTAGATAATTACAAGTGAACAAACGAGAGGAGACCGTAATCATAATCGGCTTCTTTTGACAAGGCTGTGGTTTTTGAAGGTCTGGAAAGCCACAAAAGTGGCATTCCGCTCAGAGAGGGATGAATGGCTCTCTGTCATCACAGAGGAGCCTGTGGGGTCGACTTACAAAGGGCACAACAACTCAGGAAAACACATTGATGCTCACTTATTCTGCTGCTTGAAATTTCAATCAAATAGCACATTTTGAATAATAAAGACATGTTCATTTAGAAAACAAGTACCAGTAAAGTAAGACACTGGTCATATGTAGCATGGGGAAACTACTAACGAAGTGCTTTAGGCTCTTTAACTGTATTGGTTCTCATTTACGGCTGTTATAGCATCAGGCAGCGAACATGCTTTAAAAACTGATTTCAGGGCAAGTTGGTAGAGTCCAAAATCAGAGATAAAAGGAGCGTGAATAAAAAGTATGTTATTGTGGGTTTAAGGTAAATAAACATGTTTAATAATTCTTTGATTTTCTGTAGCGCTTTTCTGAATACTCAAAGATGCTTTACATAGGAATCATTCACCCACTGATGAGAGGAGCTACCATGCAAGGTGCCACATCAGGACTATCTAACATTCATACACCGTAGGCGCAACTGCGGGAGCAATTTAGGGTTAAGTGTCTTGCTCAAGGACACATCAACACAGGCTGGCGGAGCTGGGGATCGAGCCGCCGATCCTCTGATTGGAGGACGACCCTGCTCACCACTGCGCCACGGTCGCCCCAAACACACCCAAATGTTGAATTGATGCCGGTATGCCGGTGCCTCGCACCTTGAATTTGAAATGAGATCAAGAACACAGTGGTGTTACACCGAGACGCACCTACACACCCTATAGCTCAAAAGGCATTGTCAAAAAGATGAAAACAAAAGTGTTTGTCTTCGCTCATGGAAAGTTTTCGAGGTGTTTTTTTGCGGGACAGCAATACAATGTTACAGTTCTAATGTACAATATATTTCACATGAGAAATGTCAAAACATGTTTATGTGAATTCATCACATCATGTGAAAAACTGTTTACATGTATGACATGTTATTATAAAGAAAGTTGATTCTGTTATGTGATGTTTTACAAATGGGAAACAACAAGTCTGATACATTTGCTGACATGTAAATGTATTCATCTGGAAATGTGTTTTACATCTGCTTTTTCTCCACTGTGAGGCTTTCCTAAACCCCAACCGTATCTTCCAGCTTCCATTAAAGCTCATTTGATAGTTCTTATCAGTTTGAGTGTAATGTTGCTGGAATTGTTTTGCAAGCATCCTACAGGGTAAACATGTTTTGCTCTCTTGAGAATAGCTGTGGGATGGTCATACTTAAACTCTAAGACCTAGAAGACCTCAGAGGAATCATTATGACAATTGCATGGTGTGTCCCCAGACCATATCTTAACCCACAGAACTCAAATGCTAGGATGAATGCAGGAAAATGTGCATTAAGTGATGCATGAGACTATCTAGACGTTTCCATTCACTAATGTTGCTGCAGCTTCAGTGAGGCGTTGGAACACGCTGATACTGAATATATGTGAAAGTGTAAATAATCTATTCAAGATGGTAATCAAACAAAACCCTGGAGTTCAATTGATTGCTAAAACACACAGAAGTTGTACATCATTTATGAAGTCTTACAAGGAGTTGCAGTTGCCTGTTAGCAATTCAAGGTGAAATTTGACAGTGAAGGAGGATGAGACCATCATTAGGCGAGAGTGGAGGGTGCGTGTGTGTCTAGGTGTGTGTGTGTGTGTGTGTGTGAGAGAGAGAGATTATGTGTGGAGGTAGTTTGTGGCAGCCCATAATTTGTGTGATATTTTTAATCTGTACACAGAGTAAAAGAAAACAGGCTTGTGTCTGTGGCTACACTGAGAGCACAGCAGAGAGCAAGAGGATTTACTGAGAGCATATGAGCTCCTTTCTACACCTTCCTCAGGCCTTTAAATCACACTCTCTGACTAAACGGCCTTCTGTTAATGACTTTACCGTCAACTTAGTTCCCATCTCTCTACATCCTGCTGGTTGCTACATTCTCAGACCCAGAATACACTACAGACGTTAGTCCTTCTGGTCCTTGCTGAGATTCCTCTGATGCAGCTGTTATCAGCACATTTTCAGTAAACACACTCTCTACTGTACACTATCACCTTTGAGTAAGTGAGCCAGTCATTAATTCTCCCTTCGTCTTGTGGTTAGAAATTCAAAGGACAACCGTTTAATAAAATGATGGAACCGTAAATGGGAATGGGCCTTGAATAACCGAGTTGCTGTCGTTCCTGCCATAACTTACGGCAATAACAAGGTCTGAGTTGGGGAGTAGGGAGAAAGGGGAGGGAGGAGGGGTTTGAGTGTGTGAGGGGGGCGGCTGTAGAGATAGTGCCCAAGGGCAGAGAGAGAGAGAGAGTCGCGAGAAAGTGAGGGAGTAAATCTGCAGCCATGTTTTCCCCCATGCGGCATACGGTTTAAATGTGAGTGGAGTGTGCAGTGTGTTTCCATGGGTTTCCATGCTGTCACAAAGACCCCTGTGAGACCAGCTAATATACCCTGCAGTAAAACCCGAGAGGGAGTATACCCTGCAGTAAAAGTGGAGAGGGGGCTCAGTGGAATTAGATTTAGGGCCGCCTCCGGCTCTCTGGTCTGTGTGTGCCGTCAGGGAAAACCCACTCTGCTGCTCTCGTTCCGTTGTTCAAGTTGAGTTATGTTGTGTTCAGAGTCAGGGGGTAAAATGTGCTGTACAACATGCAAACAAGTTTCAGAATAGTTTTTAATTAAAGAGAGAGGTATTACATTGTTCTCAGTTGTTGGTTACATAGTGGCTGGTACAGTGACAAGAGATTCATGTAGTATTAATAAGCAGTTGTGCAATTAATGGTTATTACATTTCACAATGCTGTTGCATAATCACTTGCTTGGCTGTACAAGATGCATTTTCACAGATGAATGCAAAATGTGCTTTTGTTTGTTCTCTCAAGAATATTTTTTTCCCAAGATCTGACGGAGAAAAAATAACAACAGGATCTCAAAGAGAACATCAACTTCCACATAATGGAGGGTTACGTAGGGAACCAACCAACCAGCATTGATGAAAAGATGTTGCATACACAGTACAGAGACTGATGGCTCTGCGTAGCCATCCACATGACAAAGGTACAGTACTGCATCTGTCCTACCAATATGCTCCAAACTGTTTGGAAGATGTTTTCGGGTAAGAGGTTGAAATTCTGATCTACCCTCATGAAGAGTATTGCTTTGTTACATTCCACATTTTGATCATGTTCAAGTCATTCAACCAAACTCCAAGCTCAGACTTCTGTACCTTAAGAGTCTGCATGCAATATGAGAGCTGGTGTGCGCATGTGTGTGTGTGTGTGTGTGTGTGTGTGATAGCAGCTGAAAGAACAAAGCTTACAAGCAGTTACATCCAGAGGTTGAGGTTCAAACCAGCAGCTATACATCATCTTTGATCTGTGACTTGGAAATGCAGCTCTGCTTTTGTACATAATTTACATCTAATGTGGCAAAGTGGCAAGTTTGTAAACCTCATAATATATATTTTTTCATTTTTGGCTGACTTCGTATTAAAATAGCTATGGAATACAGATAAAGGATGTCGCCACATAACAAATTATACCTAGAAACCCTGCAACTAGCTATTTAAATCAGTTTTCCACAAATCTGAATATTTAGTGTTGACGCCGTGTCCAAATTTGAGTAAAGGTGTTGAATCATTCTTTATCTGTATCAAGATGTGCAAGTTGTGATTATGTGTATATTGTTCTGTATAAAATGGGCCCACAAACAAAAAAAGATTAACAGGCGGTGTGCAAACTTCACATTGTTTCTAAGTGAAAAACTGAACTAAAAGGTGAGATGTAATCCTCCTCCGGTTTGGATTGACCAACCATCCACCTCAGACCACAAAAGGACTGAAAGCTGCACATTTAATCTAACCACTGCCAAGTGCTCTCAAATCAGTTTCTTGTTTTCCATCCCCGACCACTTGTGACAAGTTCCTCGGGGTCAGCGGTGTGAGTCATTCCAAGGCACTTGATTCTTTTCATTTCTGTAGATGATGAACTGAAAAATCAATAGTGTTCTTTTGCTCATGCCCTTTTTCTCCAGGGTACAAATGCACTTAATGAAATGATAACACAATGCTTAATCAAATGCTACTCATCAAGGTTACAAACAGATACTCCCTTTGGTTTGAAGATCTTACATTACTGCCAGATAAAAGATGTGATTACCAGAGTTTAAATTCCATGCAATATGACTGTTAAAATGGAGAAAAGGAAATGGGATACATTCAAATAGTGACAGAAAATAAAATAAAAAAGATGCTAAACACAGAAGGCAAATCACTAAGCCTGAAAAGGCAAAACAACCTCAGTGATCTAAATTCAATAGACATAATCACAGCACCGAGAGCACATACAAGAACGAAAACATTACAGTTGAAGTCATTGTAACTAAACAATGGGCCTCCTCAACACAAAGTATCAAAACAGAGAAAAAGTACAAGTGTCTTATTATATCTAACTAAACTATACAGCCAAAGAAAAAGGTCTCACCAGTCTATGCTGTGATAGACTGCACATGGTTACTCAATCACAGTCTTTGCTCTTCAGGTAGGTGAACTGAAGGTGGGAAACTTCAAACTACTTTGTGGTTTCGGGGACTTTCTGGTTGCCATTGGTTGCCGTGAAGCTGTAAAATGCCTTGTAAAACCTCCAACCAGACTTTGTAGCAGAAGAAGTACTGTTCCTGAAATGAGAGAGACAAAGGGCACGTCTAGCTTTTGGTAACGCTTCTCTTTTTAAAGCTTGAACTATAATTCCTGCGCTATTACTGACCTTGGTTTGAATCATCCCATGTCGCTGAAGTCTCATCTCTTTTACGACGTCACTCACATTGATCTGAAGACAGAAACAAACAGTTGATAGGCATGTTTGTGAACATCAATAATAAATTAACCAGGTGGAAACCTCCGTTTGAAATGTGGAACCAATGTGGAAGTGCATTAAACTTGCACTCATTCAAATAGCCATCAGGGGTCAGATTCTATGTAAGTCCATGAGAAAAGGACTCTACTTGATTTATTACCCCAGTAAACATTGTAAACATGAGTGTATGCTCTCAATAGCTAGTTTCAAGAGTTTTTTAATACAGCATGATGTCCATTTAGTAAATGATGGTCCTATTTAGAGTAAAATAGACGATAAAGCATGGTATGTTTAGGATGTGGCTATCTTGTGATTGACAGGTCACTGTATTAGCTACATGCTAACAATGACAATGCTAACAGGATGATGTTTTGTCGTTTTAATGTTTACCAAGTTCACCTTAATTTAGCATGCTAGCATGCTAACATTTACAAATAAGCACTAAACACAAAGTACAGCTGAGGCTGAAGGGAATGCTATTGATTTTTCAGGTATTTGGTCATAAACCACAGAATTAGACAAGTAAAGAATTGACCTGATGATGCTGCTAGACCAAAAAAATAAAAAATCGGCAAAAATCAATTCATTCTGTGGGGAAAATATATGGGGCCAATCCGCACTATAGAGATAGTTGACACATTACATCAAAACATTTAAATGTCAACCTGCTGGTGGTGTTAGAGGAAAAGTTAGAGGATCACCAAAACCATTTAAATCTGTACAACATGTCATGGCAATCCATCTGATATTATTGTTGAGCTATTTCAGTCTGAATCAAATTGGTGGACAGGCCGACCGTCATTCCCATCACTAGATCTGTGCCACCGGCATGGCTAAAATACAATAAATGTTCTGGCAAACTAACGAATAAATCTAATAAAATGACTCCACTCACAGGCAAATCATTCTCAATGAGGCTGAGGATAACGTCAGTGCAGATGAGAACTCCGGTGCGTCCGATTCCGGCGCTGCAGTGCACAGTGACTGGTCCCTTATAGTGCACGGCCCTCAGGTAGCGGATGAAGCGAACAAGCTGCTCGGAGCTTTTCGGCACTCCGTGGTCGGGCCAGTGTGTGAACTTCAGATGACGAACTAAATGTGTCTCACTGGTCTGGGAAAACAATAAGTTTAAGAATTATGAGGTATAGAGTATACCATAATATTAATGA
Source organism: Taurulus bubalis (assembly GCF_910589615.1). Classification (NCBI taxonomy): domain Eukaryota; kingdom Metazoa; phylum Chordata; class Actinopteri; order Perciformes; family Cottidae; genus Taurulus; species Taurulus bubalis. The sequence goes on from NC_136602.1 coordinate 13,914,566, forward strand.
CGTTTGACAGGCAGGCAGATATTCCTCACAAATCTCGTACTTCTATCTGCACCATGCGGATGACCTTGATGTGGAAGTACTCCAGGAACTGTTGGTTCTCCAGGTGAAGCTGGTACCTGCCGGTGTCCAGAGCCACGCCCAGCTTCTCTGGCCAGTACTTGTGACATTTGATCCTTCCCCGTTCTACTTCCTGGGTCATCATGGCAATGACATCAGATTTGTTCTCCCAGATCATCTGCCAAAAGGCCGGAACTGTGGAAGGCAGAGGGCCCTGGCAGGAGATGTAGAAGAACTTTTTATCGCCAACTTGCATGTGGATGTAGCTGCCATTGATGTAGTCCTTGTTGTCTCCAATGGCAACACGAGTTTCGTCATCTATGTGGGGAAAGCAAAGGAGGAAAATACATCTAAAGGAAAAGACCCGCAACTCTCTGCATGTGTGTTGTTCTGAGTGTGAGCATGTGCCAATGCATGAATTCATAATTGAAATAAACCAATTACACCTCCAACAGTATCCTCCCACAAACAGAACAGACCGACATGCCCATTCCCGATGTTCGATGAATCCATTCAGACCACAAACAACAAACACTGCTACTTTATTGTTTTGCAAAAGCATGCAATCAGAGCACTGTACGCCAAAACCACCCGACATAGGAACAGCTTCTTTCCACAGGCCGTCACTCTGATGAACAATTAATCAGACACCTTCATCTGCACTACTTGCACTACTCTGACTACTCTGTTTTCTTTAATGTCTTTTTAAAATATTTATCTTGTTTATTGTATATAATATGTACTGTATATGTACAACGAGAGCAATGTGTAACTGGAGTCAAATCCCCTCTATGTGTACACACACATGGCCAATAAAGCTGATTCTGATCCTGATCTAAGTGAACAGCAAATAAAGACAAGTAAACAGCTCAGGGGTCTGGAGCCGGGCTGAACAAACCAGCGCTGTGAAGAAGTTTGTTGGTGATGAGAGGGGTGATAGACTGAAGGCAGTGAGGAATGTTTTTGGGGTTGGTCCCCCACCTCCTGCTTTGAAGGCCAAAAAAGCCACAGACTGGAAACCAGACGTTCTAAGTAAAATAGTAACAAGCAATGGAAAGGATCGGTTAATACCCGTCTTGTAGCATCAAGGCATTGAGGTGCAATAGCGTTCCACTGGGGGTCACTATCCTTTTCATCACGCTAATTCATTTCAACACTGACCCTTTCACTCCAACACACTGAGGGCCGGAGAAGTAAACGCTTATACGTGTTTGTATGCATTTGTGTGTGTTCCCAGCTTTTATTTTACATTCTTCAGTATCATCATTTCTGACCACAATTCACTTTTTTGTTTTTCCTTTCATCCTGTCTCTGTATTTACCTCCTGCAATTCAGATTAATTTATAATATTATTTTCCCCTTCATTTATCAAAAATATAAATCTGAGATAATTACAAGGTGTTGCCAAATTAAATAATCTTCATCATCTCATACTTGGCTGACTCTTTTAAGTACGGCTTTAATAAATTGTTGATACTAATATAGGACATAATTTGTTGTGCAGACAAGTGTTGCAAACAAACATCTCCACTTCCTTCAGCTAAGAAAAGGGGTAACAAACAGGCTCTCTTATAAATGCCAAGTGTGTGAGTATCCCGTTTTTACAAGCTTTAGCTCACCAATAAAAAAAACTGGAGAAAGTAAAAGTTTCGACTCTGCTAGAAGAAAGTAAAAGCTAACCGAAGTCCTCTTTCAGACTTACAGGGTAGGATGTCTCGGTAGCGGTTCTTATCTCTGTTCTCAGGGGCTTTTCCCACAAGACAGTTGTCAGAGGGCTTCAGATGCTCCAGAGCCTGAAATAAACATGAGCACAATTAAAAAGAAAATACAAACACGTTCAAAGGTTCAGCTGCACCCCAGTATATATGTCCATAAAAATTGTCTAAATGTGTTAATAATGACAATCTCTGTGTGTACTGTACGTGTTTGTGTGTGTCTGCAGGTATTTTTTTGTGTGCAGATTTTCTCTAAATGTACCACAGTATACATTATAATAAGCTCCTATGTATAGTTCTAATGGCAGGATCAATGTAGGAAAAGGTTGTCAATGTGTCATTTTACCCTTATTCAGGCAATTTTAATACTATAAATTACACTGATATATACATTGTACATTAACTATCTTAACAGATGCACACCATGAACTCTTTGACCAGTTCGTGCTGGTCCAGTTGATGCTGTAGAATCCGGATGAGAGCTTTGACCCTGGAGCCTGAATACTTGCTGGTCCTAGCCGGGCTAATGAGAGCTAAAGTGGCCAGTTCATCCTCTGATACTATGGGTGGGCCTGAAGAAACAAAAGAGGAAAAGAGTTGTTAGTATGGACCAGAAAAGATAGTATTTTCACTCTGACCGTTCAGCACAAGAGTAGAGGAATATACACCTGTTTGGGGTGAGGTCATGTCCAGACTGGTGGCATCAAATACATCATCTTCTTCTTCTTCGCTGCTCCAGCCGTCTGACTGTGTTTTCCGGATGTCTTTGCAGGACTGGTCCAAAAGTTTGGTTACAATTCGTTTCCTGGGGGAGTCAGGGGGCAGGGGTGAGACCAGACCATTTTTACTCTTCGGTAGGAGGGGATGAAATCATGCAAGGCTGAGCTTCCTTTCCCTGCGACTTTTCCACCTAAAATACAGTATAGACAAGAGGCTAAAATATCTTTATACTACTGCCATACTTGTTGTTTTGCAGCTACAAAGAATAGTACTATACACCTCCTAATTGTTACATCATTTTTGTTTCATGGGTTCAGAGCCCATGAGCGACAGAATTTATCCAGGGTGGTACTTTTTCTATTGCTCTCTGCTGCCTCTTTGTGGTAAACAGTGGAACTCCAGCAGCCCAAAGAAGAAGCAGGAGGGGGAGAAGTGGGGAGGAAATAAGTAGGGCATAATAAAGGATAGTAGTTATGGAAGTTGCTACCTGTCAGAAGCTCCATGCAACATGTCAGTGACATTTAGGGATGGGCAGCAAGCTTGATGAGAAGGGGTGCTGTTACAGCTCTCCTGTTCCACAGACAAGCAGCCAGAGAAGACAACAGACAGAAGGAGCAAGATGTTAGTAGTAGATGTTAGTAAAGAGGTAAGGAGGGCAGGGATTTAAGTCAAACACAGAATTTGAATAATATTTGCTCCATGTGTGTGTGCTTTTTAGTGTGCATGGTACCTGTGTACTTGCAATGTCATCTGTTACGATAGTCAGTCGGCGTGGTGGAGGAGGTGGTGAGGTAACAAACCCACCAGCTTCATTGACCACAGGGTCTGAAGTCACCTCTGAGACAATGACAGAGGGACAAAATATATTCACAATATAGTCAGTTAAATTCATGTCTTCAAATTCTAATTGAATGTTGAAATGCAAATTTGATATATTTTTTTATTAATTTAAAACAAGATGTGTGTTTAGAGTATATTTTAGAACTTCTAAAGGTGTTTCAAGTGAATAGTCCTAATGATTAAGAATGAGTAAACAGCTTTGGTATTTTACCAGACACAAATTTAAATTTAGATTATTATGTCAGCAACGTCTTAAGAAAGATTAGTAGCATACATACAACAGGTTATTTCAGTACTATTATCCTTCTAAAAATACACGATAAAAGGATGGGCAGTTGTCAGAGATCATACCAGGGGGCCGCTTAACTGGCTTATTCAGCGTGACGTCAGGAGAGGGACAGTTATCAGGGCTGGACACCAGAGCCGGCTGCTCAGCTAAAGTAGCTTCAGTCTGAGCGCCCATGTTGGGCGGTGACTCGGAGTATCTTAGGGGCAGGATGTCTCTGCAGATGGTGAGCTGTACAGTGCCCTCAGCTTTACGGAGGATATCCACTACTTTACTGTGGCTCAGCCCGGACACAATCACACCGTTTACCTAGAAATAACACAATCAGGATCAGGGTTTTCCATACCACACAGGGTAATAAAACAGCCAAGGTGCATGATGGATTGCTACCTCTAATAGGATATCTCCCACTCTTAGCCGACCATCCTGCTCAGCTACTCCACCAGAGCAGATTTCCTTCACTCTAAGCATGCTGCCATTGGTTCCCCCAATCAACGCAAAGCCAAGGCCTCCTCCTTCTGGTTTTGTGAACTCCACTTGCATGATGCAACTCTACAGGGATCAGAGGAGAAAAGGAGGAGAAACAAAATGAGGAATCAGTCAGTTTTCACTTCCATTGTATTTACAGAAGCAGCTTATGTTTTGCAGAAAGTGCCATTGTATTGCTGATACACGAATCAAGTGTAAAGAAAACCGGATAGACACACACACAGGCAGTGACCCCCCACTAGAGAATGCATTCGCAGATTGACACACAATAAGACTCGTGTTACAGTATGTGTTTCAACAGACTCTTTAAAATATGTGCAGTTAAAGAAAAATAAAAGATAGAGCTGGCAAGAGGTGACAAAAATGAAGAGCTACCCCAGAAAAAAGGAGCTTTTGAACAAAGATAAATAATATGTTCAGAAACTTACATCGTGTTCTTTTGTGAGGGAGACACTTCTACATGTTTCAGCAGTCTGACACATATCTTCATCTGAAAAAACAAGAAAATTAATCAATGAATCAGCAGCCAGTGCAAACAAAACAACTCAAGCAATTGCATCGACAATTATGCTTTCAGTGAATATTGATTAAGCGTTTAAAAACATAACATGTAAAAAATAAATAAATTGAAACGTCTGGACTTCCGCCCTCAGCTATCAATAGAACATCCCTGCTGTACTAATTTCTATCCATGCGACCATTTTCAGCCAATGAAATTAGCGTAACAGACATACAGAAGAAGAAAAAACACACACACCAACCTCCCACCTCTTTGGCCATTTTGAAAGAGAAGTGTTGATGGGTACGTCTCTTCTATGACAGGTGAACAAGGCTGGTCTTTTTAGACTGACCCTCTCCACTGTCCCTTACTGCTGCATGCACCGTCACCAGGCAACAGAGCTACCTGCCCCGTAGACCACTGGCTGTACGGCACTGTCTGTGTGTGTGTGTGTGTGTGTGTGTGCGTGTGTGTGTGTGTGTGTGTGTGTGTGTGTGTGTGTGTGGCTACAGCCCTGCAGTCCAATACACCAGTGGAGGGCCTGAGGCTTACTAATTATTAATCCTGCTGTGAGAGCCCAGGATCTGTCTGTCAGCATTCAGAAGACACACACACACACACACACACACACACACACACACACACACACACACACACACACACACACACACACACACACACACACACACACACACAGCTGCAAAGAGAACTATCTTTCAGCACCAAGCTCCAGCTTCATGCAGACAAAGAGGAGCAACAAGCAAAAGAGTGAAAGGGAACCAGTTATTATGGAGCTGATGGAACATGAGAGAGTTGGGAGGGGAAAACACTCACCATCTTCGGTAGGACAGTCTTTATCTGGAGACATGGGCTCTTCAAAACGAGTGAAGAACTTCCTGTCCTTTTTCCAGTCAAACAGACCTATAAAAGAATATAGAAATACACTACTATATATTGTACAAGGAAACCATTATATTTCAATACAACGGCTAAATCTAAAAACAAAAGGCCAGTGTCTCCCAAGAACTGCTTCTGGTAATGATTGAACGTAAATGATCGTCCAGTTGAGCACAAACATATGTGGTTTCTAGGCAATCCATCAGTGCATTTAACAACCAAACTATCTTATGTATGTGTCCTTGTGTTAACTCAATCAGGTGAAGCCATGAATGAATTCTTCAGATGCCCTTACCGTTCCACTTGGCCTTGGGGTTCACTGGCTGCTCTTCTCTGTGACAGACACAAACATAAAGTCATTAAAAGAACCAAACACAAACCTACTTCAGTGTCTATCTCTCAAGCCTTCAAGGGCACATACCTATAGATTTTAAGTTTGACTTTACGAGGGGCGATCTCACAGGCTTTGACTGCGTCTTCCAGGGTCATTCCCAGGGTGCACCTGCCACAGATGTAGAGGATCTTGTCATTGGGTTGGACGCTGCCCTCCTCGCTGGCCGGGGAGCCTGGCACCACCTGCAGACAGTAGATGCCCTGCCATTTGCTGCCAATGCCTCCTGTGAGCTTTATACCTGGAGAGGGCACACACATATCGTAGATACAGTCAAATAATACTGGTGGTGCGCCTGTGTCTCCGAAATGTGTGAAAGTGTGGACAGTGCCCCACCAAGCTGTCCTGAGGGTGTCTTGTAGAGAACTACATCAGGCAGGCTGTCACAGGAAGGCGGGGCCACCAGGTTTGTAACAGCCCTCCCCAAAGTCATACTCAGTCTTCTCGGAGATGACCTGAGAATCGTCATGGCAACATCATCAGCCACACAGGTGACATCATGTCCATTTACCTGGAAAACAAATGACAGAGAAATAATCGCTCAGTCAACTTGAGCAGCACATATTCTAAATGAAATATAGCAAAATAATGTTTTTAAATGTGCAGAAATTTGCGGATGTGTGTGTGTGTTTGTGCGTACTGTGACGAGCCGGTCTCCTGCCCGGAGCCGTCCATCTGCCCTGGCGGGGTTGTCCAGTATGTCCTGGATGTAGTAGCAGTTGTCCAGCTTGCTTCGAGCGATGGTAAACCCAAAGCTTCCACTCCTGGACTTGGTCAGAACCACTGTCAGCTCAAACTCTTTAACCAATCCCTGACAGGCAAAAAACAAAGACAATTTATCTTTCTAATAGCTACAGAAATTCAGCAAATAACTTTGAACAATGAGACATCATTTCCATCACGTCATGTTTAAGCTTAAACTTTAAAGACAAACAAGCTCCTTTCCCCAAAAACATGCAGCTGATGTATCTCTATCTCTGTTCATTTTTGGTCAGAAGCCAAATACCTAGCTAACTATAATTACTGGTTCATTGACCCGAAGCTTGAATATATTTACTAAACTTTGTGGAAATGTTTAAGTTTTCTATTGGCAGACAAATCTACTGGGGTAATATATATATATTTTTTTTTTGGCAAAGATAAAGTGAGCCAAGAACCTTTCTTCGACTCTCTTCCTCCTCCTCCTCATCATCATAATCATCATTGTATTCCCTTTCTTTCTTCTCTGGTTCTTCTCTGAACTTTGTGTGGCTCTGGGCAAGAGGGAGCAGCATTGTGCGGGGCAGCGTCGGGGCAGGTGGACTGGCACAAGGAGGCACAGAGGGAACAACCTGTGATGTGATGGGGGTCAATGGTGGAGCAGGAGGCCTGGGTGGCGGCACCATATGCCTACTGTTCATGGAGATGGCTTTGCAGTGACTTGGAAGAAGCCCCTGCTGTATCGGGTGGTGCTTGGCTTTCGGCGGCTGGGTTGTGAGTGGCTGGGAAGGGTGGGCCAGGGAGCAAGTGGTCGGGGTGTCAGACGGATTCTGAGAGCTGAAACTAGAGGAGCTGTTGGAGGTTTGAGAGTGGAGGCCTGTGAGGTTGGTTGTTGGAGTGTGAGTGGCCAGACCGGAGGGAAGGCTGTGAGGAGGCTCCATTGTGGAGCTGATGGTCAGGTACTCCTCGTCTGCCATGATAGTCAGACCATTTCCCATCAGGCAGTAGGTTACACTTCCATCTGCCTCCTCTCTGACTCCGCTGCAGATAAACAAACAAAATATACTATATATAGGGTACATAAAATACTGCTTTCAAAGTTTATATCCTCAACATGTAAGATTTAAATTGTAATAATCTTTTTCATTTTGTAAACTCAAATTTCTAAATTCATCATTTGATCAGAATGAAACACTTTGTGTTTGATGGCACACTTCACAGTGCCAGTTCACTCCCTAGCTGCAACGATGCTGCTGACAGCCATTGTTATGACTGAGCAGCAATCTCGGTCAAGTCATAGACCATACGTCTATGACTTGACACAAGTATTACTGTGGTATTAAAGCTACTAATGCAGGACTAAACATATGACTGGACATGGAAGACTTTGATAATCCTGTCGAGCAGTTGTCGTTGATATAAACATGTTTTATGATGTGTGTCTACTTCTGATACATTACCTGGCATATACGTTCGAACCAGTCTTAGGACAGACGTCCATAAGCATCACAGTTGAGATTTTTGTCGTTGCAACCTCTTCTTCTCTGGACTTGTTCCTCTTCTTTGCTTTTACTTCTGGTTGTTCCTCTGGTTTCCCTGTGGTTAGTTGTGACTCTGGTGGAGAGCCACATGTAGGTGACACAGGTGATGCCGGGGAGGCAGGTGAGGCCGGCGAGACTGGAGATGGAGGTGAAGTAGGTGAAGTGGGCAACGGGGGTGAGCGTGGACGAGATGGGGGAGTCTGGTTGGCCAGTACTTCACCGCCCAGACTCTCCTCGGTCTCCGGGAGTGCTGGAGCTGCAGGAGGATCTAGTCTTTTCTCCGCTGTGTTTGTCAGGTCTTCCTCGTGGGTGGAGACCTGCTTCTGGACAGGTATTTTGAGATCATAATGAAACTTAAGGAGCTGGCTGTAGTCCTCTCCTAGTCGGATGTCCAGCGAATGAGATCGAACCTCACGGAAGGCTGCAGTACTCTACAGAGTCAGACATGAGGTAAGAGGGTCTGTCGGGATTACTGAGTCTAATGTAGGTGTTTTTGTTTTCTATATGTAAATATATATGTGTGCACTTGCGTACATGGGAGCTCACCAGTGTGTTGTCATCTACATCATACAGCACTCCAGAACCTGGTCGACAGATCAGCAGATGAACTTCAGATGGAGCTCCACGGAGCAGGAACAAAACCCTCTGGAACAAACACATGAAATAACAGTGCTGTGTGTGTGTTGATGCAGGAATGTTTGGGTACAGCCTGAGACAGGCTCAACATGTGCACATCTTTGTAATTGTTATACTGTACTGTATGTTTTTATTTAGATTTTTTTACCTTTATTTAACCAGGTAAAATAAATTGAGAACCAATTCTCATTTACAATGATGACCTGGCCAAGAGGCAGTAACACAGTCCACACAAGTGACACAAACAGCACAGATACAATACAGTATGACAAACACATGAACAAAATGGCTAAAAACAACATAGGTAAATTAATGTAAAATGAATGTAATGTAAAAAAAAAGGCAGATTACTGGATGTTCTTTGTAAAAATGGAAGAGAGAGAGAGAGAAGTGAGGGCTTGTCAGCAAGTACAGCAGTCAACTATGACTTGTTGCAGCTTTTGTTTGAACATGTTGAGAGAGGAGAGCTGTTAGTTTGAGCGTGTTTTGTAGTGAGTTCCAGTCATTTGCAGCGGCAAAATGAAAGGAGTTATGACCAAACACAGTACGAATGTTCAAGTGCACCTGTGTGAATGCCTTTAGTACTCCTTGGCAGAGCACACAAGATTAAATGACACATCAAATGAGACAACCAGTTTGCTATTTTCGGTGGTATGAGATTAAAGGATTAGTGGACCAATGACGTGGCCAAGATCTTAAGAAATAGCAGGACCAGTAGTGCTGTTCTCACACTCACAGCCCACTGCAGGCAAAATGACTCACTGTGCTGCCACTCGTGAATACGATCTGAAAACTAGCCTGTTGTTAGCACCTTATAAACCAGCCTATTGTTTTTATAGACATGTTTCGTCTTTTTCAATGTTGGAAAGAAGATACAACAAAACCACCTACATGCAACAAACATGCTTTACTACTGAATGTGCTTTATAATTCGCTTGCTTTATATTTAGGATAGGATTAATACTCATTTTAAATACCCCAACCCCTCTACCTGGTAAGAGAGGTCCTTGACAGGCTCCTTGTTGACAGACAGGATGACATCTCCCTCTCGCAGCAGGCCACTCTCTAGCGCTGGCTGACCCGGGAACAGACGTTTGATGCGGACTACACTACCGCGGTCTGGCCCCGAGTGCAGCTGCGATATGTTGAAGCTGAAGCCGAGGCCAGACAAACTCTTCTTCAGCACCACTTCAAGCGTGTTTTCTAGGAATGAGAGAAGACGGAGGGCAATCTTTGAGCATTAATGTCTGTTGTGTAATCTTTAATCTGTAATGTGGGCTGTGATTTGGTACACTGTGAACATAAAAGAAAACATATTCATCAATCAGCCCAACCCACATGTCTTCCAATGAGAAATATTTATTTTACTACAATGACAAATCTGAACAAGAAGACAATCCTTTTCCCCACATTTTGTCTCACGTTTCTGTCAGGAAGGAAGGCTTTGTAGAGCTGAGAAACTGTCCCTTTAACTAAGCTCAGGCAGGGAACAGGCAGCTTCAAGGTTTCAGTGCACGCTGTCTCGGGGGACTGAGGAACGTCAGCCCTGGACGACTCTGACAGCAACCACAATGTAGCTGTCAGATGACTCACAGTCACCTCTGGGCCATGTGTGCAAGTGTGTATGTATGTGTGTGTGCCTGACACTGTCTATCTTTTCTTTTTTTTCTCTCCTATGTGAGCGTATGTGCCCCTTCCTCTCGCCTCTCACCATCAGTCACAAAACTGTAGTCCTTGGCTCGGCCACTCAAGGTCGTTTCCATGGAGACTTCAGTCATGGGGGGATGTATGTGTGATGAACTGTAGGCCAGGGGGAGGCAGGGTGAGTCAGGTCTGGGCTCCAAGATTACTGTGGGCTCCCTTTCTAACAGCAGGCTCACCACCTAAGGAGAACAGATGCACATGCAACCCATTTATATGTTCAGTAGTTTATACTTCAACATGCACTGCCATAGTAAAATACTGACAATAATGTACAACATTGCCAGCTACTGTGCGTTTTTTCTGTGCATATTCATAATCAGAATTAATTGAGTAAAAAGCCAAGCCAATTCTAGATTACTCTAAATAAGGATGAAGGTCTCAAGGGTCCCAAGCAAGCAACTAAATGATCAAATTATTCCAAAACAAGAAACTAAAATGGTTAGGCAGGGGTTGTCATCATTAGTGAAGGAAAAACATTGACATTGACATTTGATGATAGAAAATAGGAGCTGAACCCTAGACTCTGAACATAAACGTATGCTGTTTAAACATTTTTTTTTCCTGGAGAGTATAGTCATATTGTACTGATGTATAATGCAATAACATAAAAAGTATGTTTGTGTGTGTAGGTGTGCCATGCATGCGTGTGTGTGTGTGTGTGTGTGTGTGTGTGTGTGTGTGTGTTTATACCTCCCCCGTCCTCTTCAGGCACTCTACAGCCTGGTGGTGTGTCACGCCCCTCAGGTTGAACCCATCAACCTCCAGCAGTCTGTCACCTGTCATATGTACAAACACAAATCTCATCATCATTAGCAACATCAATACATAAACGGTTTGTGTGTGTGTGCGTGTGTGTGTGTGTGTGTGTGTGTGTGTGTGTGTGTGTGTGTGTGTGTGTGTGAGTACATGTATTTGATGGGCATGTCAACAAATCTAAAAGTCGTTCCTGCTCAGTGAAGCATGAACCAAGCAGACAGACATAGTGGCCTCAGTGGCACGCTCATGTTTTTGGCCTTTCGTGTTAGCGGGCCTGATTCAATCCACATTCACTTGTCCAATACTTTGTCGAAGGAAGGTGACGATCTACCCTCAGCCAATAAACAGGTTGACGTCTGTGACGGCGTGGTATAAATTTCACAACATTTTCCTTATATCCTTTTGATTATGATGCGAAGGGATTGGGAGATGCCCTTCTTGACAAGACAAAAGGAATATGGTTGAATATGGAAATTTAAAATAAAAAGATTACCGATCTGAATGCGCTTGTCCTGCTCTGCAGAACCTCCAAGCACTAGGCTCTTGATGTAGATTCCTCCATAACGCACATTGGTGTTTATTCCTCCCTTTTGGTAAAAGAGAGATGTAATTAATCAATGCTTAAGGCCTAAAATAAACCTAGAAATGAAGGAATTCATGGGAATGTGTGTCGTAGCTTGATACCAATGGACTGTTGAATTAGTTTTAGCTAGGTGTACCTAATAAGATGGCAACTGAGTGCATAAGATTAATTAAATAATTCACTCACAGCAACACTGATACCAAGACTACCACTGTTTTTCTTCAGCTCCACTATAAACCGCTCCCCGGTTTTCAAACTTAAGATAGAGGGGGACCTGGAACACATGTCCTGAAAAAAGAGAACAAAAGACATCAACAGAAACAACGTGTTTTAGATTGAGAAAGGAATACACGAAGAAAAGATAGTGTGTTTTCAGAAAACTCCTAAGCACTTAATCCATTTAACAATTATGATTGGTTGAACTCTTTCTATCATCTCTGACCTCATGCTTTGCTTCCATGGAAACAAATCATCTCTTACCAGGGCGTCATGTATTCGTACAACAGGAATGTGTAGCCTCCTGCTCAGTTTTGGGGTTGCCATGTTGGACAGACTGATGGCCTCCTCCAGTTCCTCCACGACGGGACGATACTCGATGCCACTCAGTGCGGTCTGTGACCCAAAGCTTCTCTCCAACGCCAAACCGAGAGTACTTAAACTCAAGGAACTTGAACGTTCCTTCAAAGACTCTGATCGGAAAACAACCAGGTGGGATAAAGGACCTCATACTATTAGTATACATAATAAGTTGCACAACTAATGTTTTGTAATGGGAATGCATTGAGCAGATCTTACGTTTCGGTTGGGACACAATGAGCTCCACCTCTTCTGGGCTGCTCTGTAAGATGGCCGCAGCGTCACTGAATATCACTCCTTCCAAACTAGTCTTGTTTAGGGAGATGAGACGTCCACCTGCAAATATAAACAAATCATGACAAAATCATGACAAAGTCCTTGTTATAGTGTGTCATGTGCAGCCCATGTTAAGTGTGCTTTCTACCAGATTTGATTCGTCCATCCTTGTCCGCCGGCCCGTCAGGCACAATGGAGGCAATGAAGATCCCAAGGTCAAGTTTACCTGTATTGTCCTCGCCGACTATCACAAAGCCTGACAGGAAGAAGAAGACAAAAGTATCCTAGTGAATAATCAGATATGTGCCGATTTTACATCAAGTTCAAAGCTAAGTCCGCCATAATAAACTCACCGAAGCCCAGTTTGGGATCTTTCTTCAGGGTCACACAGACTATCTCTCTCTCTGGCGAGGTCCTGGTTGGTGTATCAACTGCAAAGCACATGTTTTATATTGGCCACTGTAAATGTATATACTTTATATACCCACGGGGAAGGTCAAAAGACATATTCACACATAAGGGTGATTTAGAAATTCCAAATAACCTAATGTCTTGAGACCCAAACACATGAGTAAAGCCTTCTTACTTCTTGACATGGCATGTGTTGAACAACCCACCATGCCACATCTGACCATACAGACGGGTGACACCGTGCCGCTCCATACTTATACATTTTTTTTGATTTGTCACCCATCTGTAGTTCACAAAAATGTAACATATTCACCTCTTATGGAGAAAGAGGTGTCAGAGTCCTCCTTCTGTAGTGAGACGCTGGACATCCTTCTGGGATTCGGCTCTGTAGTGCTGCAACACATGTGCACAGTTAACCATTACACAGCTGTTTAATTAATGTTCACAGAGAATATGTTTCTGTAACAAGAATAATAATGTTATTATCATCGTTGGCTACCTCCAACACTGCTGCTCTTTCACATCACTGAGGTCTCCTGTTTCCGTGAGCACCTTGTTCAGCTCTCTGCTCATCTCCCTCCTCATCTCCCTCTGCTGTCGCAGCCTCGCCTCCAGCTTCTCAGTCAGGTTATCACAAGACTTGGAGAGGGAGTCTGGACCAGGTGTTAAACCTATATGGTGCAACATGCCCTCTGAGCAGGAAATTCGCTTCAGGTTCAGATTTCGACCCCGGTAGTACCTATCCATGTTTTCGTCTGGAGAAACAGAGGTGTTGTTATTTATTCTTCCCCTTTGTGAACATCAGTGTTGCCAAAGTCAAGAACTATTAATTCTGCACAATCAGTCAAATTGACCCACCTGGTATCATGGTGTGGTTAAGTTGTCGTGACGTCATCTCGCTATGAAACTTGTGCTGCGCCGAGCAGAGGTTCAGAAGGTACTGTGCTATTTTTGAGCTTTCTGTTATAAAACTGTGCTTTTTCCCGCTGGGCCCGCCACACTCTATAATCAGTTTACGTCGCTGAAAGACAGAGTCATCATACATTTAGTTTGATCTTCATAATAAATTGAGCTGTATAAAGTAATAGCTGGCCGAAAGGCTATTTATTTTTACCCCAGTGGATATGGTGTCGGTTTCCCTCCAGAGGAAGCGTCTGGTGACAGCCCGCAGGTGGTTCTTCATCTCGTACACAATGATTCCTTTGGCACAGACTCCCAAAACCAGCTCTCCCATCACTGGCCTTTTTTCTCTCCCCACACGGTGGAACATAACCCCATACTCTGGTAACTGCTGGGCAATCTGGGAGGTACATATAGTTGCTATTTATTTCTGCAGTGTACCGGTATAATCAAATGATGCTTGTGAGTGGATGTATTTGTCTGGATACCTTTAGGTACTCTGTTTCAGCCTCTTCAGGCAGTATCTGGGCATGACTTGCATGTAGTCTTGGCAACTCCTCCTTCACGTTGGGCAGGGCCAGCTTCTCTAGCATCCTCTTGGACACATAATGCTCTGGCTGGTAGTAATTCTTACCATACAGCTAAAAAGACACACAAAAGAACCAAATGTGCTGCTGTAACACACACTGCAAGTATAGACTGGTATTTAAGGTGAAGATTTGTTTTTGTCCTCTGTACCTCTGGCATATAATCACCAAACTCAGCCTGCAGAGCAAGAGCAGCCAGAAACAAGCCTGTCTCCTCATTACAGTAGAGCCTGTCTTCCGAGAGATCCCTCCGCAGCTGTAAGTAGTACTGATGGCGAGTCAGTCTGTGCCTAGGAAACAGGAGAAGAAGAGGAAGTAAAAGGTTTTTAAACCTTTTTTTCTTTCTATAAATGGATTTTCTACATATCAGGTTAACACTAGTACTGTACTTACAAAATAAAGGACATATCATCAACATAAAATTTGACTCGAAGAAACACCAAGAAGGACGATATCTGCCCTTTTTTCCAACTGTCTGGAGCAATTTTGGAGATTTTTGTTTCATGATCCAAGAAGAAATATTCATCATCTGCAGAATGACAAAGAAAAGCTTCTTTAACTTTAGACTTATAAAGTGACTGAAACAACACAACATGCATTAAGAAATTAATTAAACTGTATCTAAGTAAACAATATTGTAAGTAATTGAAATATTGTCCCAAGTTCAACCCGCATGTTCACAACAATATCACAAGTTGCACCATGGATATTTAAAAATGTGATGTACAACCAGTGCAGTCCAGACCAGATTAGGTCCCATATAATATCTTACCATCTAAAAAGGCAAGACCAAAGTAGAAGTGTTCTACCAAGTTTGCGTGAGCCACCACCATGTCAAACACATCTCTTGCTTTGGACTTAATGTCACAGCGAACCAGCACGTACTGTCCGTTAGGCAGCACGACAGTCACTTCTCTCTGAGACGAACACGAGCGGCCCTTTCTGGACTGTGGTGGACACGCACAAACACACTCACACACATAAATATACAGATACTGTACATGCAATTATGCAAACAGACATAGTTTAGCATGCAAGAAAAGACACATGCAAACACTGTAAAAAAAAACAACAACAGGAATTTACATTGAAATTGATCAGAAGCAGAGGAGATGAACAGAAATCATGAATTTACCACAATAGATCCTGGAAGCTCAAGAACAATTTGTTGTTCGTCTGCCATTCTGATGAATTCTGGACCCAAAGCCTGACAAAACAAACATTTATAATATAAACTCTTTAAGCAGCAACACACCCGACAGACTTTTGTCTCTAAAAGCTCTGCTAATTTGTCCCTCACTCACACTAAATGCGCCACAGTTGTAGGACAGATACACAACATACACTTTTATGTTCTAGAAAAAAAACATTTATCTTGTCACTGAACAAACGTTTTAAAAATACCTTCACCTTTCTCTGGTTCAGACTGAGCGAAGACTCGCTGAAGGTGATGGAAGGACTGTGAGATCTGCCTGATGTCTTCGGAGAGATGTCGTGGTGGGGGCTCCTTCCAAGCCAACTGCAGTTGCTGTCCCTGTGACGGACTCCACGAGGGAGTCTGAGGAGAGAGAGAGAGGGGAGGACAGGTTGTGTAATAGTTGTGCAGACAAGTTGGAAAAGTCAAACTCTGAGACAAGGTCATGTCCCCTTAAAGTCACTGAAGACAATGAAGGAGCTGACATGCACACACAGATAGCTCTAATAGCGGAAGATTTAAAAAAAAATTACAATCAGAATCAGAAACCGTTTATTGCCAGGAATGTTTACACAAACGAGGAATTTTGCTAGGCGGAAGGTGCATACATTGGACATGAAACGTTAGACAAACAACACTCAACAGTCAATGACAACAACAGTGCAATGGTATTTAAATCAAGTATAAGATAAAGTGCTCAGACAAACAGATAATGTTAATGTGTATGTTAAAGTGTATGTTAAAGTGACATGTGTGTTTAAGTTAAAGTGTATGTTAAGTGGCATGAGTGTTTAAATATGAAGTGTGCAGGGAAGTGACCGGTAAGAAAAATAGTCCGAAAAATTGTCCTGGGGGTGGAAAAATAGTGTGGTGATGATCTGTGTGTATGCATGCATATCGTACATACCGGTCTAAAGAGGATTGGTACAACGGTGTGGGAGAGCTCCTTGGTCTTTGTCTCCAAGGTCTCTGAGGTAAACTCCCTAGAAAACAGACAAGCAATGTGCATTGTCAAAACAGCACCTTACTCCTGGAACACACATTCAAAAAACATTTGTACATTAGTGCATTTAATTCAGGATTACATCTGCACACCAGAGAACGCAAGACAAAAAAGAAATTCGACAGAATAACTTATTTCTACCATTTTGACTTCTTTTCGTTACCTGACTTTGAGTCAGAGTCTGTTGAGTATCTTCTCCCTTCAGCACTGCCTTCACTGAAGTCTGAAAGTGGCCCTCTCTTTCCTGTCAATCAGGTAAGAAATGAAAGATGACAGCGATGTTTGATTCCTGTCCACCCCTGTGCTCCGAGGAGACACTGCAATGTTTGGACAGAACTGAGGCTAGCGGAGGGTTTAGCCTGCAAACATCCACACTCTGTATCTGATTATTGGCTCTCGCAGGAGCCTAATCCTGGGCTTGCTTTAGGTTAAGATTTTAATCCTGTTGACCTGTACGCCGTCTTGAGTCAGAAGCAATGATTGAAACTACTTTCTGTAAAGAAGTAGGGTTAAAAGTCCAATTCATTCAATAGAGCAGTATAGGCTGTACAATACACATATTCCATTTTCACACTGCCAAACATTTAAAATCAGCTCCATTAAAAAACTTACTGATGTACAGGTTAAGTAGTAAAGAAATCGCAGTGAATGTATTTAAAAACTCAAATTCATTCGGACTCTAACATGCATGCTCACCATGTAGTCTCTCTCTGATCATCTGGCTCCTGCCACTCAAAGGAACGTGACTGTCTGGCAGAGAGCCATGGTCCATCTGAAGGAAAAGAAACCGCTAGTATTCACAATTTACTTTCATTTTGTCATTATGCAGATTATGCTTTTACATTCTGACACATACGCAATGGGCTGCGGAAAAATTGAAAAGCATACGGACCGGAACATAGTGTAGGTAGATATCTAGACTCACTGATTCATGAAAGACCTCCTCCACCAGCTGCTTGATGACTTTGGTGGGTGGCGGCAGGATGGTGACTTTATGTTGAGACTCGCAGGCTTCCAGGACGGTGTTGAGCGTCACCCTGCGATGGGCCAGGTCCTCACACATGCTGAGCAGGAGGCTGTTTAGATGGTCACTCAACTGGACCGGCTGGGAAGAATGAGAGTGTAACGACATTATAATAATGGAGGTGTGGGACTTTGACGGTATGGATTTAAAAAAGACAGCTTTGTATGAGGGGATCCCACCTGATTTTGAGGTAGTTGAAAATCAACTGACCAGTAGAGAGTCATACCCAGTGAATACACCAGCATCTGTGCAACAAAATGATAGTTAATGCCAATAAAGGTCAGACATGTATTCGTAATTATCAACTAACTAATAAAAACAGGTTTACTTTTATATTCATGTACCATATCCTTGCACCATAAAACCCTAAGCTGAGCATTGGTCAGTATCATTATTGTTACATATGGTCATAAATAATATGGACCATATGTGGGATATTGGATTTAAATTGGGCCTATTGTGATGACGAACATGAGGCATTTATGAAAGCAGATTACTTCAGGGTGTGGGTGAAACAAGAACACAAATATTGGATAACTTTTCTGTTTGTAAAGACATTCTAACCGTTTTGTAGGAGTTACTTTAGAGTCTTTTGTACCCAATGTTTATAAATAGGGCTATGAAGTGCCGAATTCAGGTAAGTTGTTTCTTTGCTCAGCCACTAGATGGCGAGCTTATACCATAGTGTCGACCTTCAACTCTTGTCATCTAGAGATTTTATACCAAGCTAAAAGATACATGAGGATATATCAGCAGAGTTTAGAGTTACTGATAAAACCCACAATATGAACTGATACTGTTTCCAGTTTGTCAAGTCTGTCATCAACTTCCATGCGAGCTATAAGGACAGGTATGATAATGGGTGCACTGACCCTCTCCATGGCAGGTTTGGTTGAGCTGGCACAGCCCTGCAGCATCTCTGGAGCAGTGAAGGTGGATACATCATCTGATAGGCCACAATTCTTAAATGCTAAGGTACCAGTGGCTGACAGCAGCAAGGAGGTGGGGCTTATGATATTACACATATTGTTCTGACCTGAAAAAAAGTAGGAAGTCCATAATATACATATGATGCTGCTGAAACAGTTCTACGGTAAAGCCAGAGTGAAACAGTAATACTACATTAAACATATATGAAATACATATTCAAATGTTTATGTTACATTGCAATAACATAATGGCATGGTCACAGCATTAAGACGCAATGCATGTGCCTACAATAAGAGGGGGTTATTTAAAGCGCTTTACCCATATACGAGACGTCCACTAACGACTCTGCAGTGCCCAGAAGCAGGGACCAGACCTCCTCTTCCAGCAGAGGTCCCCCTCGTGCCTCCAGTACTTCAGCTAATGTAACAAATGTGCTGCTCATCCTGCACACATTCCAAGCACGCACCTGAGGAATTACACACACATATATAAGACACACATGTACAAACCCAAAACATCAATTATTCGAGTTATTGGTCAAGTTCACATTCTGAAGAGAGGTTTAATTTAGTTGTTTACTCTGTATACAAATCAAACATCTTCAGATTAATGCATTGTATGTGTTTCAACACATGTAAAATCTTCTTGGCTGATTGTCAAGCTGCTTGTCCTCTCATCGCCTTAATTACATCACCTTCATTACAAAACAGTGTTTTGTTTTCAGAGATAGTTATGAGAGACCGTACTAAGAAAAAAAAAGCTGTTCTTTGAACTGGACTCTGATTAGATCATCTTACTCTATCAGTCTCACTGCCCCTGGCTTTCTCTGCCCCTCCTCTTTCCTAATAGGCTTTCTTCTGACCAGAGGGCAGTTCTGAGGGAGCTGTGCTTCCGAAGACACTGTGTCATGATCTCATGTTCGATGTTGTCACATGCTGTGTTACCACATCTATACACAGCTGAGAACGTATATTACACATATACTGAAATTATATTTAATGTATAACACTTATCATTTTGACTATATTATATATTTTCACTCAAATTGGCTTTATTTTTAAACAAATTAGAAGAAGAGACATTAAAACAGAACCAATCACACGCGAAAAGATCAATGCAATCTTCAATTTTCCAAAAGATTGCATGTTGTTGTAAATCTCGGCAGATCAAAACACCCACTTACATTTGACCTGGAATTGAAATTAATTTAGGAAGATTAGAGTATAACTAACACAGCGGTATATGTCACAAAAGGCATGTCTGCAACACATTGATGTCTAATCAGTCCGAAAAATCTTTTACTGCATATTGACAGACAAAGTTTTTGGCATGAGAATATACTTTGAGTAAAAACTGAGAGGCTCTTTTCTTGCAGGTTAATAGATTGAACTGCATGTTCTCAAACAATACCAGAAAACAGAATCAGGTTGTTTCTGATGTATGGTCAAGGTTGTGAAACCCAAGCACCATAATTTTCAGTACACTGGATCTTTGTATTGATACGGTCTGTTCCTGTAAATATTTCAGAGCAGTAATACAATAGGGTACTCACAGCCAAAGCAACATGCTTCCAATGATATAGACCAACCCAATTACTGTAGGCCTGATTATCCTGCACTTAAAGTGTATTCATCCTCAGCTTGTAACACACAGACTGTCGACTGAGAACGAAGAAAGTCGAAGAAGATTAAATGCCTCAAAACAAAACCACCAATGTCATTGTGAGGTCATGGACATTTAGTTCAGTGATTACATCATTATATTGATGAGAAATATCAAATATTCCGACTGCACCCCTGCACGCTGGTTTGTTGTTATGATATACTGTAGAAGGGATTGAAGAAGAGAGTAGGAACCCCGCCAGGTGCAGCCACCCGTCCACTCGAGAGCAAAACTTTTTACAGCTGCACTCCCTCAAAGTAGTTTGTCTACTACAGGTATAAAGCTACTGTTGTTAAGCCATACACTGCCATTAACATCACAACTTACATGTCGAAAAAAACTCGAAAAATAAGATGAAATTTTAGAGCATAAATAGGATCTTTCATGTCTGGAACCAACTCAGTACCTAATATGCTGATGCCATGTCCAGTTTGCACACCAGTTGCCTATCTTTTTTTCCCTGGTTGTAAAAGCATCTTTGGTCTCCTATTCATTTTGTTTGTCATTATGTCAGAGCATAAACCAGTCAATAACCGGCCTTATTATCCTGTTAATTAAGCAGTCCATTAAGTCCATTAAGCAGACATGACGTGGACACAGACAGAGGAGAAGCTGTACGGTATCCTTTGGAATTTGGGACAACATGCTTCTTGAGATCTACGTCTCTTGCAGACTTCCCTCTCACTACAATATGAAGTGAAAATCAATTCCCTCGTTCATGTGCCATGACAAACTAAGCGTGATAGCGTGGACGTAAAGCCGCTGCTCAGAGTCCAGTTCATAGCCACAACATCAGCAGCCTAACAAACAACACATTTGACCAGGATTACTTGTTTTACCATCACAGGCCTGCATATGAAGGCTATACTTTGCATTACTCTCAAAGGTAAATGTCATTACAGTACTGTAGATGTTTAGCTAGGGTTCGTGCCAGTGAATTACTTTGCATCTGAAATCTCAGAACAAATGTATCTGAACATGAATACACCCACTTCAATTCACCAAACTGTCAAACAGCACTACAGGAAGACTAAGATGATGAAGAATAGCTATAGAAACATTACCTGGTACCAGATGTGACCTATGTCAGCCGTCTGATCCTTTGTATTATCTTCAGCGCTCCCACCACGGATCCACAATAATCCTTGTGATCATCGCATTGCTGTTTTGACGTCTTCTCAGTAAAGGCTGCTCCGCTCTGGCAGGTAATTCATCAACGACAGTAACTATACATGGTGCCCCATTCATTTGCTCTATTGCCACCAGCGCCACGCTGAAGATCTGAAACTTTTTACTGTAATTGGGGCTATTCTTAGCTATTCGCCTTTAAACACATAATTGGATTAGCCTCGCGGTTTGACAGCGACAGGTCAGCGCCACCAATAGCGGGTGGCGTGGAATCAGCTACACCGATTTAACTAATCCGTCTGACGCCCAAAGGTGCGGTGGATCCCCGGTGGTAGGTGCGCTACGGAGAAGCCTGGGAAGGACGAACGACCTCAGCCAAACGAGTGGATTGTAGCCTGCTGCTGTAGGGCTGCTCCCCCACAATGATCATAACACTGCGGGCTCTCTTTGAACAAGGGGTAAGACACCGTAGTAGCGTTGAGTAGCGCTGTACGTCTCGCTGCGGGAGTCGGTGCTGGGACGTTTATCCATGCCGCGTCCCTTCTCTATTGCGTCCCGCGTGTCTCTGCAGGCCGCGGGGTATCTGCGCAGGGACAAGGATAAATAACAACCATCCAGGGTTGTCGGGTGGGCGCAGGGAGAATGTAAACTACTCAGCGCTCAGTTAACGTAATTTCACCTCATGTCCCTATTCAGTCACATGCCTTCGCAGAGCATGGCTCCGTGCATACATCCGTTGTTGTAGCGTAGCCTATAGGAACTGATGCACGTACTAACTATGGCACCTACGCTGTGGATTTCTGCAGAGCCCATGCATGTCCACAAATGTTCGCACAGTTTAATGTGGACAAGATCCACCGCGTGAAAGAAGAAGCCACATAAACATTTCCCTGATTACTGACTACTGATTATGCAGTAGGTGACACTGCAGCATCACCCATTAACCTGGAAACAGACCAACACAAGTGTAGGCTTTAACTAACTTTGAAATAACATATAAATGTTGTTACTGTTATTGGAAGCCCAGTCGATTTTATTTGTCTTCTTTTGACTTTACATGTAGACCATATGGACTTACCTTATGGCATTGTGTCTGTTTACTGCATGCACAGCCCCCTTGTGTTTACCAACACCACTGACACCACAAGGAAAGGAAATAATTATATAGCTGTCTGTTAGTCTGCATATGGAATGTACATGTCAATCATGATAGCAGGGTTGCAGTTTCACCTTTTTGTTAACAATAAAAAATAAAAATAAACATATTTTAAATCAAACAGTTCTGACAAATAATAAAGGAAAGCAAGAACAACAGACAGACATAATTGACAAACTAGAATTGTATAACACTTATGAAATGTAAAATGTGTCCATATACCTAACTATTTATCCTGAAGCTGAAGCTGACTCTGACTATGCATACCCTTTATGTGGACATGTGGACGGATTCTGCAGCAAGGACCGTTTGTGAGGTGAAATGGGCATATCTTTGCAATGCATTTACTTTTAGTTCCAGAGACAATGTGAATTACTTTTTGGTCTGTGTGCTAAGTGATCCATGAATCATACAGCCTGGCAACCTCTCTCAATCATTTTCGTTATTGACATCAGAAAAATAAATGTCATCAAATATAAGTAAAGAAGTATGCAGCTTCATTCTCTTAATTTCACCATTTATAAATGCTTATCCACAGAGCTGGACAGATATAAGGTCAATATCTCAATATATATCATGCATTATAGGGTCTATATTTCCAGTGAGGCCAATCAGACCTACAACAGATTCGCTGCAGACCTAAGAACACAACATAACATTAAACGGAAGTGGGATAGATGGATAGATAGCTTGATTTCTAAATAGCTAGATAGCTATAGACAGGCGGAAGGAAGGAGGATGGAGGAGGTGGTGGGTGTGCCTCTGTGGATGAGTGACGTACTGCTGGGACGCATGCCCCGTGCGCACTGCGCGTCCTGGCCTGTCAGTAGTAGCCAGATGGAAACGTAGGCAAGTGGATTCGGTGAGGTCATGTATTTTTAAGCCGCACAACGGAATAAATCACCCTTTACCGGCAACATAGACAAACACGATCACCGCTGATCGCACCGCGGAGGGATTGCTCGTTTCATTTGATGACAGAGGTAAGATGAGGATTCGCACCTCTGCTCTTCAGACGTGCTTATTGTTTGGCCATGGGGGAGGGTCGCATGTCGCTCCGTGCATGCATGCTGCTCAACCGACGTGGTTGTTGTTTACGGGTGTTACACCGTAGCTCCATTTATCGCCGAGCTAAAACACTCCCGTGTCGTTACAATGTGACGCGTCCGTCGGCGACACGGCCTCGCCTACGAATCGCGTATAGATCGAGGCAGTACAGCTCGTGCACCGACTGCGCACTGTATTTCTCCCAACAGGCCTCGTCATATCGCGGGGTGGCTGTCATTATCGCTGCAATATGGTCCTCTTTCGCGGCGCCCGGCGAACACGGGCTGCTACGTTAGTAGCATGCGCGGCTCTTTTTCTGCCGTTTTTTTTACAGTCGTGCTCCTGCCACAAACCTCCGCCGCCGACAAGGCGAGACGAGGGGTCGTGTGGCCAAGGTTAACTGGCTCCCATCGAGTTGCAATAAATAACGGGTCGATAGTCGTCCTCCATTCAGTCTCTGCGGTTAATCGGAGCCTAGACGATGGAGCTAAGTCGATCTGTGTCCGCCTTGCTGACTGTTTGCATGTGTCGACTTGAGAAGGCTGTGCACACGGACACACAAGGCACCTAGATGGGGAGGATATGTGAGTGATGCATGTACATGAGCAGGAGATGGTAGCCCACATTAATCATATTTATTATGCTACCTGTTAGGCTGTTTGCATCAGTTATGTGTGTGATACTACCTTTTGATGTGGGTTTAATAGACAATAAAGCTAAACCATATCTTGTTATATTGTGTGAATATGTAGACACAGATTTAAATTTATTTAGATAATGTGTTTCATGCGTAGTATAATATACGGAACCACCATTGCCAGGGTGTGAATTGCCCTTTAATTGAGTGATTCGGAAGCAGCTTGTTTAAAAGAAAAAAGAAGTTAAGTCATTAGGTAACAGTGCGCTCTAGGAATGACCTCGCTATTTTGCTGCTTTTGCAGGACACACAAGGCACCTACATGTATTCAAGCTCTCTGCCTTGAGGTCCAGACCTCTTATGTGCTGCTGAGACTACTGATGTGGCTGCTGCATTCCTTGTACATTGTACATTGTAAATACTGCAGCTGACACACAACTGCAATCTAATAATGTGCCATTGATTTCAAAGGTATTTGTCGATGCAGCATGTAGTCGTGCGCATCAATACTAGTTATTTCACAGCAGAGGAAATAATATTAACGGTGTCTGTGACTAAATAACAATTAATGAGATCAGATCAGCATGTGATTTCCTCCCTGCAGTGACCTGACCTTAATTATCCTTATGGATAGCCATTATTACAATGATGACCTTACCAGAGAGCAACATATAACTGTATATACCACCAGTACTGTATTGCAATGTCATTTAAGCTTTTATAACGCAAGTGTAATTGTCTTCCTGTCTGAAGTATAAAAAGAGGCGGCATGTCTATTTTCATGTTGTGAGGGAGGTGGATGTTATGTACGTGGCTGTGACGTTGGAGGAACAGAAGGAGAGCTGACTCATTTTATTCTGGCAATTATATCCCTCATATGGACTGTGTGTTGGCAGGATGGAAGAGTGGGGAGTGGGTGATTACGCTGCTTACATAATAACTGAAGAAAGGGAACGGAAGCCGATGTCAGAGTTTTCTCCTTTTTTAAATGTTAGATGGTTTTAATGATACAAGTACGGGGTAGTTGTGCGAACAAATTGGCGTCTCTGTGTTGGGTCTTATCTGGGCTCACTGCCGCATGGTGCAACTTGAACCAGTTAACATGTGCCTGTGGAAGACCCACTTGTAGAGCGGGGCTGGAGTCCTGGGCTGGGGTCCAAATGCACAGGAATTAACACCAGGCTTGGTTTTCCAGTATGACAGAGTCATTCTGAGAGTCATGTTTCTTATGATGGACTAGACCTCCCCGTGGTCTGCTGTTCTGCCACCACTTCTGATGGTATCCAATCTTCCATCCTGGTGTGTTTGCTGAGTTGCTTAGATAAGGAACCGCAGTGTTCAAGTGTGAAATTCAGCAGTGGCTTTTCTCCTTCGCTTCTAATCTGCTTTCTTGGAGGCAGGGATTTTAATTTGACTTTCTCATTTTTGGCTGGTCTGCTGGTATCTATGGCGTAAAATTTCAAAAATATTTAAACGTGTGCCCGTCTTTGTGTCCACAGAGGACATTTTTGGATGCACAGAAAGCTGTAATTGAAGATTTCGCCATGAACAAAAACAAAAAAGAAAGGGAGTTTTACAGCCTAGATGTTGGGGATTCAACGTTCACAGTACTGAAGCGATACCAGAATCTAAGACCTATCGGCTCAGGAGCACAGGGAATCGTCTGGTGAGTGTTGCAACCTTGTCCATATTCAGTCAACAGCCTCTTGCTGAAATACGGGTCACTGTTTCCAATACGTCACCTGAACATTCATAGCCACCAAATAATATTTCTGTTAGTTTTCTCAAGAAATTAAAATATGAATCCATTTAAACTGTAAATTGTCATTATTTGTTCTTTGTATTTGTAATGTGTTGATGATAAAGGCAGAGATGTTTAGACTATTGGAATCACCATAACCTGTAATGTCTAATACCTATTATGCTACATATTTGACCACATTTTTAAACTGTTCGTTTACTTTTTTCCAAAGCTCTGCTTATGACCAAAACCTTGAACGAAATGTTGCCATCAAGAAGCTGAGTCGGCCGTTTCAAAATCAAACCCATGCCAAGAGGGCGTACAGAGAGCTAGTCCTAATGAAATGTGTCAATCACAAAAATGTAAGTACCGTATGAGAATATATTCATTGTCATATGACCAGTGGGAAAGTGGAGTGCATTTTTTTAATGGCTTTTGCCTGCTTAAATGTGTGGTACTTAAACTGTGCTTTAATGTGTCCTAGTAAATGACATGACACAATATTTCTGCTTCATTTAACATCAACAGATCATTGGCCTATTGAACGTATTTACACCACAGAAATCATTAGAGGATTTCCAAGATGTGTAAGTAACTATATGTGAAGTGTGTGTTAGTTTTTAGAGCACACACTGTGTATTGTTCATGAAATTGAGTCTGCTGAAGAGCTTCTCAAGCCTCTTATGTGAACTTGTTCTGCTCTGTCAGATACTTGGTGATGGAGCTGATGGATGCCAACCTGTGCCAGGTCATTCAGATGGAGCTGGACCATGAGAGGCTGTCCTATCTGCTATATCAGACATTGTGTGGTATCAAACACCTCCATGCCGCCGGCATCATTCACAGGGTAAGCATCAGCGGACCATGACTGCACAGACTAATGCCAGTGTCACAGAGAGGATCTGTTAAACCCTCTGTGACACTTGACACTGAATTGTAAGGGCAAACGGTCAACTGGCACACTATGAGATGATGAATATGGTCTTATACTTGCCAACAACACCCTCTTGAAAACATATTGGAGATATATAGCCTCTATAAAAAACGTAGATGGAAAATATTAATATTTGTGTCACTTCTAAATTCACCTGGCATTCTTAATGAAACAAAACACTGAATTACTAGCAGCTTTACGGAAGCGAATGTGAGTCGCTACAGGCTTCTGACCTTCTGAGGTGAATGCATAATTTCCCCATATGGATCAGTAATAAGCAGGTGGTAAACAATTGCACCTAATCAGGAAGAGACAGCCTGTAAATCATGATTCCTAGTTAGAATAAGGAAGCAGCAAACCTGAAAAAATGGAAATAAATATTGTACAAGGCTTCAAATGCATTTGCCATAGCAAGCAAAACACCTTAATAAGTAAAGGAGAGAAATCAGTGGGTGCTCTTGGTTGTAAAGCAGTAAAGTCCAGGTAAATGTGGTCAAGTCAAACGTTTCAACTGTAGAAAAAGGGAACTTCTTGGGCTCACTTAAGGAACACACGCAGCCACAGGGTGTAGTTAACATTTCAGGACTCCTCTTTCCTGCCACACCCAATGTGGTGCGATACCAGTCGCCACTTTCCTGTTGTACCTGTTTAACTAAAAGAGGCATTTTAACTACATCCTTGGCTCAGTGCAAGTGTGTCTGAAGTAAGTCTAGAGGCTTCATCTTTTTCTACTACACTAAAATAAACAATTCGTACTGCAGAGAGAAACATGACATAGACAAAATGTAATCTCTAGGAAGCAGCTGCTTGCAGGAGCTGGAACCTATTTTAGTCATGATTGAGAATGTAGCACGCTATTATCATGTGACTTGTAGAGATAATATTGTGATCACAACAATCTGTCAAGATGTTGTAATTTTGTTGTTTCCCTCCATCATGCCCATTCTCCTACTTGAACACAAGGAGAAATCAGTAGATTACCTGTCACTAAATCTGTAGCTATTCATCCCCATTTTTTTTGTTATTGCTATTTAATGAGAACATTAAGATTAAAAATAAATAAATGTGTTGGTATGTGTTCCTCTCTAGGACCTCAAGCCTAGTAACATAGTTGTCAAGTCAGATTGTACACTGAAGATTTTGGACTTCGGCTTGGCTCGGACGGCTGCCACGGGCCTCCTGATGACCCCGTATGTGGTCACACGCTACTACAGAGCACCAGAGGTTATCCTGGGGATGGGCTACCAAGCCAATGGTTAGTTCTATTTACTGTATCTGGCAATCTACACTTTCAACCCTAGTTTATTTATTTTTATTTATGTTACACTGTGTAGAGCAGTGTTTCCCAAACTTGTTTTCTATGGACCCACTTTTTACAAATGACAAACCATTGTGATCCAATTCACAAAAGAGAGGAGCGAGTTTGTACGTGAATGAACGTTCCTAACTATTTTTATTGCCATATCCGCATCACCTTTATATTATCTTGAATAGGTAAACCAGACATTTTGAAAGATAAAGGTTTAATACATCGTGTGTTGGATCCATTATAACCCATACACAGGGACCTGAAGATGAATCTAGCTGTTAACACTGTAATCCGCATGGTGCTTCTGTACATGGTGGGACTTTGCTGTAAGAAACTGCTCACTAACTGACCTCCTTTATGTAACTAACCTGTTGTTGTGCATTCCTCTAATCCTCTTTGTTTACCGTGTTCCACTTCACTAGTGGACATATGGTCTGTGGGCTGCATACTGGCAGAAATGGTTCGCCATAAAATCCTCTTCCCAGGAAGGGACTGTATCCTTGGGTCTTAATCTTAACAGTCTTTGTAAAGGGTTTGTGCTTTGTGCTGTCTGACTACTAGATCGTTCCCTGGTTAGTTTTTGGCTTGAATACAGTATGCTGTGCCAGGCTATAGAGACTTGTCATAACATACCTTATTTGAAGCTTTTTGGCCAGCATGCTGTAAACACGTCAGTTTTCATTTGCTTCAACACTGCATTGCTCTTTCCCTCATATCTGGCTGATGCTGCATGTTCTCCATTTTCACTTCAATCAACTCCACTGCCATTCTGCTTTATTTTTTATTTATTTTTACCTCACCATTTTGTTTGCATGCCCACCATCCCGTCATCTAAACGTCCGCCTCCAGTGGATGTATGGTCAGTGGGCTGCATAGTGGCCGAGATGATCAGGGGAAGCGTTTTGTTCCCCGGCACTGATCGTATCCTTCCCCATCATTGATTGATCGCCGTGTCATCGCTTCATTCTGTGTGACGAGAACAGCAACACCATCTTGAGAGTTTCCCTCTGTCAAATTGCTATCCATTCTCAAGTGTCCACCATCATTGCTGTGCTGCACTGTCAAGCCAGTTGATAAAGTTGATAAAGGGTAGTAGTTGCTGAGAGAGTATGTATGCTAGCTATGTATTGGCTGCATAGGAATGAAGTGAGTGGCTGTATCACTAGTGTGTGTGTGTGTGTGTGTGTGTGTGTGTGTGTGTGTGTGTGTGTGTGTGTGTGTGTGTGTGTGTGTGTGTGTGTGTACTACGTAAGTAGAGATGATGGTTTGTGCACCTCCAAAGAAAGTTAAAGGTCAGGTTGCCCTAATGGCGTGGTGCATGCATGTGAGAGTAAAGAGTGTGCGTTTCCTTAACCTATACACATCAGACATTGACCAGTGGAACAAGGTAATTGAGCAGCTAGGCACTCCATCTCAGGATTTTCTAATGAAGCTGAACCAGTCAGTGAGAACGTACGTCGAAAACAGGCCACGCTATGCCGGGTACAGCTTTGAGAAACTCTTCCCAGATGTGCTCTTCCCTGCCGACTCTGACCACAACAAACTGAAAGGTACTGTGTGTTTTCCCATCATGACCTAAACCATTCAGAACTCCTTCATCAAATACATTTGTAGACATGTGATTCATAGCGGCGCATCTTATGTATTTGTTGTTTCTTCCTCAGCGAGTCAAGCTCGAGATCTCTTAGCCAAGATGTTAGTGATCGATGCCTCCAAACGCATCTCTGTAGATGAGGCCCTGCAGCACCCCTATATCAATGTTTGGTACGACCCAGCTGAAGTCGAAGCAGTAAGTGGATCGCTGATCGGAGCGCATGATCCTTAAATGGGTCACTTGAGATTTGAATTACATCACTTGAGGTGGAAAGTTGGCAATGCTCTTCTACCACCAATGTGCCATTTAAGTCATTTTATCTTTCTCAGCCCCCTCCAAGGATCCTAGAAAAACAGCTGGAGGAGAGGGAGCATAGCGTGGAGGAGTGGAAAGGTGAGACGGCATACTAAGATTCTTAAAACTTCACTCAACACTTGAAGGCAAAAATCTGATAAAATACTTGGGTTAGGAAGTCTAATTTAATATATTAATGGGCAATTGTTAGTCACTGTTAAATCAATCCACTATACTTAATACATTGCATTTTGTGCAAATCACGTGTGTTTACAATGAAATAGAAATGGTCTGCTGGTCAGATTCTATGATTAGCAGTTCACCAGCAGTGACGTGATTATTTTCTATTCATGGAAAGCACAAAAATACACCATGTCTAAAGAAACCCAGTGGGACATCCAGTAAATGTGTAGATATGCAGTCAGTTGTTTACACACATTGTTGACCAAGGAGCTCTGTATCTCCACTCTAGTTGCCAGAAGGTGCGTTGCACGATTTTAAACCCCCTTTTGAAGTCTCTCAGTTTGTGTTTTCCACTGTGGGGAACCTGATTCTGTGGAGCATGATAGGACTTTAAATCATGAGTAAATATCATTTTCAGTTGGGCAGCAGGATGAGCTCATCCTAACCCCTGCCAGGTGATAATGACCCTTCACTCATTTTTAGAAGACCACACCAGCGCAGGAACATGATTCTGTTAGGACTGCGCAATATGCAATACAAAGTGAACTCTACGTGTGTCACATTCTGTGATTTTTACATCAATGATTTCTCGCTGTCTCTCCTGCTCCACTTAACCTTTTTATGATCTTTTATTTTTTAGTGCTTATTTATAAGGAAGTGAGTGACTGGGAGGAGTGGAAAAGAAATGGCGTGATAAGAGGCCAGCCACCTCCTTTAGGTGAGTAATCATTATAACTTTGGAAGATGAGAAGACGTGGGAAGGATAACTAGTGAATCACATGATGGGTGTTTCATTCTGTAAGATTGAATAATGAAAAGACCGTAATACTTTTGATTTTATCCACATTTACTGAATACTTTATATATGCATTCATGATTGCAGGTTTAACCACAATATCTACATTAGGTTCAATCTGGGATAAATGTGGTTCAAAAGTTCAACAGCATTTCAATATTTCAGCGTACATTGTAAACGGTGTATTTGGGCGATTATCTGAGATTTGGGGAATCAAGTTGTAATATTGAATGAATATAGTTGAAAAATATTTTAGGGATAAAGCCATACAATTTTGAGAATAAAATAAAGCTGTAATATTTCCAGAATAAAGTTGTTTCAATTATGTCTCTTTTGACCTGCAAGTAAAAGTGCTTACTGATTTGAGGCACTGTGTACATCTGCATTTGTGACTCAGCAAAACAAGGCAGTGTCCTGTGTATTTCAATGAAAACCTATGTGTTGACGTGTGTTTTTCGCAGCACAGGTGCAGCAGTGATAGACAGCCCCCCTCAGCCCACGTCGTCCTCCTCTTCTTCGGCCAACGACGTCTCGTCCATGTCCACAGAGCCCACTGACCCGAGCAGTGACCCCACCATAACCTCTGAAACAGACAGCAGCTTGGACAGCCACACCTCTCTGGGTGCACTGGCCTGCTGCAGATAACACACACATACAATACGTGTACACACACCTGCACACAAAAAGCAAACCTCTCCTCATCAGTGTGTTTGATGGGAGAGGATTTAGGCCAATGGAACTTCTCATGTTAGTTTGTAGAGCTGCGCTTTTAATGTACAGTTTGTTTTTATTTCCCCTCCCTAACTTATACTGCTGTAAATTATTGTGGTTTGAAATTGTATCATTATTACTGTATTTTTTCAGCAAAGAATCAAAGTATGTTTCGATGTGAATCTGATATGTATGTTATGAGAGAGTGATATGAGTGTACTTTACACATTGCTGTTTTTAGCTGCTGCTACACAGTCAAATACCACACTGTTAGCACTGCAATATTATGTTGACTATACTTTTTAATTATTCAGTTGGCATTTTTTGTTTGTTTTTTGGGACATTTGGATGAATCTAAACCAATTCTCTTTTTAACAGTAGACGATAGCGCACTTCATCTTGGATCTGATTGCACTGATTGATTTTATTTTGATATTGTTCCTCATCTTTCTTGTAGAAAGCGTCCTTTGTTGTATCCAAGTTAACCTACTTCTTAGTATTATGTCACTTCTTGATTGTGTGCGTCTTGACAAGCAGTCAAATGGTCTTTTGCCCTGACACAGAATTTCTTTTTTACTATAGCATACTGTTAACTGACTGTGTTTGAACTTGTTTAGATACTTAGATGTAGTTTGTAGGCGATGGTGTGTTGGATGAGGAAGAACAGGGTGAATGTAAGTGAATAGAAATGTGGCGTAATGAGGAGCCAGTGATAACTGTTAGCACTGTAACATTTAAATATAGGCCACTCCACTGGCTAGAATGAGTGCTGTATTTGGGGATTGTCACCAGAGACTATGTCTACATTAGTCACTTTACCCATTTGGCTGGTTCTTTCAGACATTATTCACGGCTGTCTGATATTTCACATATTTAATTTAAGTGCCCTTACTCAGTTCAATGATTTTCAATCCTCTTTGTTGCAGATGCTCCTCTCTTATAGTGCGTCTTTCTGAGTTCTACCTCACAAATGTACACACACACACGTACACACACATGTTTTTTGAAGATACAATATGCATATCATGACATCATTTATAAGAAATGCGGAAAAAATAGACTTTCTTTTTCAATATTTGCTTCATTTATTTATTTGTTTCAAGCTAGGAGGCATCTATTGTATGTAATGTACATTTCATTCAGAAGTACTATTTATATGCATTTTGTTTCATTTTTTGTTTGTTTTCTGTGCAATATAATTGATAGATTAATATAGTCAGTGATTAATCTGTACATTTTTACTGTAGATGAATGTTTTCTGAGAGTCAGGAAACAGGCATTTGCTACCTGCCATGGTAACCTTTGGATGTATTTGATGGCTCAAATTCCCAACCTGTCCCTTTGCCCTTTTCATGGTTGGGCACTCCAGGCAGTAACCCCTAGCATCAGCTCCCAGAATGCACTTTGGGGATTGTGGCGCATGTCCTGACCCATTCTGGGCCACAATGTCAACTGACTGTTCCTCTTTTTGTCGTTTTCCTCTCTTCCATCTCCTCAAAAAGAGAAAAGATAGAATAGACTACGCATGAGTTTTCTCTGAGCAAATCTGGTTTTAGTGCAGGTACATTTAGAGGATAGATGGGAAAGCCATCCAGCACTGCTGGGATGATGCTGCAATCTTCGGATGGTTTGGCCAAACGCTCTCAGCCAAGAGTTACCTGTTGTGTTGTGTTTTGATGAGGCCAGTTGTGTAATGTTCAGCTATGGATCTGAAATGGCCTCACTAACAGACCAATTATATACATCAAAAATTGAAACTGTCTACATTCAACTCCAGCAAATAAAACGGTAGAATTTTAATGTCTCGCATTGTTTTTTCTTTCACGGTCAAGTTAACATTTCTTTTGAGAATAGGATTTCTCAGGGGAAATGAACAGTGTGTATGGGAAGACTGTACTCTTATATCATCAGTTATTCTTCTTCTGCTCACTAAGTTCATAAATAATCAGCTACATGACAAATGATGTATAGTAGTAAGGAATTTAGCGGAATGGTAAAAATGATTGCTTGGTCCAGAGGAGTTCTCGTTTGGCACCGGCACTTGTCAGTGTAGGCACAAGACGGCTGTACTAAAGAGGAGACGATGGCAAGTAGTACTGCACTAGAGGTATTCGGTCTTCAAAGCTTTGAGCTGACTGGCTGTCCCAGTAATCAAGCCCCTCCTCCTCTGATGATCCAGATGAAGGCAGGTTGGTCTCGTCTAGTTGGTCCGTGTTGCTCCTGTGGTCAGATCTCCAAGGGTTTTGAAGAACTCCTCCATTTCTTCCTGGAGGAGAAGGTTTCGGCTCTCTGCGTCTTGATGGGCCCTCTCCGAGTTCCTAAATCGGATCTCCAACATGTGAAACTTCTTTTTCTCCTGGTCCAACTCCTCCTCAAGGCGGTTTACCTGGGACTGGTACTTAGAACAGGACTCCTCCAACCTCAAAGAAGAGAAGAAAAGGTTATAAATAACAAGTCATGCGGATTTGAATGTGAGGTTATTTGACAGGAAGTGGCTCATTCTTACTTGCGAATGCAGGTGTCGTAGCTTGTCCTCTGTTTCTTCAGCTCCTGCTTAAGCTCGGTCAACATGTTGGTGAGACCTTCATTTGTTCCTGTGAGATCATCCTCCGTTCCGCTGGCACTGTTATCCAAAGAACTTGTACTGTCCTTCCCCTCGGTGGGTCTCTCTTGACCCTCCCCTGATTTAACTGCCTTATCGCTTCCCTCTGGATCTGCCAACGAGATCTCAAAGGATGTCCATATGGAGGATGTGTCAGCAGGCAGGCTTAGACTAGAGGGGCCAACATTGTCGTAGGCAGACAGTCTGTGGGACTGGAGGAGAGCTCTGTGAGACAGGGGTGTTTGAGAGGAGTCTTCATCAGAGTCTCTCTGTGTACCCTTAAGTGGAAGAGTGGTATCTTTAAGGGACAAGGTTGAATCCTTCATAGTAGAATCTTTAAGTCTTTCACCAGATGAGGTGGTGCGCCTGTGAGCTCGGAGGGATGACAAGCCATTCATCAGCCAGTTGCTCCCACCAGCTGCTGACACATCCCCCGCAGACCCACCTATTTTCCCCCTCTGCCCCACAGATGCTGCACCTCCTTTGAAGGAGCTCCTCCAGGAGGGCAAGGCTTTAGCCTGTTTACTGGGGCTAACGGCTACCTCACTTCCACCTCTGGCTTCAGCTTTGCTATCTGCTTGTCCATCCACTTTCTCTTCTGTCTTACCTTTGCCCTTTCCTTCAATCTGATCATCCTCACACTTCTCCGACATTGTAACGGGGCTTAGTGTAGTCAGATTACTGTCTTTACAAGGGGTTAAAGGTTGGGGTTCCTCTTTAGGGGCTTTGGAGGGCTGGGGGTTTGGGTCTTCTTGTGAGAGCCATTCCACTTTGCACCGTTGGAGAGGATTCTGCTGTTGCTGTGGGGGAATCTTGGCCTCAGTTTCTGTCTCCTCCCGTTGGTAAAGTCTGGTGTGTTCACTGATCAGCACAGTCATGAGGTGCTGCACCTGTGAACTTCCTGTTAATAATGACAAATACACATACATGTACGTATTGATTAGAAAGCATGTTTGTGCCACAAATTGTTGTGCTACCGTTTGTACATATGCTAACACTATCACCAACCCTCCATCATGGTAACTGGATCCTCCACTCTGGGCCGAAGGATATTGGGTCCAAACACAGTGGCAAGATTCTGAACACTCATTTTATTCTCATTGGAGTGAGACTGAACCTCGTCCAGAAACCTGAACAGAAAGAACCAAAATCAGAACTTATTTCCACATATTGTCAAATCAAAAGTGTTGACTGCTCTGCTTAGAATTGGTCGAAACTGCAGAGTTCTTTTTTATCTAGTAAATTCAAACTAAAGAAAATGAGTCTGTGGTGTGTGGGTTCAGCTGAAGATATTGAAATAGATGTAGAAGGCAGAGAAGACATGCAATTATGGACACTCGGAGTCAATCAATGTGATGCCACTTTCCCTGATGACGAGGATGTGGGTGTAATGAATGTTATTCCTCTTGTATGACAGGCTGACAAATCATCAAACAGTGAATGGGACAGCAGCAACAATAAAACCCATCACAGTCACATCGGTGGGACTACTGATTTACAGCAGATGACAAAACAGTGAGGACTTACTTGCAGATGTATGTGAGGAGGTTGTAGTTGACATATGGCAGGGATTTCACCTGTTTGCCTAGCTCCACTTTACCCTTGAAGAAAAATAAGACATGTTTATTGTTGAGGCCAGAGTTTGGAAATGTACCAGTAAAGTGTTAAGCAGACATGATTACCATTACTTTGTCCTTGGTGAGAAGCTGAGCACAAGAAAGAAACTGTGTGTATTTGGAGAATGGGATTATAGGCTCCGGAAGCTCCCGTATGTACAGTTTTAGCAGTGATGCCACCGTGTGGACATCCGTGGTACTGTAAAAGACAGGGAAACATACAGTACTAGCCAGCATAGATTATAGCTTGGCATGCTGCTATCGATAAAATGCCCCCTCCCACTTCGTCACCTGTCAAACACTGGCTTCTCGCCACGGTCAAAGGCATCTTGCAGCTCTCGAACATGATTGGTCTGTCCAGGGGCCCTGAAAAGGCCCTCCTCCTGTAGCCCATGTTCACG
Source organism: Taurulus bubalis (assembly GCF_910589615.1). Taxonomy (NCBI): domain Eukaryota; kingdom Metazoa; phylum Chordata; class Actinopteri; order Perciformes; family Cottidae; genus Taurulus; species Taurulus bubalis. The sequence goes on from NC_136602.1 coordinate 13,951,092, forward strand.
TATGAAACACACACACTGTTCGACCAGCACAGGGACCAATCGCTGAGGGCCACACTGGGCCTCGTACAACATCGTCTCCTCTAGGTGCTGCCCAAAGACACCTGCATCCACACAGGAAATGAACACCAGTCAGGTCATTACGAGACAGAATGTTTCCTTATGTGTGTCCAAGAAGTTTAATTCCCCTCTTGAAAGAGTTAGTAACATATTTGCTTTATGTGAACATTTGTGTCAATACTGTATGTATACAACTGCTTGAGAAGCACACCTCCTCCAAGTGGAGCCCATATGACTCTACGAATGGCTCTGACCCATTCCTCCATGTCACTCTGAGAGTTGGCCATCAGCAGGAATGATTCATGGTTGATCCCTGTTCGATCCTTTTCTCCAGCCACTCCTGAAAACACAAACGTATTTCATTACTTCCTGGATCAATGGGACAAAGTGACTAACACATCTCAAAGCCACAGTCCTTCCAATATAGAATTGGACATAGCTCAGATACCACTTTTAAAATGACTTTGCTATACAGATGAGCTGTATCATTTTTAGAACTATCAGTATTTCCAATAACCTTATTAGCTCCAGCCCCCCTGTAAAGTACAAAGACGCAGCCAGGCAGCTCTGCCTCCCTGCCTGGCTGCACACAGCTTGATACCACCTGGTTTGACATTTCAGTTTGACATTTTCGTTGATTTTAGTTTAGCTTTGATTACACTATGTGAAAGTCTCTCCCTTCATGTGAAGTTGCAACCGCCTGCTTTTGTAGAGATGGAAGCACTACTCAGTTACAGATGGAGATAAAAACATCAGAGCCGCTATTCATTAAATGTTCTTACATTTTTTTTACTGATGAAAACCTTATTAGGATGCAATCCAAAATCTTTGTAAGTGGATTTGGTAGGGTTGGCTGTGTTGGCTACATATCAGTACCTGCATTCATTATTAAGTTGTGCACTGTGGTGCATGGTGTGTTGTGTGAGAGAAATGACCCAGAAAGAGTAGTGTTCCCATTGGACACCAGCCACTGCACCACGTATCCTTTGTCTTTCTGTCCAGGAAATCCTTTCACCCTTATTTCATGAGCACACTTTCTTTATAAAGTGACACCCGGCACCATCTCACATGTTAAGAGACCACACTCCCATTTACGACAAATTGCATGTAGTTTGCACACCTGCTCACCATCAAAATGTTTTAGATTTCTGAATATGATTTGCTTAACTTAAAGGCAGACACTGGTCTCCAGTTGGCTTCCAGATAACTAAAACATGAAGGTAAGTTATCAGCATGATAATCTTTTTTTCATGATAAGCAAAGTTGATTTTCTTCCTGTTGTAAAATTAATTGAAATTAGTGGCTGCCTGTGAAGTGGGGGATGATAAATAGGAAAACATTTATGTTACAGAACATCTTTGCAAGACCTTGTTGATCTGAGCAACACAGAAAGCCACAGAGGGAGATACATACAATACACTGTTCGGCAGTTTAATCTGCTTTCCAAAGTATTCGACAGGAGTGATACGCCTCATAGCTGAACAAATAAATACTTCCTACCATCATTGATGAAAACTTCGTCCTCAGGATAAAATGTCAGGGTGTTAGTCAACCAATGTGATTTTTTTCTTCTTTTACCCCTATTTATCACTTTGATTCTGGGTCAGCATGGTTTACACAGAGGATATGACCTGCTGAATTTACAGTTTGATCATAATTTCAAGCTACACAGAGATACTTTCTGTAATTTACAGCAAACCTGGCATCAAGATAATGCTCAGGTTATACAAATCTTGTTTGTTTGACACTTACTAAACAGATGGTTCAGCATCACTTGAACAAGACTCACTTACTTACTTACACACAGCCAACTCACCTGGAACAATTTCAAAAGGGTGACGGCCAGGCTCATCCTGATTGGCAGGCAGCTCATTGACCTGACTGCCCTGAAGATGAATACAACCCTGGAGCAAAAAGAGAGGCATGCATGAGGAAAACACCTGTATCAACGGTATTCAAGGGCCAAACAATAAATCAATTAGTGGTTTTGGATTTGGACGCGTGGTGCATGTTGAGCATTAAAGAGTTCTGAGAACACTGAGCTCTTGGCATCTGCCCAACAGAGGGAGGCAATGCTGGTGGAGGGAGGGATGACTCAGGGAAACATCTACAGTATTTATCCCTCTGGCACTTCCTGTACGGGGCAGTTCTGATCCCTTCACCGTGGAGAGGGTCAAAGGTCAGCTACTAAGTGCTGACAGCCGAACACCAGGGCACCTACCACATTATCAGTGTCTGTGTCAGGGCAATAACAACACACTATGACTTTAATGAAGAGTGTGGAGATGTCTTATGGAGCTGATTTTTGTGTGAAAGATGATTGGATATTTACCCAGCTTTAGTTTTACATCAAAATAAAGATAAGAGTGTGTACCTTTAAAAATCATGGTCACATAATGAGGAAAATGGTTTAATTTTACTTGAGGGCAGCAACATTTATTTTGTCGCCTAATTTTACAGAATCAATAAGCTATTTTCAGAGCTGGAGAAAACAAAATGGATCGACTGGCCCTGGTGAAACATACTAATCAGAAGAATTCGTGAAGCTTATATATATGTATCAGGCCTCAAATCCCAATGAGTCAAAACACAGCAGTGCAGCCTCCTGGGACAACAGATGACATCAGTTAACTGTATTGTGTGTGTTATTTTGTGAGCATCACCTGTGCCTTGGTTTCATCCTGGTCCTTGTAGAAATACAGAGCTTCGTTCCTTAGGACAAACCAACGCAGTTGCCAGTTTTTCATGATACTCCGCTGTCTCTTCAGCCAGCCGGCCTTCAGTGCCTTCTCCTGATCCAGAGGAGAGCAGGGCCTGGAGACCCGAGACAACTCTCCTAGCACCATGCTCTTGGACCGCGCTGCATGGACACACACATAGAGATAAAGTGAGGGAAGGGGGGCTTGCAAGATTTAGGGCACAACAATTAGAGTGAAACAGAGAGAGATAAATAAATATAGATTACACAAAGACAGAGAATTCATGTTATTTGGGGATTTTCTGTCTTTGTTTTATTCAAAAAATTTGCACAGACAATCCTGAATCATTATTCACAAAAGTCTCTCTTGGGCGCAGCTAAGCCCACAGGGTTGACTATGCATCCAGATTTCCTCCTAAGTCAATGAAACAAAGCATGATCTCCATTTTGCTGAAAAGACATCCTGTTGAAGATGAAATTCATCTATCTATTCCATTACATTTCATTATGTGTCTCAGATATTAATGAGGACATATATAATTTTCAATTTCATTGCGGCACAGAGAGGAGTTTTGCTTTGGATCAGGTTGCACTTTAACTGCTACAGACTGATTACAAGCATGGATTTTATATTAGCATCAAAATTATGGAGCAAAAACAGTGACCGTAGAGTGATCCCTGGGGAGTCACAGGGAGAGAAAGAGAGAGATAAACAGAAAGCAGACACAGAGAGAGAGAGGGAGAGAGAGAGAGAGAGAGAGAGAGAGAGAGAGAGAGAAAGAGAGAGAGAGAGAGAGAGAGAGAGAGAGAGAGAGAGAGAGAGAGAGAGAGAAAAGAAATCAATGGTGTCTTTTTTCCTGTTAATTGCCTCTTGCTTTCTGCTGAGGACAGCAGGGAGGGCATCTGCAAGGGCCTGGACTGAAATATTTCTCTCTCTCTCTTGCTTATCAGCTCTCTGTCTGCGTCTCTCATTTAATTTCATCCCTTTTTGGATGTCCTTCATTTGCAGAGTCATGATTGCTGGGAAGTGAGAATACTAGGGACCACGTGAAGCAGTCATTAACAAAACTGTATCCTGACAGCAGGAGCAGACAGAGCAGGGTCTATAAATCTATAAATACAGCAGACGTGGCCGGGTTTTTTAACCTCCTTAAACAAGAGGCAGGAAATCTCAGAGAGGAACTGGTGTTTTGCTCTACTGTCAGAAAAGGATACAGTTGTTATCTTTTCAGGAAATAACCTGTTTCTCAAAGTGCATCACTATTAATAATACACATGTGGGCTCAATAGTGATAATCACTGATGGAGCATTCAGATCCTTTACTCACTACCTCTACAATAGCACACAGTACAAATACCCCATTACACACAAAGGTTATGCATGCAGTACTTAGATAAGTACTGCATGCATAAGTAAAAGCAACTAATTATTATTAGCAAATGTCCTCAAAGTATCAAAAGTAAAAAAGTACTAATAAAGCAGAGAAATTGCTCCTGTGAGTGTTTCACTGATGTATAATATATATTATTGAGTCTATCCGGATGCATCAATCTCGTAGCAGGGATACTGCTCAGCAACTATTTTTTATACTTTGGGTACATTAATCTATAACAGTGCATACAATTTTACTAAATTGATCACATGTTTTGTGTGTAAAATCTTAATCTGTAAAGAAACTTGTAAATACAACTAGTAAAGAGATGTAACAATGTACAATCTTTCCTTTTGAATTGCTTTGTAGAAGTATAAAACTAAATACTCAGTTTAAGTATAAGAACAGGGCCTCAAATGTGAATTTAAGTACCTGAGTAAATGGACTTAGTTACTTTCCACCACTTACAAATAAAAGTTAAAGTACTCATTATGTACCCATTATGAAAATGGTCCCAGTCAGTGTTACATTATAGTATAATCAGATTAATTATTAACAATGCATTACTGGAGCATTTTGCTGTAATGTTTGAATGCAGTGGAGCAAATGTAAACTACTTTATTTACTGTTGACAATGCATCACATCTTGAGCTCATTATAAGTTTTGTGTACCTCTGAAATGTACTGATGTGGAACGAGTAAAACAGCATAAGCTGTAAATAATTAACTCCAGTACAAGTACCTCATTGGGTACAGCACTTGAATTGATATACCAATCTACCACTGCAGCTAATACTTTTTGGATATTCAACCCTGCAACTACCAGTAATTCAATTATTCAACTAATATTGGAATTAGTCAATACATTAGACTGCTATAATTTATTAGATTATCAACTAATGCAATGTTCACACATGTATTAATTGTATTGTTATAACCTATATATGAACGAGACCATAGTCTTCGTGGTATTTTTGCGTCTACTTAAGTAGTGCATCATTTCTTGACTTGAAGCACGTCATCATTTATTCAAAAGTCTACAAATTGATATTTATACAACCACACAGAACATGAGAAGCCTCAACCACAGCTCAGAGTTGTACCAAGAACTTCCTGTCAGACCCTCCGCAACTTAACTGCTCTAGGATTCAGCTGATATCTCAGCTTCTGAGTGCAGATCCAGCTCTGTGTTGTTGTATGATGCTGCATAAAAGGGTCAGAAGAGAGCACAGCTGGAAATCTAATCAAAGGAGAATACCATTACAGCAAATGAGAAGTGGCAAGCGGACAAAACGTGGCACGCAAAGTGACTCTCCAACTGTGTTCGTGAAGGAGAAAGAAGAGGCACTTGTCCTTCCCATATTTTATGGTCTTACTTTCACTGCTGGTCTCAAATAAGACGGCTGCCAAGGGAGAAATAAAGCCAGAACCCCGCCTAAGCACACACACAAGTAGAGATTCTTAAAGCTGCTGCTCGCTAATATATTGCTCTGTTGTGTGCATTTTCATACAAAGATGTAGAAATGAAGTAAAAGAGATTAGAAATACCTTCCTGTCATGTGGATGTTCCTTTCTAAAATCAAATACCAGTCCATTTCCTTGAGATAAGTCGACAACTGTCACAACTCGAGCCACCTGAAACAGCATGTGTCAGTTGTCTATCGCAACCACCTGCTACGAAGAGCACAGCCATACTCTGCATCATGATAATCTCCGTGCCTGGAGTTGTTCCTTTGATTTAGAGATTCCTTATTCATCTTCACACGGTCATGTGATAGGCTTGTATATTTGGCGTCCCGACTTCAGCGGTCACCAGTGGGTTTTACCCGGCGCTAGAAGAACTATGTTTGACAGTCAGCTGTTGTGATTTACACAAGTGGCAAACCCTGCATTCCTTTCATCATCTCATCTAGAGTCTCCTGTCAAAACCATGCAAACTAAAAACTAGCCCAATACACCCTGAACAAATAGAGATGTATAGTCACGTGTTCATGTGTGAAAATGTCAGGATGCAGTCCATTGTTGGAGGGAGGATCATCCTTCCAGAAGGCATGTTTACTACAACCTACTGTGTCCCCCAGCAGGTTCAAAGCTTTTAGCAATGAGGGCGCTACAATTAAGAGGCACGAGGGATTACATCACTCTATAGTAGAGCCGGTTAACTCTCAGTGAGAAATGGACATGGAAGATGAAGCCTCAACACTTCAGATCATGCAAGAAAACTCAGGTCATCGCTGACAACGATGGTCACTGGGATGCAGAATGACACTGGTGCTACTAATATGGCACTGCTCCACCTTTTTGATGCCAGTATCAATGAAAGTACTGGCACCGATATTGATGTCACATTATTACAAAGACAGCAGGACAAACGGAGCTCTGTGGACACAGCGATAGAGGGGAAGAAAGAAATGGACTGCAGAGAAAACAGAAAGAAGCAAAGAAGGAGAGAAAAGAGATGGAGGGATAGAAAAAGAGGAGGAGGGACTGTGCTTACCCCGACGTGCCTGTTTTATCTTGGGGCTCAGCATGGTTACCGTTGCTGTGCTGCTCCCTCTCACAGAGACATGACTGCATCCCTCGGTTCACACACTACTCCTCACACACCCAGACACACACTGAGTGCCTCTCGCTGCTGCCTCGCCCTATTACTCCCCATCCTCTCCGAGCATCTCTCTCCCTGGCTCACTGTCTTGCACTTGGACACTGTCTCCGTCTGAATTCACACACACGACACACACACACACACACACACACACACACACACACACACACACACACACACACACATATACACACACACACACACACACGCGTACACACAGACGTGCACACACAGACACACACACACACACACACACACTTACAAGCACTTAACCACACACTCTCGCCTTCCTACCCCTCCTTTTTTTCGTCACACTCCCCCCGTCTGTCCCAACGGCCCGGCGTGCTGTTGTTCTCACATACTGTACCTAGAGCCCTGCCCACTCTCTCTCTCTCTCTCTCTCTCTCTCTCTCTCTCTCTCTCTCTCTCTCTCTCCTTTGCTATCTGTCTCTCTGCCTTCTGGTGCACACTCTCAGTATCAATTTCTCACCGTCTATAAATATGTCGGGCTGTGTGTCCTCTGTCTTGTCACCCATTTCTTTACATTGGCTCCTTCAGTCGCTCCACAGTCCTCCCAACCAGATTTGATTATGGTCTCATCTGTACATGAAATACAACCTCAGATCAATACATTTGATTTAACTGACATCAATTGGACCATCCCATGTTTGATGCAGAGCAAGTGGCCACGCTATTGTATTGTCTGTACCAGATGTATACATTTAAGAAGACATGTGTTTAAAACTGACACCACTTTACAGGACTCGTTTCTAATATAAAAACCTTTCAGGCTAAGATTTATAGTCTGGAAGGAAATTTCGCTCAGTCACTCAAAATGTGTTTGATGTAAGCTGAAGCACTCATGGGTGTGATGCTCTTGTTTCTATTCAGCCTGGTTGGTCTGTAGAAGATGTGTTAAAGCAGATTAATGCTGCAGTTCAAGAGGCTGGATGAGAATAAAATGCTGTATAGGGGACACTGCTGACTAAGCTTTTTCATAAGAAATAATAACCTACTCAGCTCAAACATAACAATCAATGACAAATGGTCCCCACACTCGCTAAATAAAGGCTTTATATAGAAGTAGCAGTACATTCCTGATCAAATTACTTTGAGAATGTAATTCCTAACACTTTCTAAATATAAGCTCATTGCCTGACAATACAAGCTCAACTTTAAATGAGAGCTCAGATAACCAGGAAGTTAGATCTGAAACAACATAAATCCTCACCTTGCTGGAGGAAAACAAACTAAAACAAACTAAAAGAGAGCTTTACCTGTTAAATCATTTTGTTTTTCACCAGTCAGAGGAGACCTTGATGGTTTCAAGGCAGGTCAGAGGAGACCTTGATGGTTTCAAGGCAGTGGACCCGTCTGCACAGTGTATCCCTCTCCTCTGGGGCCATTTCTAGAGCCACAAAACACAAAACACACACACACACACACACACACACACACACACACACACACACACACACACACACACACACACACACACACACAGGCTCTGAACAATAGCAATACTGAGATCTCAGTCCTCTGCTGGATTGATAATCACTAAGAAACAAATCCAATGACATTCACATTCTGGAAGAGAAGGGACTACTATTGCTGCCATCATTAACACACACTGACGTGCACTTGAAGAATGCTGATGTGAACAGACTCTGATAGAAGGAAGGAAATAAAGACAGTCATGCGAGTATTACTTGCCATGTCATCTCGGATTGGCAGACCAGAAGACTCTCAGTGTGGAGCCAGACTCTCTGAGCTACACAATAAAGCATCACAGTCCCAAGCAGCTGCTGTGATAGGTACTGCTTTACAGAGAAACACAACATAGCTGTACGATGATCTCCTGCTGTCCTCCTTTTCTGAATGTTTCAGTCTGTCTCTCACTGAGGAAGTGAGCTGCCTTGATGGAGAAGTGAAAACAGCTGACTTCTGTGTAACAAATATAATGAGTTTCTCCTTCAGATGTTGTTACTGTACATTTCCCCCACTCCCCCACCCCGCTGGTCGTGATTTGTCAACGTAAATCAGGAGGGAAAGTCACAAGCTTTGAAAAAGTCCTGAACAACGTGTTTCTCTCTTGCTACACATACAGTGGTGGAAAGTATCTCAGCACATTAACTCAAGTACTGTGCTTAAGTACAGTTTTCACATACTTGTACTTGAGTATTTCCATTTAATGCTATATTACATTAATATTGTACTTTTGGCTACACTATGTCTGACACTTAAAGTTACCATGAAAACATATAATATGCTCACATGAAATCATGATACTTCTACAGCATATACAATGCATTTATAAGTGGCTCCACATTGACCAACTACAACCTTGAATTGCTCTGTTGTGTATTAATTAGTGATAAAAGCAGAATCATATAATAAATAATAATCATACAAACAAGGGGGCGGGGGGATGGGAGGGAGTATTCTGAATAATGAGTACTTTTACTTTGGATACTTTTAGCACATTATCCTGATAATAATACTGCACTTTAGCTTAAGTAAACCTTTTCAACTTGGGTCTAAAACTTGGATACTTTTTAGACTATGGTATTTCTTTTTTTTTTTTTTTTTACATATACTTAAGTATCTCAGCACTTCCACCACTGTAAAAGACAAAAGAAAAACATTTTACATTTACTAATTTCAGTGATGTGTTTTATTCAGCATACAATCATAATGGCACTGATGAGGTGTCATCTTGGAAACCAAAATAAATTATGTAACCACAGATAAAATACATTAGCACATATATTGGGGAATTATATACAATAACACTGATCCAAGGACAGAAACATACCATAACAGCAGTCACAGGCTTACATGCACTCATCTTAACCACTCCATATAATATCACATGATCTAGCCTCACATAGTCCAGACACACCAGCCTCTGAGGGAAGTGGGGAACATCCTCTATAATCTAGACATATGGTCCTGAGGGAAACAAAGGAAATGAGTGTGTTTAATTGAAGGCATGAAAAGAGCATGTCTCATTAATGAGAGCAGAGGAAGTGTCATGGCTCAAATGACTGTGAGCAGGTCAGCGAGGTAATGATATTATGTCAGGAACAAAGTCTTTCAGTGCACTTGCTAGTAACCATTATTACATTATCACAGGACTTGCTAATGTTATGAGGAGCCGACACAAATCTTCACAGCTTTAAACAATGCTTTTACACTAATGACACACGTTTCTTCAAAACAATTATAACAGTGACATTCCAAAGAATTAAGCTGATGCAGAATACAAAAACAGGTGTAAATGTGAGCATTCCTTCAGAGCTGCTAAAACACAGTTTTGGAATCAAGTACTTCACGACACAGAACAAAGTAAACCAACAAGTTGATTGGAACATATAATATCTTAAAAGTACTTCTAAAAACTAGGTGAACATCTAAACTCTTATTCTGCTCGCCACAAATCTGCTGACTAATCTATTCTGTAGTCTACTGTGTATTAAAATATAATATTAGGATGTAATTACATTCAAGTACAACATGTTATGTGGCATTAAATACTCTGTAAACGGACAACTGGACACGAGACAAGCTGAATTTTTTAGATGTCTATGGCAGTTTTGTCCTCTCTTATTTGCCCTCTTCCCACCCGTCTTTGACCCTCTAGTAGAAACGACAGCACTATGACCCAGCGCTGTCCGAGTGACCGCTGCCGCGCCGCACTCTCACACTGTCTGAAGTAGGTGCTCGTTCCCGTGGCCACGGCATCAAACTGCTCAATCAGTAGCCACATCTCCCAGATCAGCGTTAGCGCATTCATCGTCACCATCACCACAACCCAGAACTCCTCCCCGAACAAAGTCAGCCACGACGACAAGCTGCGATTGCCCGCGGGCATCTTGTCTTGCAGGTAACTTGTTGCCGTGGCAACAAAAAGCAGGTGTGCAACCACCATGGAGAGGATGAAGAGGAGGAAGAGGCGGTGGTTACTGTGGCCGACGCACCGGTTGAGGAAAAGGCAGTGGTGGTCGTAGTCTTTGATGCACACCTCACATAGCTTGCAGTGTTTAGTGTAGTCCGGCGGAAACAACTTTGAGGAAAGCAGAAACATGGTGGTAAGGAGAGCGACGTATTTTCGGTAGTCCATGAACTAAAACATTACTGGCAACCGTCTTCAAAAGCAGACCTTACAGACATCTACTGCTTTTGATTGCTGCCTTTTAATTTTCATTAAGGGATGAAAATCACCTTGACTTCACCATGACTTAATGGACATAAATATTTTATCACATTAAATTGTCACAGCATTGATTCATCGCTTTTCGAAGCGGAGGACCAGAGGAGAAAGGCTCTGTGTACATTTAGATCAAAACTGATAACTAGACATACAGATGTTTTACCTCACAGTACGGACAGAACCTGTGAGGGCTCTCGTTGTTCTCCACCAGGTCAGCGATACAGGAGAACCGAGGATCTGCATCTGCTCTTTCCAGTGTCCCAGGGTCCTGAGTCAGAACCTTGCAGAACAAAACGAGGACTACGGAGAAGTGGACCATCGACACATGGACCAGAAAACTGTTTGACCACACACATTCAAAAGGTTAAGGATGAACCCTAGAATACATTTTTGCCTTACTATGTCTATTTGGGCGAGCAAAAGAACTATGAGAGCACTGGTCATGTTGACCATTTTCACAAGAAAGCTTGTGGAGTATCCAAAATGAGAAATATTCTCCTTGGGGAGTATGCATGGGTTCCTGCATAATGCTCTTTACATATTAATTGGGGACAAGTGCAAAATGTGACTCGATGGTGGCACAAGAGGAAAGGTCAAAGGATAATCATCCTGTGAAGACCATCATAATCATGGACCAACTTTTGAAGCAATATGGCCTTTGGTGTAGATATCCCTCTCCGAAGTATGGGACGGGCAGACAGACCAACCATCATTGAGAGCCTTATGCCATTCTGCTAGCAGAGCAAAAAAAAAAAGGCCAGATAATACATTAATATGCCTGGGCATGAGACTTGTGTGTCAATGTGTGCTACATTTGTGAAGGATATTAGGCATCATCCTTCCATAGAAGCAGAGCAGGGAATGGAATAAGCCAGCTATGAGGGTTCCCAAGTAGATCGGGTTGGGTAACCTGGAAGGAAGACAAACGATAGCTCAACAAAGAGATCAAACAAACAGTGAAATAAACATTTCACATGTAACATTTTTGTCAAACCTTTGGTATGTGGTCATGCGGTGGTACTGCGTGAAGATGCTTCTAGCAAGCCAGGGGAAGAGCAAACCACAGGTTAGCCCCCCATAGCCTCCCAACATGGCTGCTATCAACAGGATGGCAGCTCCGCTCAGGGTTGGAAAGAACAGTGTCCAGTAATATAAAACTGGTGAGAAAAGACATATGATACAAACATACAAAGATGTATGAAAACACACACAGACCACTTGCAACAGTGTGATTATTATCATCACCACTGTCATGAATATAATCATCACCCTTGTTTTCAGCGCTAAATGAATTGAATTGAATGGACTACAGAGTAATATTTACCATGAGACTCCCTCGGCTGGTGGTGCATTGGCTCTTTAATGTATCGACTCAGTAGCTTGGTTAGTTGCTGATGTCTAGAGACAAATACACAGTATAGCAATGTGTTAAACAGCATCAGGATCCCAAGAGAAAGAAGTCATCTGGAAATGGGAACCTTCTGGATATCTGAAGGCACTGAGGGGTGTTTCTATCTCATGCAGTCTTCTGCTAGTGGGGATTTCTAGAGACAGCAGATTCACCTAAATGTCTTCCCCTGTTTGCTGAGGTCCAGTGGTGTGAGGCCGCTGTGGTTCTTCTGATAGAGAATCCTGCACCCTGTTCTCTGCAGCAGTGTCCAGCACACCTCCACTCCACCCCTCTCCGCTGCAACATGGAGCGCGGTCGCTCCCTGCTGGTCAACTGCATTCACAGCACATCTCTGAAACACAAACAGAGGGTTGAACTGCACAGCTGCTAAAACATATCTGCACTGGTTCCAGTTTCACAAATGGATCCTAAGGTTAAAATGGTCTTTGTCACATTCCCAAGTATGGATGCAGCTTTTTATTTGAAAATGTTGCACTAAATTGTGCACTGAGATTATTTGCCTCCAGTTGTATAAGAGTGGTTGATGACAATGGCACTTATCCATATTGTAAATAAAATTTATTAAGAACCAAAACAATGAGCTAAAAGTGACTAAAAGCAGTTTAAAGTTTAGTAAAGTCATAGTTGCATCTAATTCTCAGTGTTTGAGGCAGAAATAGGTACCCAATCACATCCTCCTCTGTGTAAAATGGTATCATACTCTTAACAAACTGGAGCATGTGAGTGAGTGAGAGAGTGAGGGCCATCATATCATACCTGATCTCTGAGCAAATAGCGTACCACCTCTGTGTTGCCGGTGGATGCAGCCAGGTGAAGGGGTGTCAGCTGGTACATGTCTGTGTCTGAAAACCGGAACATTCCTGTCTCCCACAAACAGTGCACTGCAACACTGGGAAAGATAACATAACAGTCAGTGCATGCAGGATCTATTTGTGTGTGACTGAGTAGCCAAACACATACAAGACGAAAACATCAAAGTTTTTACTACTCACATGCTGCCTCCCGTGACTGCATGATGCAGTGCCGTTTTTCCCTGCAGGTCTATGAGACGCAAATCGGCTCCATACTGCATCATTTGGTGTATAATAAAGATGTTCCCTTGCCTGATGAGAGTCAAAAGCACATACTGTTATTACACTGGATCCGTTGCAGAACAAAATGCATGATACTCACACCATGAGTGTCCCATCAAGAATCCAAGCATATTTGTTGAACACTAGAGACCTAAATATGCAGCGACTGCTCACCTGCAAGCAAAATGAAAGGCTGTCTGTCCTGCATCACATGTCAGGTTGGGGTCAGCTCCATTACCAAGGAAAAGGTCAACCAGGGAGCGGGTACCATGGAGTGCAGCGTAGTGGAGCGGGGTGAAACCACCCCAGCCTGGATGAAGACAAACACATGCACATTACAGTCAGATCTGCAGTAAATGGGACGAGCAATATAGGCCGGACATAAATGCACGGTCTGACAGTCTGTTGATCGTTGTGTTTTATTGTCTTCTGCAGGAGCAAATAAATGCTGTAAAAATCATCTGAGTCAACTTCTTCCATGCCCTATTCACATCTGTTACACATGGATAGAGTTGCCTCTGGCACAATGTAACTTGTGTTATCACAGGATCTGTCCATCTAAATCTATACCAGACCATCTCACAGATAAGCTGCAGCAGGGTTAAGTTTCCCCTTGGCCTTGAGACAAAATCACAGCAGGAGACACTGGAGCACAATAAAGTTTAAAGTGGCCCTTTGAAAATAGCAAGATGCAAAAATAGTAGGCTACTTGTTCAATGCTCTAATATTTTCACATGATAACTTATACATATTTAAAATATACAACATGTGAATTACAGACATACAACATAGGAATAACAAGTCTATGCTCTTGGAAAACAGTGTTCATCGGCAGTTTTCTGGCTTTATATTGAACCAATCAGGAAATACCATCACAGCATAAGGCTAAAAACTATAGCATACTGACAGCAACACAGTAGGAAGTAGTGGCCTGTAGTTTCTCAAATATGTTGTAATTAAAAGAGCAACACTGACCATCTTATTCCACCTTACCTTTTTGCTTGAGAACTGATCGGTCATGTTGAAGGCACTGTATACACAGTTCAATATTCCCACTCTGTATGCAGTCAAATATGTCTCCTCGGTTATCGGAGCACACGGGCATCGGATGCATAATGGGAGCCCGGAGGCGGCCTGCTCTTATTTCCACCGACAGAAACTGCAACGGAAACAAAAATCAGCTCCTAGGACGAAGCGCTACAACATCATCACGTAAAGTGAGAAAGGAGATCATCTTTCGCCACAAAGTAACGTGGATCTTTCGTTGCGCTAAACGGATCGAGGCAGACCACGCCCGGGACACCTCGTTGGTTGCAGCAGGTCACATGACCGCGCATGTCATCCTTGTCAACAAAACACTTGGGCCCTATAAATAAAATAACACCTCAAGATTTAATTAGCACTTCGCTGGACATGGAAATAGCAGAATTAAAAAGAAAACGTATTTGCAGAGATGTTTTTTTTTTTTTATTGTAAAGGAAATATTGTGTCAGTAAACTCGTAGTAGGCAATACATGCACTTATTGTTATTAATTTTGCAAACGTTTGATTTCTTACTGCAACATGCGATACTTTAATTTAGAAATAAACAATGGGACTTGAACCCGCAGTGCTCAGAGAGTGTTTACGACGTCCAAGTCTATTTGCGGCACAGCGCTGAGGAGAAGCTCTGCAGAGGGAATAAAATGGCTTGAGAATGAATGGCAACGCTCGCCATGGAGCTCGTGAGGGCTCAGAGAGGGAGTGTCTTCAACTTCAGCAGGTGATGGCGATTCATGTGACTGCCCTTTCTTTGTAGCCATTTTTTTTTACTTTTCATACTAGGTGAAGAAGGTGTAATATTTAATCACATTAATGATGGCTGCCCCTGCAAATATAACACTGAGTTAGCATCACACCAGCGCAGGACATCTACAGCTCGAATAATTACACCTGTACTTGTCCGGTAAAATGTGTGCAGTAAAGCAAAGCGCACAAGGTTGAAGGTTGTCTATTTAGGGACTATTTTGGGACAGTTTTTCTCTCTCCGCCTATTAGCTGTCTGCATATTGTTATATCATTAAAACCCACAAGATGGCGCTGTTTATCTACGTAATATCAGCACCGCGGTCATGTCGCTCCACAAGCATTCAAATACACTGACACACTCGTTGCGATCAAAGCCCCCATTGCTGACCTGACTAGTCTTTTATTACATAGTGTAAGACTACTAACAACACATGTTTGGAGGTTTTCTGATGCTTTTAAAGATGTGTTTACCTTGTAAACACAGTAGTTATAATCAGCAGACACGCATATACACTTGATTAGTTTTTAATAGTTTCCCGAAAAGCCTTTAATCACTCCATATAAACCTATTATTACAAACAGTTTCCTGGCGTCTTTGGTGAATCATGAGATCCTGTCAGTGAGATTAATGTCATAGTGTGTCTATAAAAAGCCTAAGGACTTGTCTTTGGGCTGTGTGGGAGGGCCCCATCCAACCAGCTAAACAACACTTTTTCACTTCTGCTTAGGAAGTAAGGAGGCACATGACCTGGGCCAGCTGATTTGAGTTGCTCTGCTTGTTCAAAGTGCAGTCTGCTTGGTGCAGATTAGTAGGGGGCGGGTAGCTTTACAGAAGGGTTGACACAGAAGGTGCTAGTCCTGTCTGAGCAGGTCTCTGCTTGTCTTCTGGACTAACACAACACAGATGACAGCGTCCTCGTGGAGCGAGGAAAAATCAGATGGCACTCACTCAAGTACAGGTAAGAGGACTTAAGCGTGTGTTGCGTGAATAATGTTCCTTTTGAACGGCATTGCCAAGGTGGCTACTGTACCCGCCATCATGTATTTCACACACTAGGTTGTATATACTTGTCAATATAGGGATATGTGTTACTTTTCTATTTCACAATTAACTTGGGATGCTTTTGCACCTTCTTGCTATCAGTATCTCTCTGCACACAGAACATTCTCACATGAGAAAGCCTCAAAGTTTTAATTTGTCTGGAATGTGAACTGCCTTTCCCTTTACTTAACCAAGCCCTGGCTTATCAGTTTAGCAATCCACCTCTACCAATGTCCCTTATTGTTCACCATGTGTCACTCTAAACAGAAAGTCCCTAAAATAATATCCCTGTAATGAGGATACAAGGCCCTAGTCGAAGCCTTAGTCATACAGAAACATGTCTGCTTGGGAGCAGGACTCCTCATCCACAGTTAGTGGGACAGAGCAGTGTGACACATACTAGCAGCTTCCTGTGTGAAGACATTTATTCCACATGAATAACTTTAGCCAATGTTAGGGGCAACTGAGAGGGACAGAACATCTTTGGGTTTAATCAGTGTCACATGGATTTGATTTTGTACAAGAAAAGGTCCCAATTTGCCATCTTTTTGCTTGTGTGCATCTCAAATTGTCAAATAGATTCCATTTCACTAAAACATCTGTAATAAAATTTGTCCATGCGACAATTATTTGCTTCCAGTTACAAAAAAAAAGAATCAATAAGACCATATAGATCCTTCACAGAGGTTGATAACTGGTTGATGCAAATGGCACATGACTGCCAGGGGTCTATTCTTCTATCTGGTGATTTCTCAATGCAGACAGTGTGATATGTGGGCATGAGGGGGAGGGCTGGAGGTTTGTTTTGGGACAAACTTTTTTGAGGAAGTGAGATCATTTAAGGGAGTATGATTTTAAAAAAAATAAAAAAGAAGACATTCAGGATTTTATGTAAACTCTGGGTATAAAAAAAAAGAAGATTGAACTATCTGAGGATTTGTCGCTTTTTACTCTTGTTTCCCTCCAGGACCAGAGTGCTAAAGGGGAAAGGATCAATAAGGAAACCGGAGAGCTAAGTGCTTCAGGGGAGTTATCCATCTCTGCGGAGTTAAAGGTGGAGGGCTCTTGTAGGAACCCTCAACTCCTTCAAGTGCTCAAAGAACAACTACAGGAGCTGGGAATTCACACACAGTCGAGTCCCGACCACAGCACTGACCACGTCCTTTTAGAACAGAGAGAGGAGCTTCTAGTCAAAGTCCTGCCTCTCTACATACAGGTATGAACCAACAAAGTGCCTTTTTGAACAATGCATATGAGGGCTCTCAGTAAACCTTTACAGTTTACTGAACTGTCACATGAAAGACAACGTTGATTCAGGCCTTGCTTTTGATTAACTGGAAGAAGAGGAATTTATCATTCTGTGCCTGAAACGCATCACACTTCTGAAGAAATCTCTTTACATGTGCACACACGCGGTATACATTCCATCGTCTGTGTGTGTCCACCATTGATCGGGACGTTCTCTCTCTCTCTCTCTCTCTCTCTCTCTCTCTCTCTGTCTCTCTGTCTCTCTGTGTCTGTGTCTGTGTGTTTGTTTGTATAAGCCTCATGACCAGAATATAGGTCCTCACTTAAGAAAAGCAAACTCATTGAAATGTGATATCCTCTTATGGAACTGAAAAGAGCATATAGCACTGGCTTCCATTATTTATTGTGTAGTGCATTACCCAAATCAGCTGATATTCAACTATAATAGTGTTACATTCTTTTACTGCATCTCATAATTCAATCCAAATGAGAACAACATTGTTTGCTAATACTTCCATACCAAAACAGTTCATATTAAAAAGTCATATTACAGACATGTTTAGATACCATTTTCACTTCAAAAGGCTTTTTGCAGTCGACATCATCTCTATCTCATGTTTGTCAGTCAATCACGACTAAAGATTGTATTTGCTCTCCAGTGTATTTTGTGTGATGGACCGTTTCCTCTCTGATCTCAGGTCTGTGAGGATGGTGGCAGACTTGAAAGTTTAAACATAAAGGGGCTTGCAGCTCTCACTGCTGATACTGTCATCCATAACATCAGCAACAGACTGGCTGAAAGACCTGCAGGTACTAACTGCTGCTCATACATCATAGCAAATACAACACAGTTAGTTTTTTATCCCAGGTGGAGGGACTTTCTACCGATGCTATCTGCTTCTGTATTTTCAGTGGGCTGCGGTTCTTTTCCAGATTTTTTTTTTCTCATATTATAAATGTCACTGGTGTCATGTTATCAAAGCACAAGCACGCTGTTCACACAAATGGGGAAACAACGTAATCTGAAGTTCCCTTCTTGAAGTTTGGACACTTTCTCTGACCGAACATCAGTAGATCAATGTAACACCAGTTTTCTCTTTTTGTGCCTCCTCGGTCTTACTCCGTGTCCCTCTGTTGCTGGTTGGTCATGTATTTTTTTTCTCGGGGTATGAAGACAACCTTTTTTTATTTGAGGGAAAGTAGATGCTTCTGGTTTCTGTTTAATGAGACGCTGACATGGTGCATGGCACTTTTTAACTTCTTCACAAAGGTGTGACTTTTCGTTCTCAATATGAGGCTCAGCTGGTCTTTTTAGGTTTAAATAATTTCACAGGAACCCTTGTGTAGCACAATAACTTGACACTTACCAAAATAGAATCGGAATGCAAATTTTCTTTCCGAACATAGAAATGAAACTTTTACACTTTTGTCCACACTTGACTGAAATGTGGATTTAGATTTGACTGATATCTGCTGCATTAGAGGGTGACAAGAAACCGCTCCAGTCTGCACAGCATGCTGTGTTGTTGTCTTTGGCTTGTTCACAACCCATAGTTCTTTGTGGTCATTGTTCAGCATATGTGGAGTCATGTTGAGTTTTTTGTTTTCAGAGGCGGCTCGTGGTGAGGTTGTGCGGTTCTTCCAGAGGCCGGATACGAAGGAGACAAACTGTGAAGCGAGAGACAATCAAGGATGGCTGCTGTTAAAGTCTCTGCTGCTGCTGACAGCTGACAGCTCAGTGAGTGGAAGCTTTAAAGTGAAGTGACGTCAGGTTTCCATACTTTCAGTTGATCGATGGT
Source organism: Taurulus bubalis (assembly GCF_910589615.1). Classification (NCBI taxonomy): domain Eukaryota; kingdom Metazoa; phylum Chordata; class Actinopteri; order Perciformes; family Cottidae; genus Taurulus; species Taurulus bubalis. Next base: position 13,970,399 of record NC_136602.1, read on the forward strand.
GTCGAAGGCTTCTTACATTTGATGGGAGTCACTCATTCATAGGGAAATTAATTACACTTATTTACTACAAGTGAATCCTTGACTGGTATTAGACGTTGGACATTCATTATATTATGTATATAATTACCACACCCATTTTCACAATGTATTAAAAAAAAAAATGTAAACATTGTTTTTTTTTATATATATATATATATATATATATATATATATATATATATATATATATATATATATATATATATATATATATATATATATATATATATATATATATTGTCCTAGGACTATACAAGTTGTTAAAATTAGTATTAAATAAAATTATAAATGATAAAGAGGCGGACATTTTTCCAGAATTTCTTTGTCTTAAAATTGTCATTATTATTATAAATTATGTCTCGGATTTATGTGTGTGTTTGTGTGTGTGTGCAGGATATATTGTCTTGCATAAACCCCGGGCTCCCTGCTGCTTTGGTGAAATGTCTGTACCTGCTAGTGTGCCTTCCAGCTGAAAAGGAGAACTTGGCCATAGAAGAGACCTTTCAGGAGCCGCTAACGCAGGTCAGTTTAGGCGGATAGCTTCACTCTTTGTAGTTTTCCTCCTAACCATGCAAACTTTACTTGTGCTGCTTCTATTCTTCTTAATTAGATTTTGTGGTTCTCACTCTAAACCTCTTCTCCAGGTTCTCCTTCAGCTCTGTAGGCAGCCAGTCAATGTGGAGAGACTGGTGGAAACTCAGGAGCTGCAGTGTCTCATCATTGGCCTCACATCACTGTGGGACCAGACCAGCGCTACATGGAGACATCAGGCCTCCCGGGTCCTCAAGGCTGTCTCTGCTGCAGCAACAAGCAACACTGTCCCGAGCTTGCAAGGTAAGGTAACTTCAAAACTCATGGGATTGGTAACATTTGTGTTTTATCTTGTAGGTATTTAATTGTTCTGCTTCCTAGTTATAATATACTATATTTCATCAGTTCCACTGAACATAGAGTAAAGTATTAAATTCATTAGAAGACAGGCTGCATAGAACTTAGAAAGTGATTCATTATATTTTATTCTGGAGAATTATTTGTGCAGGCAGATATTTTGACCACATGACCACACATCCCAGCAGAGCAACATACTGCAAATCTGTTTCACATGATTCCTCCATCAGTCCAGATAATTCACTTAAAAAGGAATGTTCTGGTACACACAAGTTTATGTTGATTTGTGTTGGGCACCAAGAAATGATTCAGCAAGATATTTTTGCTCTTTGCTACAGAATCATCCATCTCTAGCTGTTTGTTAAACTTGGATGAAAACAGGAGATTTTATTGTAGCATGTACTGTATCTCTGAACAACTGTCTTTGAGTTTAGTTTGATTTGGACATCACAGTAGCATTTATTACAACGTACATTAATGCACAAGGACCAGATGCACCGTGTTTAGTGTTTGTACGGGAATCTTTCCACGGGAATCTTTTTAAATAAGAAAAAAAGATATACATTTACAAAACTGCACTAACCAAGAACACTGTCCTTTCCTCATTAGGCAAGAACTGTGTGCGTATCTGCATCCAGAACCTGTTGCACATCAGTGCTGAAGTCTCGGGGTCGCTGCTGGCTGAGGTGGCTGTGGCTGTGTTCAGCTTCATTAGAGACACCTACTCTCTCAATCCAGCCCTCTTTGTGGAGTTTGACAACAATAACGGCTATAAGGCCCTTGAAATCATCCTGAAACGGTGAGAGACAAGGAGAAGAACAGAAGAAGAGAGAGCCAAATTAATAAACATTCTTTAAAATAAGGTGGATTTGCGTTGTGTAAATATAAAGCCCCTGCAAAGGGTGTAATTTGTCATATTAATGTTCATTTGTCAGTAAAGAAATCAGTAAACATCTGCATTTCTCTCTACTATTCATTTAACTTAACTTTTTTTTGTCTCCCATCATTATACCATCATAAGCTGTGAGGAAGGTGTTTCTGTGGATCAGTTACAGCCTGTGGAAGAGTTGCTGGCTCTCATTGCATCTTTCACCCTGCTTGGAAAAACTGAGCTGAAAGTGGCTCTTTGTGTGACGAATCCTCAACCTCCAGCCTTTAGGTTTGACCCGCTACTCGCCAAAGGTAGGTCAACTCTTCTGCAGTTCTGCATTGTTTTTCTCTGTTCACCCCTCCCTAATTATTTTTAACAGTTGATTGTACCATGAGGTACCTAATCCCTCCCTTCCATATTCATACTCCAAACCTTCTAATTATCATCGCATGCATGACTCAGCAAATATAGGCTTGGGGAGGGGAATGGGCCCCCCGAATGACCACACAGTTCATCCCTCCTTTGCACTTTAACCCTCATATAACCCACTCAAACTGCTCCGCTCCATTCCCCTGATTTCCTGCACACCCCGACTCCCCATTCCCCCACTGCTGCCCCGCTGCAGTGCACAACACCCCTCAGGTTAACAGGAAGCTGAGGTGATTATGTCTGAGATGATGAAGTGGAGACTTCCCCTCTAACTCTGTTAGGATGCTCCACATCCATTCACCACTGGCCTATAGCAACCAGCCATCTATCATAGATACACACACACCTCCATCCAACACTCATAAATAGAGTGTCCATAATAAACACACACACACATTCAATTATACACACAGAAACACACACACTCAGCGCCCATCCATCACATCAAGGAGTAGATCTCTCCAGCAGAGGGACCAGGGACTGTTTTCTGCTGATCTTATTTGGCTTTGATACAATTTTGATTAAGTGTGAAAATGAATCCTATTCCTATAACCAGGTATATATTTATACGCAACAAACACAAGTGTGTTTTGGCTCCCAAATCTAAGACCTCCTCTAACTATTTTGACAATGCAGCCAACAAACTCCATCAAGGCAGATTATGCTACTTTTCTTTTGCCTTTGTGCATGTTGTGTTGTTTGTTTTCAATCTATCTATGTATGTGTAACTCGATTGACTTATAGGATTCAGCATGTGCTCTGTGTTAAGGGTTGTTTGTAATTTATTGGTTCTCCTTTTTCTATGAAATTGACTGTCTGACCTTGCCAGAGCAAAAGCTGATAAATTGAGCTTTAAATTCAAAACATCTTTTGGCTAAATTGACCTCTGGCTGATATTGTTTTTTTCGCAATACTTTATGTCATAGACTAGATGAGAAAACATTGTTTACACATTTGAAAAGTTTGATAAATAAGCAGAACTTATTCTATTCAATATGACCCATTTCAAAGGGCTGGAACCCCCTTTGACAAGTTAACTACTGACACATTGATTCTTCATCTCCTACCTTTGTCTCCAGGTTTAACAGTAAAAAACCTGCCAGCCTTCCACCTGCTGCAGGCCTGCTTGCTGCGTTCTCACCATTCCCTGCTGTGTTGCCAGCTCCTTCGAACCCTGCAGACAATATGGGAGAGGGACCAGGCCAATTTCTTCCTCTTAGAGTGGACGGTCCAGTCGATGGCCCAGCTGGCTGCCTGTGTGTGGCGTAAACCACCGCCTGTCCAAAAACGATTCTTTTTACTGCTCGAGATGGTATGACTTGGTATGTCCCTGTGCATACTTATTTTTTTCGATACAAAATGCATTTGAGGTTTGATTAAATGTTTTCCTACAGGTGATATTTAAGTTTAACTACATCCCCCATGAGACCTTGCGGGCACTGCTGGTTGTGCTGAAGCAGAACTGGTCTGGGACGCTGGCTGGAGGAGTGGCAGGGATAGAGTTTGGAGTGGTGGCTCTCAAGTGTTTTCACAGGTGGGCTGTGCCAGTTTGCACACATATTACTTATAATGGTGCATAATACTCCTGCTTCAAATATTGATCCTTAATCTATCTGATACGAGTCAGAATGATGTTGTTCTCCTCTTAATTGATAATCACACTTAAAGATAGTTTAAATAACACAAGATATAACCTCCAAATATTACTGCAACAGCTTGATTAGTCTTATCATTGAGACGTTGTAGACAGAACAGGTAAGGCCAGATAAATTTTTTTTTTAAAGATCTGTCTGCTCTGCTCTGCAGGATGACAGTGCACAGCGGTATGCTAGCTGAGGTGCTGAGTGACTGGGGCCTGCTGGAGCTGCTGCTCAGCGAAATTCGTAGGAGAGCTAAAATCCTCAGGAAGGCTGGCGTTGTCTCTTCCCCTCACATAGGTATGGACCGACATATTTGTTTCCTCAACTTCTGATGTTCACAATTGTACGACTCAGACAGATGGTTGATTGTTGTGACATGCCAACGCGTCATTATAGACAATTTGAGATTGAGCAACACATCCAGTCATGAATCACTACCGTCAATCTTTCAAAGCGAGGGATTTTGAAATAAAATTGATGTGGACCGTTGCCCTTTGGCCTGCACATATGAATCAACAGCCACAACAACAATCTTGTATGTTTACTCTGTAATTTGTGTCTGAAGTTGTTGTTCTCTTTAGATCCCCAGCAGCTACCATGTGTGGAGGACAGTGAGAGACTGCTCACTACCTGTATGCTTCAAGTTGTGTCAACCCTCACTCTGCGTTCAATCAAAAACACAAGTATACACATTCACTTCTTTTTTTAAATTCATGTCCGGGCTAGAGACTTCTGTTTACTGAATTATTTTATGTGTATTCCAGTTTCAGTGCGAGATCTTGGGATGGTTCCCTACATAAAGATCTTCTTGGATGAGGATCAATATCGAGGTCCCACTCTGAGCATTTTGGAGCAGCTAGCTGAAATAAAGCCAGAGGAGTTTATGAGTACAGCCATAGGAGCCCTCTGCTCCTCTACACAGCAGGAACTTGGTTTGAAGCGGGACCTTTTGCAGGTACTTTTACATTTTACAGACACCTGCAGACACCGACAACAACACACAGACACATCCAGGAAGACTTAGATATCAGTGATCTCAGCTGAACGGTAAATGCAGTCTCCACATCAAATCATAACAAATTGTAATGCACTTAAAACATAATAAGCTAGTGAATTTATTTTCTTCGCATGTGGGACCCTGATGTCATTATAGACAAATGCAGATTGATTTGCTAAAACAGGTTTAGCTGTTAACTCTGGACCGATTCGATTAGGCCTGCAGCCTTGTGCTGTGGCACTCTGAAGATTACCACCTCTATCAGATCAGTGAATGGGACAGAGATCTGATTAAGCCTAACTATGTTACACACCCACTGTATGTGTCCGTTTTTATAGATGGCAGTGAGAAGAGCACTTTCTTGCAGATATTGTGTGTGTTCAATGTGTTTGAATGTGTACGCTCGTGCTTGTTTGTTAATGCATGAACTTGTTTTGTGTGTGTGTGTGTTCTTTGTGCTAACACGGTTAAAGCAGGTGGCAATCAGATTGGGTACGACCTGGGTTGGCAAGTGTTAAGAGCCATTGTGATTACTCCAGTTTCAGTTAATCACATTTATTCCTGCGTTCTGCCTCACACATTACCTACCTGATGGATTAGGTCTCTAAATTGAATAAAAGCTAATGTAATTTTGTTCATCTCCAAAAACTAGTTACCAGAAATGATTTATGGTATATCTATATGTTTCATCTATTTTTTTCATCACATTGTTTTAATTGACCAGGGAGATGCTTTTAATAATTTGAGCAAAGCATACATTCTCTCTAAAGTATAGAATTGTCTTTGTCACATGTGTGATTTGGCTTTTGTCTGTGTAACAATACCCAATGTTCATGGTCTGTCTGACTCGTCACTTCTGTGTTTCAGTCTGTGCGGAAGGTACTGAAGAGCCCCAACAGCTGGGACGCCTTCAGGAGAGCAGGAGGCTTCACCGGACTGCTGTCTCTGGTGATCGACATGGAAGGAGCTTTGTCTGACCCTCCCCAGGGAGAAGTGTGGAAGTCCCTGGGGCACCAGCCGCTGCTGGACCTCCTCCTCCTCACTCTCCACATCCTGGCCTTGGCTGTGCATCTTCACACAGTAAATGCGCACCATTTTGAGACTGGTGGCTTTTATGAAAGGCTGGCAGAGGCTCTTCTCCAGCTGGGCTGCTTCCATGCAGAAGGCCTTGAGAAAGAGAAATTTGATGAAGTTGAGGGATCCTGTCTCAAGACTGCAGAGGACATCCAGTCTCCTGTAAAAAGCTTTCACCAGTTTGTAGCGTTTGCGGAGGCTCTCTCCTCTCCCTCCACCGCACCGCCCAATCTGCCTGTCACTCTTCGAACATGCATCAGGCTGCTCTTGTATCTCGACCAGTTCGCCACAGGAACCTACTCTCCTCTGGAGTTAAACGTGGAACTAGAGCCTGAGGATGGGTGTGATGGAGATAAAGAGAAAGCAAATGGACCAGCAGGGCATGAAGGAGTTTATTCAGGGTCCCCTCCTGTCCACTTGGGATCAGGCCTCCAGTCCGTTGAGGACACACAAGGAAGATCCAGAAACACAGCACCCAGTATTTCTTCAGTCTGCACAGAGTCTCAGTACAGGTGCATGTTTTAAACCATTTGGAGGTGGTGGAAGCTACAATTGTATTGACTGAATGGGGTATATATGTGATCTCGTAAGTGTCAACCCATACTTTATTTTGTGTTTTTTTTTGCTTTGCCTACAGTAGGTTCAGCTGCAATCATGCTATTCTTCATCCAGGAGCAATCCGTGTTATTATGACTCTCCTTCCATCAGTGTTTACTCCTGAGGACCCACAGGTAACATTCTAGACTGAACATGCTACTGTCCCTTATGTTGCACATTATTGAATCCACGTCAGGGCACCAGTATGAGCCAAATTGTCTTTCCTTCTTTCCCAGCTCTCTTTGGAGGTTCAGCTCTCACTGGCGCAGCACGTCCAGGCCATGGTTAAATCTGAGCGAAACCGCCAGATAGCGTGCGAAGGGGGGCTGGTCTCCACACTCCTGGCCCACTGTCGGAGCATGTTGCTGGCTCCAAACCACCCGTTATATTTACCGGTTACTCGTATCTTGGAAAAGCTCGCCTCCCAGGCCATCACACCTTCAGACTTCAGGTAAAACATCTGAAGTTCAGACAAATCCATGTCTCTATTGCACTGAAGATGAAGATGCTTTTGCATTTTTTTTTTGCTTTTTAGATTTATTTGTGCTACAATATTCTGACAAGCGTTACTTTTTCCTTCTCAGAAAGTTCCTCTGTTTAGGGGACCCACTAATGTGCTGTGCAGACAAAACAACCTCACAACTAGAATGTGCCCCGCTAGTCAAACCTCCTGTTTCAAATGGTACAGACTTGTTCTTTTTATAACTTCATCTTTATAATAAAGCCTGCTCTTTACTGGTGCATGTCAGATTAAATCCTCAATCTTTAATTTGGTCTTTCAGACACAAGCATGAATGCAGGTCATATTATGGTTGTGTTTTCTAAAGCAGACCACAGTCCAGAAGCAGATGTCTCATCAGGATCTTCAGTGAAGAAACTGAAGCGCACTTTCAGCTTGTTAAAGTCTGCAACTCGCAGTGGATCCTTTGTTGGTCCGGCCATCCCTGCCCACCAGATCGTCAGTCTGGTGACCATGACGTCGCCACGCACCTTCAGACCACACCGAGTCTCCTCCTCACCGGCCTTCGTAGAGTTTGACATGAGTGAGAGTGGATATGGGTGAGTCCTTGATTTACTGGTTGCCTGTTCAGTCCTGCAGTATCAAATAGACTAGATGGAACTTATATTTATGCTCTGTATAAATTAATCCTAAAATTAACTAGGACATGTATCTGGTATGGTAAAAGACCAAGACAAAGGTTTAGTTCACTGTAGTTTCCTAAAGATAAATGCGTTACACTCCCATTTTAGGCTTGAAACTCGTGTGGACTCTCTCAGGAGTCTCTGTGTTCATGTTTATTGTAAACATGAACAATAACCTATTGATTAGTAACGCTATTAAAGAGCGGCATGAGATCTCTGAGTACATGGACAGACGGGGTGTAAAATCCATGCTGTCTCCTATGTGCACTAATCAAGCATTTTACCAGGCTTGAGGCTCTCTTTAATTGAATCATGGCATGACAAAGGGATTTATGTGATACGGGATCTGTTTGAGGATAACATCGTGATGTTAGCTTCAAGAAAGTTAATCTTTATTTCCGATTTTTATTTTTTTTTTACAATTCAGGCCTTTTTGCTAATTTACTTCCAACATCAAAAATGAAAAGCGTGGCATGCGGCGAGCTCCCTTGTGATTGAAAGCTGCGTCGACCACTCAGAGCTCAGTGAGCTGCAGCTGTTTTGATTCTGCAGCAACCAAAAGTTGGGGATATTTTAACTTGCAGTGGACAAGCATTTGAATTGCGTAATATCTTTTATCTATTCACGGCTTTACTCGTATGACAGATATGATACAAACCAGTACATCTGGTGCAATGAACCTCATTTCACCACCACTGACTGATTTTATATAAAACCTGATTAAAAAAAATGAAAACATACATTTTTCATTCACTAATTTCTTGCCATGTGTATACTTTGCAGCTGTCTTTTCCTGCCCTCTCTGGCTACAGTGAAAGGAGTGACTGCTGATTCAATTTCAACAGGTGGAATTGGAGGAGGTATGTGATGAGTCTACATGTTTGATACCCACATATTTGTGAATATATCTGAATAAAATGTCTAATCATCTTCTTCTTTCATATTTTAGACTGCCGGGGTTTTCCCCCTTCAGCTGGTGTCTCATTTTCCTGCTGGTTCCAAATCAACCGATTTAGTTCAGCCTGTGATTCCCACCCAATCCGTCTCCTGTCAGTGGTTCGCCACATGTCCCGGACCGAACAACAGTACATCTGCCTGTCTATCTCCTTCTCAGCCTATGATGGCTGTCTGGTGATCTCCACAGAGGAGGAAGCGTTTACATACCTGGGCAAGAGTGATAGAAGTTTGATCAATATTTGAAAACTGTCAGCTATTCATATGTATCCAATAAAAGTTACATCATGACTTTATACTGTAGAGATTGACCAAATGTCTTTCTTCATGTTTGTTTAACAGATATGATGGAGCCAGAAGTTTGCCCTCACACTACTTTGCCTACATCACTGAGGTTCCGCTGCTCCAGCATGCTGGTTCCAGGTCAGTGGCACCATCTGGCTGTGGTCTTGGCCAAAGACGTGAAGAAGAGCTGTATCGCTTCAGCTTACTTCAACGGCAAGGCAGTGGGGACCGGAAAGGTATGACAGGAGGAGGGAAACTAAAGAGCTGATGATTGAACTGATTCTAGGTCAAATGTGGTATTATTGTATTCATGTATCATAGCCTCTGCTTTTTCTGTCAGATGAGGTATATTCAGCCATTCCCTGGTCAGTATGCCTCCATGGACCCCGCAGCTGTGATTGATGTGTATGGACTGATAGGAACACCAGCTCTCTGGAAGGAGCACGCTGCTCTGGTGTGGAGAGTGGGTCCATCGTTCCTGTTTGAAGAAGCTTTGAGCCGTGAGGCTGTGGGTGTCATGTACATGCAAGGCACCTCCTACCAAGGCAACTTCCTGGCTCTGGGCAATACACGTGAGTCACAAGAATTTCACAGGAATTTCGCAGTATGTCTTTTGTTTTCTTCCAGTAAGTGTTCCTGGTTAAGAGCATGTGATCCATGCTGGATCTGTAACTAAATTTAATTGTCAACAATGAAGTTGTTTCTAGATGCCTTAGGAATGTACATTTTTATAAATCAATGTTTTGGTTATCTTTTTTGGCATGCGGTAAATCCTGTTGTCATGGTGCTTATTGCATGCATGCATGACTTTCTCCGCAGAATAGATTTGCTTCAATGTAGGAGACCGTGTATACTGATTCAGAGCAAATTAACTTCTGTGATACATGAGGACAATGTTGACATGGAAATATGTTGTACTTACATGCAATTTAATGCAATTGCACAACTAAGTTTTCCTTAGATGGTGATAGTGATGATTATGGTGACGCATTACATCTGTAAGACCATTGTCAAGTTTTCGTCTTTTGACCTGGTGCATTCCGCCACTTGAAAGGGATTGGTGCATCTACCACAGATTGGAACTGGATTCCACTCAAAATGACAAGAACCATTCCTTTTTCTTCCTCCTCTTATTCTGGAGTTTAGTTTAAAGCCATTTCAGTCATTTCGCTTCAATGAAGCAAGCTCCCGTCGAGCAAAGCTCCATAAAGCGATAGAGAGGTGAAAAACCTTTACAGAAAAACCCAGATTTCAATATGCCAGCAAAAGCACTCTTTTAATTTGTGATCAAGCACCCATGCATTCTGCCTAAGCACACAACCTACATTCACCACATACAGATCCCCAGCTGTGCTTCCACCAACATATAAATTGCAAACAATATAACAAGACACCGGACAATCAACCATAGACAAACCCAATACTTTAACACCAATGATATTTGTCCACAAACAATTCAACCCTGCCACACGTGACTGCGTTGTGGAGCCCCAAGACGTCTATGACGTGATAGTGATAGTCAAAAACAGTCCGTCAGTGTTAAGAGTTCGCCTCTCTTACTGGCTGCCTCTCTGGACTCGTAGATGCCCTGTTGCTGTTGCTGTTGCCGCAGATCGTCTGCTGCATCCTCTTAATCTATCCGCGCGGCGTTTGTTTATTCCTCCCTTTTAAGTGCGCCCCGCGGTTATTTCCGGTGGGCGCACCCGTTTCCCAATTGCTTTGTTTATTTTACAATTATCTCGAACTATTCCTAATTGCTTTGTTTATTTTACAATTCTCTATATTTGTATTTACATGTTTTACTTTGTATCTACATCTATTTTTATGTAAAATCCAAACATGTTTGACTTGACAACCATTCTACTGCATGTACCTGTGTTGTCCCACCTCTCTGTTTGTCCCCAGGGCATGATTCAGATGCTGAGTCGCTTCCTCTCAGGCTGGTTGCCGAGGAGAGGATCTCATTTGGCATCAACCTAGCAATTTCTACATTAACAACTGTGGTGCAGATCAGAGAAAATTACAATGAGGTGGACTGCAGACTGATTGCAAAAGAGGTAAGATGAGTCCATGTTGAACCTATGAGTTTGTTGTTTTGATACAGAGTAGCAATCATTGTGTGTAATTACAGATGGGGATAACATCCCGGGATCACTCGACCCCTGTGTTCCTCGCTCAAAACATCAGCCAGCACCTGAGCGGTACAGCTCGGACCATTGGAGCAGCCCTGGTTGGACATTTTGGTAAATATAGTATTATTTTGAAAAGTTGACTTGCACTTTAGTTTATTCTGACAGGCACACATTGTCACTTCTTGGTCCTCTTTTTTTCTAGGTGTGCGTGCGTTCACCCCCTGCAGTGCATCCAATGGTTTCCTGTACGTCGGCGGACCTGCAGTTGTTCTCAGTCTAGTTGCAATGGCGCCAGATGATAGCTCTCTGTATGCAGCTGTCAAGGTTCTTCTTTCTGTGCTGGAGACCAACGTCACCATGCAGCAGGAGATGCACCGAATCAATGGATATAAGGTCTGTCTGACTGTTTAAAAAATTACTGGAGTAGCTACACGTTATCTAGAAACACACATCTAAATCTGCCACCTTATTGTTGTGATCTTTCCCTAAATATATATTGCTCTGCTTGTAGCTGCTAGCTTTCCTGCTGAAGATGAAGCACAATCTGGTCAGCTACAGAACCGTTCAGTTGGTTCTGCATCTCTCCAGGTCAGTGGAGCTGAGCTCTGAGTCCGGTATCCAGAACACACCTGCTTTCCAGGCCCTGCTGTGTGACCTGGAGGTGAGCATCCAAATCATTGCATGAAAGTTCAGTGGCTGTAGGAAATTGATTATCTTGTATGTCCTCCATGTATTTATTTAGCATGTTTTTTAAGGGCATCTGGAAGCTAACTGCTAACGTGTTGATTCTCTCTCATTATACCATATTTTCAGGTGTGGCAGAACACATCAGAAAATCTCGACCTTTCAGTTCTGAAACACTTGGCTGAAATCCAGAATTCCTCAAGGTAAATTCCAGAGGACAGGTTGTAGCTTTAATCAAATTAATTTGTATGTTGCAAGTTGGACGACACAATAAAAAGGGTATTGGTCAGGATTGACGACGGACTTTATCGGCTGTTTTGTCAACATTTGCAGCAGCCTGTCATCAGTATCACAGATGTAAATAGTCAAGGGAATGTTCAACAGAATCAGTCACAGAGGACAGACGAGAAGAGCTTGACTGAACTTGTGCATGGATTGCTGAATTAGATTATCTGTCTGTGGGAACAGATTGTGATTGATATTAATGCTCTCTCTGTTTCTCAGCAGTGACTGCAGGAATGCAGCGGTCATGCACAGTATGGGTCTGCTTTCAAAGATGCTATTCGAGCTGTCTGATCCGGCTGTGACCGTTCAGAAGGTTCAGATCATTTCTGCTGTCATCACATCCCTCCTAAAAGCTCACTTGACCCCTCTGGACACAAGCAGGTACAGTCTGGGAATGCACCAGCCACCACAAAGTCCTCCTGTCATACATTTTTCATTGAATATACAAGATCAATTAAGTTTTTAGGAATAGCTCTGTATTTCAAATATCTCCCATTATCTGGTCAGACTTGGGCTCTTCCTGGTCTACACACTCCCTCCTCTTAGTAACATGAATGAAAGCGGCAGTGAGATGTCTGACGGGGATCTTTCACAGGATCCACCAGGTAAACCACACAACCACAGCTTACACAGTACATTACATATATCATGGATGGCCCTCGTCACCAGTACTGACCCAGAGTTGTCTTATCTGTGCTGTAGCTCAGAGTTCTGAACCAGCCAGCCTAATCTGGATCCGGAACCAGCTCTTACAATCTCTTTGCGAAATCCTCAACTCGGACAACCCTCTAATCAAAGAGTGAGTGGTTATGATACTACTTGGCTGAACCAAAACTGGAATGAGCACATATTTTCACAGTATTTCATGTGCCATGTCGTGACAGAAACTAAAGTGAATTTGTGGATCATGTTCTTATTCCCCACCAGTCGGCAGAAGGCTTTGTTCGATGCCCTGGGCAGTGATTGGTTCCTGCTCTTCCTTCAGCCCCACCTTCACCCTTCCACCCTGAAACTGGGTCTCGTCCTGCTCACACACTTTCTGTCGAGTCCCAGCCAGCAGAGCAGCTTCAGAGAGGGGGTACTCCCAGCAACACTCATAGAGGGCATGGAGGAACCCCTTGCTGTCTTGGGTACATATAGTTTATACTTTCTCCAAGTGAAGCAGGACAATAATGAAATGTTGTCCTGCGAGGACATAAAGTTAATTCTGATACACAATTCTGATGTGTAAAATGATTGTATTATTATTATTGTTTCCCTTTATGGCCTACTTGGCCAGATGCATGGTTAATTTCTTATATTCTTTCGTATTTTTGAAGGTTGTATTTCTGTTAAATTGTAAAAATACCTAAATAAAATATCAAGTATAAAAAATAAAAGTAAAATGATTGTATTTACATACTGACTTTTAAAGACATATTTGGGGTTGTTGTTTGACATATACATGCACTTAAGTGTAATGAACAACAGTGAATCCTTTTGCATACATACACCTCATCATGACTTGAATATAAACATAAATTATAGTTTTAATATTGTGATATTGCTTTTACATGTATTACACTTTAACTTATACAAGATCTGATTTGCAAGTCTGCAATAATGTTTTGAGTGTCAATGCTGGGTGTTTGTGGTGCTCTTTGGATCCTTCAGGTGTGCTTATTCAGTCTTGTAAAGGCATCACTGATTGGGTGGAATATGGTCTCAAAAAATATAAAATACAAGTCTCCTTCAAAAAATAATCCAAGGCACACTTTGGGGTTTTTTTTTTAAATCAAAATGGCAATATGTATTTGAAATGACCAATGCGTTCTCTCATTGATTTCTTGCCTCGTCACCAGACAACCTTCGAGCCCATTCTTGGTCTTTTGAGTGCCACAGCACCACGTGCCCGGGCTTTGATGTTCTGCAGGGCCTGCTGATTAGACACACTCACCGGCCTCAGGTGTTTGAAGCCCTGGCTTCTCTGCTGCTGGAGAAGAAGACCAGTCACACTGCAGAGGGAAAGGTGGGTTATTTTGATTGTTTTTCTTCTTGTAAATCATCTTCATCATCTGTCATAATGCTCTAATGTGTCATCTACAGGTGCATTTGGATGATTTCCTACAGTCATTGATTGACAGCCAAGCAGAAACTCCTGCTCAGCAGCTCTGTGTTGAAGCTGCGACAATACTGCTGGCATTAGTCAAAGCCATCATCACTCAGGTGAGAACCCTACACCTTCAGTATTTTGTACCACAAATTGATAATGTATAATGCCTTGTATTATCTACATTTTTTTAACAGCCTGTTCCTCCAACAAAGGACATGCCAGGCACTGATGCATCATGGGAGTTGCAGCTTCCAGCAAGTGTAATGCAGTTCCTTTGTCTACTCCATAACCTGCGACCCAGAGACCCACTGTGGGCATCACCAGAGTTCCTCCATGCACTCGCTGGAGTTGTGTATCCTCTGGACGTTTCAGCGGTTTGTGTGTTAGTCTGGATTTATGAAGCCCAAACAATTCTCACATCGATGGTCTTATTCACTGTTTTCCTTCACTTCTTTCAGGGTATGGTTGAGCCTCGTGCGACGAGTGAAGTTAAGGACACATTCAAGAGTCCTGCAAACAGGAAGCCGGTGTGCGACTTCATCCGTATTCTTCTAATGGACAGTCTTTTTAATGTGTCTGCCAACACCAACACACATCCTCTCATTCTGCTGCTGGAGGTGAATGCACAGACACACATGAATACAAACAATCCTGTATTTTGTTATTCACGGAACACTCTCTAATGTCCTTAAACATGCAACACATACGCATTATTGTCAAAAGGCATTCCCACAGATACAACTCTCTTTAAAAAAATAAACAGTAAAACACTGCAAAACTCCAATTTCTCCAGAAGGTGCCACTCTTTGCTCAGCTACTAAATATGGCAGAGCCACGGTACTGTTGCTAAAATCACTCACCACTAGGAGGGAGAGAGCAGCAGCCGGCCTCCAGAACTACAGATTTCTGTAGAGGTCTTTTCAGCTAGAGGCGCTTAACCCGCATGCACACGCACTAACGCCTACACCTGAGGCAACATTAGACAAGGTGTCAATCAGTCTTATTAGAAGTAAGCATATAACAATTTTCTTTTCTTTTTTTAAACTTTTTTTAAACTAATAAACTGCAAAAATGTCAGTTTTCCCCTGAAGGTGCATCGCTGGAACAGAGGCAAAGTTTCCAGACTGAGCTGCTCGAGTTGACCATGGACATCATCCACATGCTCAGCCATGAGGAGGAAAACAACACTCATCTCATCTCACAAGGTAGAATAACGATGCATGCTTTACTCGCAGCTCAAACTGAATCACGCTAAAAAGAAGTTTTGTCATCTGAATCCCTTGCTTTTTATTTGATCTCTCAGACGGCAAAAGTGAGACGCCTGAGGGCCAGATGGGCACGTTGATGGAGAATGTGGTATTCCTCAGTAAGACTCTGCAGCAGAAACTTTACAGCGGAACATTCTTGGGAGACTCTGAGAGTTTGATCAACTTCCTTGCAGATCAGATTGTTGTGGTGAGATGAACACAGAGAGACATGAACCTACAGCAATATATATACACCTCCATATAGATGCTTGATATGGAAAAACATGTTTTCACCATACATCTGAAAATAATGCTTTTTAGAAAAAAAATTTAAATATGAGAGGAGTGAATAGAAGTCAGCTTAGGGCTTTTCTTTAACAAAGAGGAACATCATAAAATTGCAAATATTAGGATGCATATATTAGGAATATCCTAATTATTATAAATTTCACACAAACAAATGTTTGTGTGAAATTTGCAATAATATTAGGATTTTAGCTGTCCAAGTTTTTTTGTGGTTGCTGTTATTTTGTATTTTGCCTAAATTGTGGTGACGCATTTTTGGATTATATGATTTTTTGTTTGTTTAGCTTTTATGTTTAATTAATGTCTTGTGCTTCGTTGTGTGTTGGCTCTATCATCCCTTAAACATGTCACCATTTGGATATGTTTTGTTTCTTTGTCTGATAGTTCATAATCAATCAATAAATGTGCTGGTTTCTGTAAATTGAAGTTAAAAGTAATCTGTTTATTGTCAAAGTGGAGACAGTTACTTTTCACCAATGGGAGCACTGGATAGTGTAAATCTGCCCACAGGTCACTAATACTTATTACTACTTCCTACTAATAATACTTTTATTATTATACTGATTACAGATACACTGTGGTTTGCTTTTAGGCTCTGGAGAAAGGCCAAACTCAGAAAGAGAAGACTGTGTCTGCACTCTACTCGTGCACCAATAAAGTCCTTCTTCATCTCCTGTCCCAACCACGATGTTCCCAAGAAGAAAAGGACTGCGTCATCGGGGCTTTGCAGACCTTCATGGAACGCTGGGATGTTGTCATGGCGACTTACAACGCAAACGTGAACTTTGTTACATGCCTTCTTCATTGTCTGTTACTGATACGATCGGGCAGGTAATGGCGAAACCAAAAAGATACACACAAACATGTGGTTGAAACACAGGTTCACTGGTAATTCAAACAATTCCACTTTTCTTTTGTTTTAGCTACCCCGAAGGTTTTGGATGTGTGGCACAAAAAGTGCTCAACAGGAAAGCTTCGTCCCAATTGTTTGCGACAGGAAGCAGACATTCTGCACATCTCAGCAACGGAGCAGACATCACCACAGGTATGTATGCCGCAATGTCTATTCACAGTCATCACTTTAGCCTGACGTTTTTGTAGATGTGTAAATGTATGTGTGTGTGTGTGTGTGTGTGTGTGTGTGTGTGTGTGTGTGTGTGTGTTCCAGATGACAGAGAACTAGTGTCCTTGGCGGAGGCCTGCTGGTCGAAGGTCATGGCGGAGAGGCAGCACATCCTTGAAGAAACCTTGAAGATGGAGATCTCAGCGAGCCACACGGCTGAGCCGGGGCCCGTCAGCATGACTGACATCAGCCCTCTGTGGGAGGAGATGGCACACAAAGCCTGGCTGCTACACACAGGTCAACTATTCTAATAACTGCAGAAGAAGATGCCTGCATTTTAGCTCTATATTTATGGGGAAACAAATCTAAAAACAATATATGTATTTTTTTTCCCCTTTTCAGAGTCTCGGAAGAAGAATGTGTCCGGCAATCCTCAGAAGAAGTTTGATATGATCAGCAGCGCTGTTCGCTCAGCTTTGGGCAGACTAGGCAAAGAGTCAGCAACAGTAGAGGTAAATACACCCTCACTTTCTCTAAATGTTTGGATCTTTGTCACAGGGCAGCATCGAGAGATTTGTATTCTTGTGACTGTTTGCATAGTGTGGGGTCGTTACCTTTTCCCAGGTGCCCCAGCATCTCAGAGCGCTGTGCCCAAACACTCATCCCAAAGTCACTGCTGTGTTTGTGTTGTGGGCCGTCCAGCCCTGTGGGGGTGTTTGATTATTTCTTTAAATGGATTTGGATTATCACAGCTGATTGCCCCTGAGTGGGCATAGTAATTGATATCTGTTAGGCCTATCCACAGGAACACTCAGTACAACACACTGTTTGCTGCTGAAGGTTAAAGACGTGTTTATTGTTGTTTTTCCCCCCAAAACACGTGGCCCACATCATTAGTTCCCCCACAACGCTTAAGACGTTGAGCCATCTGGAGCAGGGAGCGGGGACATATTACTCAGGCACACAGGCATGAAATTACCGCGTCTGTGTGTCTGTCTCACCCCCACAAAGCGTGTGTGCGTGTTCTTGTTTGTGCGCTCCTCTCGTCGACAGAAATCGGGTTGGCAATTATAGTGGTACCAATCTGATGAAAACATTATTCATTTGATGTTATTCTTTATCATATCACTCTTTGACAGGCTATCAGAGAGGGTGATGAATTGTTTTTCCATTTGAGAGGCAGGGAAGAAGAGGGAGGGACGTTTTCCTTCTGCCTCTCTTCTGTGTGTTGCACCACTTTGCTCTGAGTAGGTTGCAGCATGCAGTGAGTGTTCAACAAATTATATTCAAATCATCAGTAGTGGTCAGCCAGTCTGTTCATTTTCCATTCATCTTCATGAAGAAACAAGTGAGTCATTAATTAATTTCTGGATCATCAACTTATGACCTTTAGTTGACAAGTCATGAGCTTAAGCGGAGTCTCTTCTCAGTCACTGGATTCAGAGTGATGTATTTTGAACGAGCATAGTTTCAGATATCTACTTTTATTAAACAAAAAATGAGTTTTAAAGCCTACTGTAGGTAATGAATGAGAATACAGAGACTGATAGACAGAATGTGTCCTAAATCAAGCTTCAGTGCAATTCTTCTAGAGATTTATTTCATCAGCGAATGCAGTTTCCATAATCATATCTGTGTCCTCATATTAGAAAGATAATTAACAGCACTAATGATCACGTTAAGTTCATTACACATTCACTGCCAGCCCAGAATGAAGTTGACATTATGTTGCCTTATCATCAAAGGTGGCGTATTGTTGGGAAGTCATTAAAATGGAAATGAGTGTGATGTTCTGATGTTAATTGCAGAGGCAAGAGATGAGTTATGTATTTAATGCAGCATTTAAAAAGCCAATGAGGTCCCTATCTGCTAAATAGGGTAATTAATGCTATATATTACTTATGTTTGTCCAAATGAAGGAATGAAATTAGGAGATGATGACGCCAACTCGCTGTTTATCTCTCGCAACACGGCTCTAGTTCTCAAACTTCATTATTACACTCTTTTTTTTGTCTGTAATATTTCTATAATCTCCCCTCAAATTACCCCTTTATTTCTTTCTCTGCACAACTTCTCATTTGGATAGGCAGTCAGTCATTTAGAGAACCAGTTTTAATTTCCAGAGGGCTTGTCAAAGTTTGTTAACTTTTACGCATAGTTTTTTTTTCAGAAATGAGTAGTTTCTTTTCTTTTTTTTTCTTTTTCATCTCTAGTATTACAGAAGTAGCTGTTTGTTTTTATTTTACTTGAAATCAATTACTGAATTAATGGGGTTATTCAGCAAAACCCAGAATTAGCATCTGTAAATAAGACTAGATATAAAGAGTTACTGCATGTTCATTCAGTCAATGAAATGGCTTTCCTGGGTCAGCTGTGAGGATGGACACATGTTGTTTCACTAGTCTCTCAGCGAGCACTGCTGTGATGATGGGCTTAATGAAGCAGTTAACAGTCAGAATATGATCCCAGTGTGTCTGCTGAACATGAGCATCCTGCAGTGTCAACACGGCTCTGTTTTGGGTTTTTCTATTTTTTCTTTTCTTTTATGTTTTAATCAACACACACACACAGTAAAGACACACATACACTAGCCTTGCCCTTGACTGTGGCGTGGCTCAGTGATATTAATGTTTATGTTAATTAGATCACACCAACAAATGATTACATTTCCAGGCAGGGTTATTGTAAGACTGTAGCCACTAGCTTATTTTGCCCAGTGAATGCAATTTAGAACAGATGTAATTGTATGAATGCATTGTAATTGCATGAGGAAACAACAATACCATTATGAATATACAATCTCTGTGAACATGATGTGTGTTGTGTGTTTACAATATGAGCTTGAGGAGGAGCGATCGTGCCGCCCGCTCTTTTCATTTGCACCCATCGGGTTACTCTCCTTTGTTTGTAGGAGTTTCTGTCCTACATGGAGTCACATCGACAAAGAGGCCACAGCATGT
The DNA here is from genome assembly GCF_910589615.1 of Taurulus bubalis. NCBI lineage: Eukaryota > Metazoa > Chordata > Actinopteri > Perciformes > Cottidae > Taurulus > Taurulus bubalis. The sequence continues at coordinate 13,990,085 of NC_136602.1, forward strand.
TTGAGAACATGAGGACTAACCACTTGCAGGTTTGACAGAAATATGACCATGAATATACTGGAATAAATGTCATTTAAATGCCAAATTGGATCTGTAATCATGTTATATCTCCGTCTCATGTATTCCCTCTATCCGGGCCTGTTTCTGCATCCCAGTTAAGAGCCAGTGAGTGGGAGCGAGTGAGCTCCAAGTGGCTGCGTGTGGAGGCCGAGCTGTTGAGGGAGAGAGCCGTGTTCGGCCCGGGCCCAGGGGTGCTGCTGAGCCGAGACTGGGTGCAAGATGCTGCTGAAGGACCCAACCGAACCAGATCACGCATTCGCAGAAAGGCTCTGAGACGTTCCAAACGGGTATAGCCTTTCAGTTTTGAACGGGATCTGTGAAGCGGGGTCCTATTTAGTGTTTAACCTAGAAGAGTGCAGAATCAGAACCATTTATTTTCTATGTACGTTACACATACGAGGAATTTGTCTTGGCCGGTGGTGCATACATTAGACAAACAACAATCCACACAGTGCAAGAACAAATAGAAACATTAAATTGACATTAGAATATAAAATAGAGTGCACAAACAAACAGATAACAGTACTACAAACAAGTGTACTGTATGTTGTTGCCACAGGTGCTGGGAACGCTGTGTCTGGGTTTAAGGACTGGCATGTCAGAGGAGAACAAAAATACACCAGAAGGCAACATGGGTAAAGAAAAGTGTTTCCTTTCGATTTTTGGATGTTTGCTTTTACCAGAATTTGGATGTTTGCTCAGTAGGGACATTTGTTTCCTTTTTAACAGAGCCCAAGATCCTGTGTGAAGTTGGAGCAGAGGCTAAAGAGGATGAAGAGGAGAGACGACAGGATTTTGATCATTTGACCTTCTTCCCTGTCCTGAATGAGGCACCTGCTGCCACTGAGGGTCCACCCGGCCCCTTGACCCCCGAACCATGCTCCCACACACAAGACTGCCACGACATACGCATCATTCTACAGGAGCTGCACCCTGGAGAGGAGGTACTGGGTGTGTGCTGGGTAAAAAACAACATGCCTCCTTCCCACCCTGCTGATATTCACAATCATAATTATCTGATGTAGACTAAGGGATTCCAATAGCCCAGCGCTGCTATCAGAATTTCATCTTTCCTCATTAGTGTAATGTTTTAATGTCGAGACCCAGCTCGGCTCCTCTCATTCTTCCAGTGAGTTAGAAACCAAGGCACATGTTGACAGGGACTCTCATCACTCTGGCAACCAGCGGCGGCTTTTAATGTTTCTGACAGAAGTATTAATAAAAACAGTAGGAGGTGATGCAAGCTGTCTTACATCAGCTTAGTAAGTGTGTGATGTGTGAAAGTGTGTCCTGTTGTCTTGCAGTGGTTCAGTGCGAGTCCTGCTGAGCTTCCTGTCAAATCAACACAGTCATTAGCTCTGAAAAATGCACACACACACGCGCACACACACACACACACACACACACACACACACACACACACACACACACACACACACACACACACACACACACACACACACACAGTAACACACAAAGGGAGACCCACTCATAATTAGCTTGCCAGCGCCAATAGTGTGATTATGACAGTAATGTGTGTGGGGAGAAATCAATGGTCTGACATTAGGCTCTTAGTCAATAAAAGTCCTCCTTTTCTCTCCTTCTTCCCATCATCAGCTAAATCACCCACAGACTGATAACGCATATCTGTCCAGTGCATACTAAGGAGATAAGGAAACAAGTTTATTGTTATGTATTTAATCTTTGACAACAATAAATGTAACTCTTTTTTCTGAAATCTAGTCAATATTCGGAACAGTGGTCCTGATGCAAGTTTTATTCACTGATGGAATACTGCCATACAATTTGGCCATGATATAGCTCAATGTAAGACTCCTGCACCGGGAGCCTGAGACCCGCTCACCTTGAATCTTATGAAGCGCTTTCACGTCACGACAAGGGATATTATTCATCATCGCATGTCTCCATGTGTGCATTCATACAAGAGCTTCTGATCACTTAGCAGGTTTCCTATTGTGTGTGTGGCAGGGATTAATTCTCCTAATAATGGCCAAGTAGTGCCTCCTCTACCAAGTGTGTGACTCTGTTTTCTGGGGGTAGGGCATCTGATTTGATTAGTATAAATTGTGTGGGCCCTGCGGGTGTGTCGGGACCCCATATGGTTTTTGGGCCCAGTGTCCCAGAGGGCCTGCAGCGGGGCCAACACAGGGAGACAGCCAGGTGCACACGCTCACTGTGAAATGAGGGGAGACAATAGAATTAGCCACACATTATCACAATGCAGTTAGCATTAGCCACAACCGGCGCTGAAAGCAGCATGTGGGTCCACTTTGGGGCTGGATGAAACTAACAGCCACACCACTCCCCATCAATCAGCTCTGATAATGAAGTGTTCAACTGTGTCTTTTTAATAATGATTAGAATATGTGATTAAAATGATCAATCAAGTAAAGCCTGAAGTGCCTGCGTTGCTGCCATGTCATGTCCCGGGAGAGAGGTGTGCTGATGTGTATTGTGCCGCTCACTCAGGGCTTAATGCATCTCCCTGCCTCTCCTCTCTCTGTGTAGGTAAAGGCTAAGATGTGTGTAGTGACGGTGAGCGGCCTCAGAGTGACAGAGGGGGTGCTGCTGTTTGGGAAAGAGAGCCTGCTCTTGTGTGAGGGATTCACTCTCAGTCCTGCTGGAGACGTCTGTTGCAGGACACATCACCCCAGCAGGTACAGATGTGTGTGTGTGTGTGTGTGTGTGTGTGTGTGTGCCGTACACTTGTGTGCAGCAGCACATAGATTGAGCACACATTACCGAAAGTTGTTCTGATCGGTCATCTATGTGTCCCTTTCTGTCTCTCCCAGTGTGAGGGATTCCTTTATTTCCACCATGCTGAGTAAAGAGCTGCCACCAGCCCGCTGCAGGCACTGGCTCTATGAGGATATCAAGGATGCTCGCTTCATACGTTTCCTTTTAGAGGTCAGAAATAAGCAGATGCCTTGTATTAACATGCATCTTATATTCAGACACAGGATTTAGTTGAAATACATTCACATTACTGCTAAATATCGAAGTTTGTTTCTGTTCACCCATAGAAATCTGATTTTGTTTTGCATTTCACTTCACCTTCAGTTGTTTATCATAAGTTTTAAGTTAAGTTTCTAAATAGGGATTAGAGAGCCTGTCAAGGTACATGTTAAGTCTAGGTTTAAAAAGGATTTGACAGATAGAAATATGTTGTTGAGTGTGAGTTTCAAAAGAGCCGCTGTGCCTCTGTTACTTTCAGGACAATGCTATCGAAGTCTTCATGAAAAACGGACTTTCAGCCTTCCTTGTGTTCCTGAATAAAGACCATGTCTCTGCATATAAAAGGTGCCACATTATATAAACTGGAGGTTCAACATTTTTATTTTTAATTTTCAGCATTAAGATGATTCTGATCTTTATTCTTTCCACTCTTGTTCTCCCTTCAGGTTGTGCATGGTAGTGCCAGCATTAAAAGGCAGAGGGGCTGCTGAGGTGATTGCTAATGCTAGGTAAGTGTCGACAGTTATTCAGTCATCCAACAGCAATATTTCAAGACAGTTGCATGTAGTTACTCTTTTTATTTCATCAATTAAAACGGTAAACAAATAGTTGTGACAAATAGTAAGTATAATATGCAAATATTAGTAAAGCTTTTCGAGCTGCCTAAAAGTGACATTCATTCCATTTGTACGATAGTTTGTGATGCTGTCATTTGATTGGCTTGTGTTCCACCTTTCTTATTCTCCACACATCTTGATTGACTTTTGCCACTGAGTTTGGCACCATCAATCCGTCATAACTCCGTATCCTTTTCTCCTCAAACACGTCACCTCCTCCTCCTCTCGGAAGCCCCTCCCTCTGCTCTTGACATTTCTTGAGGCATGTCTGACACAGGCTGCTCTCATGGATCAGATACACATCTTCCTTTGCTTGTGATTGTTCCTTCTGCATCCCCTCAGCATCCCTCTGAACATACGATAGAGGATTTCGTTTCACGTTCACCTTTGTGAGGTTGCGTAGGACTTTTAAATACTCTGGTAGATTTATGAAGAGGTTATCAAAAAGACCTAACTCTTGAAGACCATCTAGAGCCTCCATAGTGGGAGGCAGGGTGTCGAGCTGGTTCATTCCCAGATTAAGGCTCTTCAGGCTGGTGAGAGAACCTAACGTGGACGGTAAACCTGTGGAGATTAGGCAGTTGTTTGAGAGGTTGAGGTGGGTCAGTCCCACCAGGTTGCCGATGGACTCGGGCACAGATTCCAGCTTATTGCTGTGTAGATCCAACCAGCTCAATGACCAGAAGCTCCCGATGTTATCTGGGAGTTTCTGCATCAGGTTGCGGCTGAGGTCCAACTCGTCCACGTTGGTCAGTTTCAGGAGACACTTTGGGAAGATGGTTATACCCATGTTGCTAAGGGTGAGTCTGCGACGTCCATCCAGGGTCATCCATATTGCCTTTTTGGCAACCTTGAGGGTCAGCTTTGTCCCTTTGGCTCCTTTCCCTTTGGGCATGGTTCTGCAACACACAGAGAATTACTGAACAGGACAGTTTAAAATTTCAACTCACTTTTGCCCCCAAGAGGCTACTTTCCAATAATTAATATTATCTACACCACCACATAGTACCATAGCAAATATGTGTGTTTTGTGTGTGTGTAAGGCTGATGTAATTTATTCAGATACAAGGGCTTATGTATGGCCCGGGGCAGTAGGGAAAGCATGCTCTCTGAGGTATGAGAGCTTGAGCTGTGTTTGCGTGTGTGCGTGCGTTTGCGTGTGTGCGTGTGTGTGTGTCTGTGTGTGTGTGCGCGCGTGTGCGCAGTGTTGTGTCTGCACTAGTGCGCGCTCACCCAGTGTTGCCCATGGGTGTATTTAAGAGCACAGCTCTCTAATTAAGGCTAATGCAGGGGAACAATAAGAGAGAGGCGACACTGGGTAATACAGCAAAAACAAATGAGTGCCGATGCTCCCTCACCATTCAACTGATTGAGCTGTTTGGCTCTTTTCAAGTACGGTGTGTGTGTTTCATGTGGATGTCTCTCTCACACACAGTGTACTGACAGACATGTATGTACTCTACGACAGTACATGTGCGCATGCACAAAGAGTCAAATCAGGACTTTGATAAATGATAGTTGGGGAGTGTTAGGAGGGCGATGAGGGCTTCGCTCTCCTTCCCTCCCTGTCTCAAAGAGCACGGTGTGTGTCTGTTTGTGTCTGTGTTACACCCCAAGGCCCTCTCTCGCCTCATTCATCATCCTCAGGATGAGAGAGGTTATCCACTGGTGCTTGTTCCCATTATAACCTCCTATAGAAAACTATTGCATGAAATTATTGCCTGCAATTAGATAACACATACTGGGCCAAATGCAATGATTGATTTAGTGTAGTTTTACAAAAATAATTTGGTCAGGAGTTATGGGATGAGAGGAGGGTATTGGATACACTTCAAGTAGCCCCTCGCTGTCTCAACCCTTTTACTATCTGCATCCTTATTAATGTTTCAGTTTGCATCCTAATGTTTTGAAGTTTAAAACTTGTATCTACATTTTAAACATAAATAAAGATGTGTGTGTGTGTACTTAAAATATGGTGAGTATATTTATACTCACCATATTTTATCTTCTTTTTTCTGAGTTGACGTTATTTGAGTGAAGGGAGTGTCTTCGGTTCTAGAACAGCTTTAGCTCCGGTGAACTCGCCATTCAGTTTGAAGCCTCTCGTTCTTGAAAACACCAAAAAAACACAAACTGAAGTCACAATGGAGACGGCAACAACACACAAAACACCTTCCAATTTGGTCAGCATGTAGAAGTTGCACTAATAATACCTGGTAATCCTTCTTTATGTGGCGGCGCTATCGAGAGGAAGGATCAGGAATGCGGTGTTGTGTATGTCACCATTTCTGTGGTCTCTCTCCACCAAACGGGGGAAGTCAAGGTTCTTCTTGTTTAACATTGTTACTTAGCAACTGGAGTGCTTGGCGCCAGGACTTTATTGCTGTGTTACTGGCCACAGAGGGGAAAGAGATTTAAGGAGCAGTTGAATGCTTTACTAATTTAGATTAAACTAATTTAGACGGGTGTTATATGAGTGAATATCTGCTGCAGTATCAATGTTTTGTTTAGCCAAACACGTTGTGGTAAATTAATAGGAAAGAAGACATTTTTGATTAAGTTGTTTTGTGAAAGAGAAATGTTTGAGTCTGTGCCTCCATTTGAGTGAATGCCTATTAACGGGTCACCTTACAACATTCTTTGAACAAACACCTAAAACCAACTAAATGACAAAACAGCTGGAGGAGAAACTACAGTTTGACTTCGCTATGCTCGTGTAAGCAGGAAGTCAAATTCTTCTTCTTGAAGTGTTCTGTGTTGTTCAACCAGTAATCATTAATCTCTGCTTGTCATTTGAGAACTCCCTGCACGGGGACTATATGACTTCCTCTTGTGCTGATGCAGGCGAGTCAGACCAGCTAGTGTCACAACCTCCAGATGGCAACATGTGCTACGTCCTCCACATTTCTACTCATTGTCTATGCTTCAAAGTGTAGCTCACCTCAATCCCATAACTGATCCTACAGCTGTGCACACACGCGCAGGTTCAGTTGCCATCACTCACCTCTGCTCTTCAGTTTTACATTTCAGGTTGTAAAACTGAAACTTGCCAGGCAACAGAGCAAGCACACAACTTTGTGTGGTGGGCAGTGATCAGCCTCCGATGCTAATTTATGTTTTTTTTTATTTTGTATTGTGCTTTAGGAAGACTCCTGTGGTTGAAAAGGCAGCCCTTGGTAAATGGCAGGTAATGCAACAAACAGACATTCAGCCATTAGTTTTTTTTGTGTTTAAAGAGAAACTAACTCCATTAACATCAGTAGAGACTGTCACAATGTTGAACAGATACTAACCCATTTAATCCCAGTGGTGTAATGCAGCTAAATAATTTACTCAAGTACTGTACTTAAATAAAAATGTTAGGTACTTTAATTTCATCTCATGCCACTTTATACTTCTAATCTAAATTTCAAAGGGAAATGTTGTACTTTTCACTACATTTCTGACACCTTTTACTTTACACATTTTTGTATGCATACAAAACATGCAAAAAGCTTAAAACATATCATGGTTTGTTATAAATGCAACTACTCGACAGTTCAAGTACAGCTGAATTGATTAATCAATTAGCTGATTTTCAGAACATTTATTTGTAGTTTTTTTGTTAAGCATTGAAATGATTTTTAATATGAAAACACATCATGATTCCAGGTTCAGAAATGTGTTGATTATTTTCTGATTTCCCTTTTATTTATTTTAATTATGATTTATCATTTTCATTTAAAAAAAATATAATTTTAAGGTGTGTAAACAAGCACATTGTTTGGCCTCTGGGTTCTTTACAATCAATATATTAATGGAGAAAATAACCAACAGATAAATCTATAATGAAATGATAGTTTGTTGTAGGTATAATAAGGAAAATGTAGTTAAAGTTTGGTTATTTTTTATTTTTTTTCAGTATGTTACAAGTAAAAGTCCATCACAAAACATCCCCTAAGTTAATGTACAAAGTATTTATACTGTGTGGAATTAGTAGTACGTACTACCTCCGCAACAGTTTATTACTAAATTCCTATGTTTCTTTATATTACTTTTGTCTGACCTCCAGAGAGGGGAAATAAGTAACTTTGAGTACTTGATGCATCTGAACACCATTGCTGGGAGGACATATAATGACCTGATGCAGTACCCAGTCTTCCCCTGGGTCCTAGCTGACTATCAGTCAGAGGTAAGGTCGCACGCATCTTCGTCTTGAACATTCATATTAGAGGGGCGCTGTAAAGCAAGTGTTTGATTCATTTATACTCTTATAGGCGCTCGATCTGTCAAATCCTTCAACTTTCCGTGACCTGTCTAAGCCAATGGGAGCTCAGACAGAAAAGAGGAGACAGGAATTCATCCAAAGATATGAAGAAGTTGAGAACATTGAGGCTGAAGGTATGTGTTTAGCTCTTTACTTTTAATTTTTCTTGTCTTTTGCTGTTCACTGAACTTTTATTCCACGTACTTTTACTCTGCAGGAGATTTGTCGGCACAATGCCACTACTGTACCCACTACTCCTCGGCCATCATTGTATCATCCTTCCTCGTCAGGATGGAGCCGTTTTCACACACCTTCCAGGCACTGCAGGTTAGGCCTGGGACACTCACTCTTGGTCATTTGGTCATTTGTAATTTCTAAACTAAAATTAGGTAGTACAACCTGTGAGACTATACCACAGCAAACATTTTATCAGGACATGAAAAATGTAATCCTAAAAGCTTAGAATGATAGAAATAATACAGTAAGTTTACTCAATGATGATAGACAGGATAAAGTGTTTCTCAATCTATAACCTTTAGAACTTGAAGGGGTTTCGTTGATGAATCAAAAAATAATTTTAGTACCGTTACCGTTTCTTCACACACATGAATCACATGATGCGTACAAATATACACATTCTGAATGCAATCACTGCTGAGTACATCAGGTGTGGTCTTGATTTTTCTGAAGAAATGGAGGAAGTTAATTGTGCATCAGCCTGTTTCCACAAATCCAAATGCCCTTCTGCAAACCCAGATGCACACTGACATTCATCACTTATTTTTACTTTCAAACATAAACCTCCTGATAATCTCCCTCTACCGTGAGCTATTTTCAGCACTACAGATCCTGTTTCAATGCTGTTTTGGTCTGAAAACAGATTATAGAGAGATTTCAATATATATGCAAATAATTACAGAAAGCATCGAAAAGAAGCCAATGCAAATAGGCCCAGATGTTACCAAATTACAATACAGCATCCAATTGATTATAATGAAAAGGCATGCATATTTGATAGTCAAAATAAAGCAATAAAGATGTTAGTCTGGTGAATTACAGTGGCTTTTTGTCTTCTGAAGCACATAACGGCTGTGTAGTAATATCCATAACTGGATTTACATCTCTAACTGAATTTACCAGTATATATGCTATTTTCATTCATTGAGGTAATTGTTTTACTTTAAATTACATTCTCCCTCATGAGATTTCCATCATAGATTATGGAATTTTACAGAAAGATGAAAAGCTTCCTTCAAATAGTAGCAGATATTTCCTGCTTACATAATACAATTCAGAATATAAAATATAGCTCACTGCACTGAATCAAGCACAACTACTTTATTAATATGCCTGTTGCAAAGTTTGGTTCAGCAGTGTGCCGGCAGTTTGACAGTGCCGTGCCTCTTCTTCACGCAGGGAGGGTTTGACATCGCAGAGCGGATGTTTTACAGCGTAAAGAAGGAGTGGGAGTCGGCCTCCAGAGATAACACGGGCGACGTCCGAGAGCTCATCCCAGAATTCTTCTATCTGTCGGACTTTCTACTGAACTCTAACCACATCCAGCTGGGTCAGTCACAAAAATCATCCTCTGTGTATCTAAATGAATGATGAAAAAGAGAGAGAGATATTTGCCCTGAACAAGCACCGTTGTTACTTATGTGTCCAAAGGATGATGATTATTTTATTGTTTTACTTAGTTGTCAACTAATCCTAATCAAAATACCCAAACCAACAATGTGTTAGTCTGTCTATCCTGTCTGTAGTTTTCAGTCCAAAGTGTTTTTTCTAAAAACAATCCATTTTGTGTCTCTGCATCTGAGGGAACAATAGCTAGCTAACAGTGGCAAAACAGGTTTGCCTGATGGTGTCTTTTGATTTCTGTGGTGATTCAACTAACTGGTCATTGAATGTATGCTTTGTTTTAATTACTATGTTTTTTATTTATATTAATTCTTGAGCAAATTTAGAAATTAAAATAACTAGCTTTGTAAATTACCTAATTTTTTAAATGTAACTAACCATGTGGGTGGCACTCTGAAGCGGTTGAGAATAGACACCCCTTTTACTTGTAAACCAACACAAATCGGTTTACATTCAGCAGTGTTTAAATAAACAAAATGCATAGAAGCCTTACACACGTGTGGAATGTATTTCTTTCCTCATCAAACATTTGGAAAAACAAAAATATGTGTGAACCTGCATTGTTTTCATCGACTAGACGAAACATAGTTTACATTACTCAATTGCTGAAGCACGTACACGTGTGTCCTTGTGTGTGCTAGTTAAGCACAAACATGAACCACAAACAAAACGGGCAACCACTCATCAAAACACTGCGCTGACCCCACAGGGTGTCTTTAAACTCTACAATATCTCTGTAGGCTCCATGGAGGACGGTACCGCTCTGGGAGATGTGGAGCTGCCTCCGTGGGCAAAAGGTGACCCCCAGGAGTTCATTAGGATCCATCGAGAGGTCAGTGGCCCCCGACCTCACCCGCCTTGTCTGTTACAGTTGGCCAGTCTGGACTATTGCATTCAGGAACTTTTCCGTTGAGACCTAATAATGTTTGTCAATACTTGTTGATGCATGTGCACATAAGACACACTGTTATTGTATCTTAAATAGTCTCTACTGTAATAGTTTGACCGTAATCGTGTTGGTTGCATACAGTCTGTTTGTCTTCGTTCTTTCTACCACAGTATAAGAGACGGATCTTATTCACAGCAGCCACCGTCTCATTTATTATATTCTCTCAAGGCCATCTTGTCTCATTGAGCGTGGTTCAGTTAAATACTTTGAGCACGGATTGTTTTCAAATATAATGACCGATTGTTTTGCTTATCAAGACAATCTATGAAAAGGCATGTGTCTGAAGTTCAGATGACAGACGGCGAAGGACAAGAAGCCCATTTAACACTATTCAGGGCAGGCACAAGACTCAACATTTTTCATAATGCCATTATTTCTGCCAGCTGTTTTTGGGCTGAATATGTTTCTTTCTTCTCTTTCCCTGCGTGGTGTTATTGTATATCTCTGTTCTTTTTCTCTCTGTTGGTCTGATTTCTTCATTGAGACCTTCCCTTTTTCAATTCCTGGGGCATCTATGATGGTTATCACTCTGTAATCTACTGAACTACTCATATTGCCCACCATTCTCATAAAATTAGTGACTTCAGGAGATTGTTTTTTCTTCCATAGACAAATTAACTCAGGACAATATATCCTTGTTATGATGTTGTTTTTCCATTTTCTGGTATTCCAGGATGGGTTTATTAACATCGGGTGTTTGGATGCACATGCTGGTCATAAAGCCCACTTTTCCTTATTAACTCTTCAAAACCAATCTCTGGCTAATTCCACCCAAATCCTTCTTTAATTCAGACATGAGGATACGCTCATAACACAGCGGTGCAGCGCCTTGCTGTTCTTGACTTCTAAATTGACTTTTGAAAGAAATCATACTGCACCTGAATAATTTGATTGGTTTTGCATTCTTGAAGAAGTTTCTTGTGTTTCTAAACTCTCATATTAACGGTTTGACTGATGGTTTTGGACCCACTGCAATAACTATGAGCACTGCATACGGATGTATTTTAAGACCGCACAGTCCATGTATAGTAGTTTGGTAATATTGAGGTGGTCTTAGTTTATGCCATGATTTCTCTTAGGCCTTGGAAAGTGACTATGTGAGTGCCCACCTCCACCTGTGGATCGACCTGATTTTTGGGTACCAACAACAAGGCCCTGCTGCAGTAGAAAGTGTGAACACGTTCCACCCTTACTTCTATGCTAAGAGAGGCTGGCAGGATTCTAAGGACCCCCTCATCAAGAGCACAATCTTGGGTTACGTCAGCAACTTTGGCCAAGTTCCCAAACAGGTAAAAAGAACAAGCTGGGGGAAGTGAAAAAATACATTACTTCCCGCATGTAAGTGTTTCATATTGTTTTTGAAAATAATCTTTGTGCATCATCTGTGTCTCTTCAATAGCTCTTCACTAAGCCACATCCACCTCGCAGTGGCACTAAGAAAGACGGTTCATCACCACCCCATCCCACTCCATTTTTCTTTAAACTGGATAATCTGAAGACCACTGTGCAGCCATATAGAGGTACAGCTAAACAATTAAAAGTGGAGCTCATACAGCAAGTTATGTCTTTATCCTAAAGGAATCGTTTGACTTCTTTGACAATTATGCTTTCTTGCCAAAAGTGAGATGAAAAGATAGATACCGCTCATGTCCAAGTGGCTGCTGGCTGTAGCTTCATATTTAGCGTACACTCAGCCAAAATGCTAAATGAAGGTACAAAATGAAAAAGGTCATTATAACATAGCGTTATAAACAACAGTAATTTCCCAACAACTCAATTAACATAGCTGAATTATCATTTCTGTTGAGTAAACTAAAGTATTTTCCATTTGTCACCATTTTGTATTGTTCTTGCTTTATTTTATTTCACACCGTTTGATCTAAATTATTATATACAAGATGTGCCCAGGTCTCAAGAGGGTCGTTGTAACAGAGCAAGAATGTCCATAGATTAATTTACACTATGGAAGGGTAGAAGGAGCTATCTGTTAGAGCTACAATATGGAGATGACTCTTCCGCTGAGCCCTACTTAATAATCTGAAAATCCCTACAGGCCCACTGAGGGAGAGGAGATGAATCTGCGAATGTTCAGGGAGAGTTTCCTGCATATTACATTTCATATTAAATCTTAGAGTGTCTGATCTGATCAATAAGCAGATAGAGATGAATAGGAGGAAGAATGTTAAAACTGATGCAGACACAGTTTCTTTCTTGGGATTTAAGAAGCCGAACTCGCGATGGAATATAATGATTTCTGCCTGTTCCTGCATGAAAATGGCATTTACAGGCACAATTACAGCCACTTTCTCGCTGCAACACACACACACGCACACGCACACGCGCACACACACACACACACACACACACACACACACACACACACACACACACAACTTGTGCTGTCCAGGATGCAGGTGTCCCCGCCGGACAGAGCCTCAGCTTATTGTGACCCGGGAATAGCTGTTTTAATTGCCTTGTTTTCTGTGGTCAGTTTAATGAAATTCTTCAAAGGTTTACTGAGCGACCAAACTCTTTAATGTGATGTTTTTGAAGAGCCATTACCTTTATTTGGCGAGACAATTTTATTCAGGTATACATAAGGCAGAATAAGTTCACTCTTTCTATTTTTTTACAGCATAACTTTTTCTATGGTTTAACTGACGATTATAAAAAATCGTCCTGCTGATGGTGCAGCAATCTCAGTATCACTCTAAACCTGTCTGCAGAGCTGCCGAGAGGCCCGGTAGGTCAGATACTGTGTCTGGAAAAAGAGGTTGTGGTCCTGGAGAGAAAGCGTCTCTTCCTGTCTTCTCCTTCGGGCTGCTTCTTCAGCTGGGGCTTCCCTGACTACAGCTGTGCCTTTGGAAACTATGCCACGGAAAAGGTATGTTTGTCAGCCGATACAGTAGGTCACGTTTACCTAGTTTATACTATTGCACAACCTTCCAACTAGAAACAAAATTTGACCCAACATACATATGAAATCTCACTGGTTGTGGGTAAAGCCGCACCCACAGTCAGCTAATCAGTATCAGCTGTCTCTGACATCACCACGCTCAATCAAAACAGCGAGGCGATCTTTATGATTTGCCGAGCTTCACCTCACTTCAGAGCGCTACGCACTGCTGTGTTAAATCCACTGATTTCATGACAGCTGTTTAGATACTTTCTTACTTAATAAATAGTAATTTAACCATCTCAATTGATCAGCATTGTCTTGGTTTCTGTTTTAATGGTTTGTGAGTTTTGACTACAAGTCTGCATCACATTATCTTACGAAACTACGAAATATGCTAACACAAACACACCCATAAACTCATTCCATCACGGATACTTAATTCACACACAGTCGTAATGTCCACTCATTTATGTGCATCTCCAGACCTTTGCTGTGTGTGAGAGTTTGTGTGGCTGGGGGGAGACGCTGTGCGCCGCCTGTCCCAACCAGACGACCATCGTCACTGCAGGAACCAGCACTGTGGTCTGTGTGTGGGACGTAGCGGTCAACAAGGACAAGCTCACTCACATGAAACTCAGACAGGTTAGTTTGCAACAGAAATGTTGCAACAGAAACGTCCAGGATGCATTTGCTTGCATACAGAATAACATTGACCCTCTTTTTCTTTTTAGCCGTTATACGGTCACACAGACTCTGTGACATGTCTGGCTGTGTCCGAGGTCCACAGCATGATCGTAAGTGGCTCCCGTGACCTCACCTGCATCCTGTGGGATACCGAGGAGCTAAGCTACATCACCCAGTTAGCAGGACACACGACCAGCATCTCTGCACTTGCTATCAATGAACTCACTGTAAGTCCACCTTCTGGATCTCCTTCTTTGTATGTTTTGCTCTCCTCTGGAAATCTATTGTTCTTCTATTATTGGCCATTTTTTGGCTCAGTGTTGTCATGTTGTTTCTCTTCATTCAGCCACCAGCATAAGAAAGAGACGTTTCTCATTGTTGACAACATGCAGTTCCTCTTTGTGTTTTGCTTTTTGTGCATCTCTGTCTTTGCGCAAATGGGTGTCAACACTATATTATTCTGTCCAAGGGTGAGATTGCATCATGTGCAGGACCTCTGCTCTACCTGTGGACTATGAAGGGTCAGCTGTTGACCCGCACTGACACGTCCTGCGGGCCTCAGGCAGACATCCTGTGTGTCAGCTTCACCCAGCGACACGAGTGGGATGCCAAGAATGTGATTGTCACTGGCTGTGCAGACGGCATCACACGGGTGAGTGTTTTTTTTATATGCTTGTAATAATATAGTAGACATTGTCTCTCATACACACAGTGACAGTCTTTAATGTCACAGCCTTTTGTATGACTAATGGATCAGCGGGAGAGTCTGCTTTCTTTTCATATTGTATTCCAATGTGGCGTGAATGTGGCATTACTTTGCTTTTAGCCTCGTAGGTAACAGCTTGGATGTCCATCAATGTATTAATAACAGCATATGGTTTGTGTTTGTGTGACTGCTTTTGTGTGGGATTAATATAAGCACATACTGCCTCTCTGCAATCAAAGCTGCAAACTCTAAATTGGGCTTCACTTGGGAGCGGGTGCCCGTGACACATGCACAACACACACACAAATGGTATTATTACTTTATTATTACCTTGAGTTATGGGGTGTGTGTGTGTGTGCGCGCACATGCTGGTGTGATTGTTATGTTGAATTATGTCTGATTTTGCTACTCGTTATGTGTCTCTCATACAGATATGGAAGACAGAGTACACCAGAACACAATTACCTGGCCCTCCAGAAGAGCCTGTGTCCCCGGGGCAAGACCGAACAGAGAGAGACGGTAATGTTACTGGCAGTAGGATGGGATATACATATAGGTATTTTATTTATAACAACCCAGATTATGGGAGTGTCTGACAGTAGCGAAACAGTGCGACTCACTATTGCAACCGCACAAAAGGAAATTATTCTTGTGTTTTGTGTTTCAAAAGAAGCTCATCGCTATCTAATTAGATAAATCCTTAAGTGTGAGATGATTATTTTTAACCGCTCATCTCAGAGCTAGAAAGCGTTGTTCCAGATGAGAGCTTGTAATGCTTACCCCATCCCTCACTAGCATTAGGGCTAGCAGGAATTATGTTGTTATAAAGTTATTAAACATAGAGGCAGTAAACACTGATGAGTAATTCTGCTGACGTGTGTGTGCGTGTATAATTTAGAAAGCAATAATACCCAGATCCAATTTGGCATACGTTGGTTACAGCCTCGCGTCACCTCATAGGAGTATTATACCTGGCAAATTACATTCAGGCAAGTCTTTACGTAACGCTGAAGCATTTATATTCAAGGGATTTTTCTCCCTTTAGCAGCCCGCTAACCGCAGATAAAAATCTATTTTTTTGTGTGGGGACCGCTGGTTCAGGGTGGACACCTGCCCTGTGATCTAGTAACGAATGAGGGTTGATGATGTCTCCACAGTGAGCAGCTCATGCCAGGTTAGAGGCTGGGAGAGACATCTGGTATTATGTCAAGAACTGAACAGAAGTCAGGCTGTGTCGCAGCGCCGCAGCAAGAAAAGTCCGGCCATCACAGCGCTGGCCATATCCAGGTACAGTACATATCATGCACCTGATCACAGCAAAGAGAGGAAGGGTTTACTTTGCATTTGCAAACTTTAACTCTTTGTTGCTAAAAAACATTATTTTAATTCAAATACACTTTTGGAAAACAGAAAACATTGACACAACCTCATTGATTTCAATGATTTTCACTCTCTTCTGTGCAGGAGCCATGCTACTTTGTTGGCAGGCGATGCCTGGGGCAGAGTTTTCACCTGGACCTGTGAGTGAGGGGGGGCAGGGATTGAACACCATCATGCCTCCAGCTTCCTTTTCTACGCAGACGCTGACACAGAAAATCCATCAGTGTCTCAGGTCGGACACCAGCTGAGCACTGAGACCGGCTGCACTTCAGATCTGCTCCGTGTGCATTCAGCAAGAACTGTTACAATATGTGGAACATTCAAGTCTCAGACAATATGGAATAGGTTCTCCTACATTTATATCTAATTCTGCATTTGTCTTTGTAAATACTGAATTTCAACAAATTAATAAAACTATTGAAAATGATTTGCATAATACTTCTCCTGTGAGGGATTTTGATTACAACTGAAATATTGATTGGCCAGTATTTTTAATTTTATTTTCATCTGAGATTCATAAAGGTGAATCCAGAAGGACACTGGCTAAATTTCTCCAGAGCGGCTGAATTCATTTGCATAAGAATGTGATGTGGAAAAAAAGGATTTAAAAACTCACTTCAAAACAATCATTTATTTTAAATGAGCCTTTGCTGCTAACTAGGGTGCACAGCAGAAGCGTGTGGTGGAACTGAGCAGCTTCAAGCTGACAGTGAGAGGAATTGTGTGAATGATGAACAAGAGCGTGCATGGTCAGCCAATGTTCCTGAGAAATGGAGCTTCTCAATAGCATTGTAGAGCTTGAGTAGTTCACTTCTCCCGAAATGCGCAACAAGTATCCGTGATCATAAAAGTTTGGCATACAAATGTCAGCATTGTGTGCTATGGCGCTTTGCTACATGTTTGTGGTATAAACAATCTGGATGTTTAGTTACTTGTTTACTGAGCTTTCTTTGTTGTTTTTCACAATGTGTTTTCAATCTGATCTCTAGTGTGTGTGTGTGTGTGTGTGTGTGTGTGTGTGTGTGCCAAGGACAAATGTCTTTTTAGCCACATCAGACAAACATTGATCCTAATCTTTCAGTGGAAACGTACAATACTGGCATTCCTTCATCAATGTACTTATATTCTAATAAATAAATCAGAGTTTCAAATGATGGTAGATTGTGGATGCTTGCCGTCTTTCTGCGTCTGCTGTTCTTGCTTTCTCATGCACATGCACCACCCCTCTCTATCATAAAGTAAGAGGTCTTTCTCTTTAACCTTTGTGTGTGTGGCTAATTGTGCTAAGTGGAGTAGCTTAATAGAGTGGAAAATAGTCCTCATAATTTTCCCAGAGAGCGAGCAATGACCTTCTCTAAAGCTAACGGCCATCTCCATTCTCTCTACATCGCTGGTTTTATGATATTAAATGTCAAACCATTGGGTTCCTCAGAATAATTAAATCAAATAAATTATTGCACCTAGGCAGAACCATCTTGTAGCCTAACCCAATTATAATGCACTGTAAAGCTAATTATTAACCATGATTACAATTAGTCTAATTTGAATAAATGTAGTCATTAGCGGGTTCATCCAAGTCAGTGACTCTGAACTGTGGGGGATGATGGTCTCTCTCTCGATCTCTCCCACTCACAGAGAGAGGAGCGTGGAGAAGGAGACTGAAGCATATCCACACCCTTTTATCTTCATCCCATTTTTCACACACCGACCTTCACGAAATGGCCTGCACCCTTCACCTTTCTTGGGTACTTGAGGCATATTGCGTGCTGCTACCAGGATTCATATTTGCTGTTCATGCCTGTGCAGTGTTGGACAAGATCCACCCACCAGCACCACTGAATGCACTGCAACTGCTTGTAATATTGCATTGGTTTGTCTTTTGTTTAAAAGAGATTTTGCTGTTGTGATCCAAGATGAATTACAGACCAATCTAACAAACACGAATCCACTTTAAATAGATGATTTAAAACTATTTATATGAATCAAAGAATGTCCGGCCCAGGGCATATATTTATTAATTTGGGATAGTAGTGCTATAATTATAAATGCATTTAAAAAGTGTTACAGTGCAGTGTCTTACTGCAGTAAGAGAGCCTGGGCAACAGTTTATTTCCAAATAGTCTCCTGAGTTTATACAGAATAGTTAACAGTAAGAGCGTTCTATAAACATCTGGCTCACAGGCCAGCAATGTCAACAAACAAACAACTGAATTATAAGATCCCAAAACTGCTGTGCTGGAATGGATCTGTGCAGGAAAATACAAAACCCTCATTTACCAACAGTTGTAGCGTACAGCCAAAACACAAATGCTAAATACCATACTGATAGTTCATAAATAGTGTCCTTTGGTTGCCACTCAGTTCAATTGCCCTCACGGGAGGTACCATGACATCCACGTGTCCAGACCGGCTTTGTTTACAGCTGTTTTTCCTGGAAGACAATCTGAGCGTACACAGTGTCTGGGCTGCAGTCGGTCGGGTCCGGACTGAAGGAGGCTGGGGGGTCTGGCCTCGGTCTGACCAGCTCCAGTTCTGCATATGTCAGACTATCCTCCTGTGATACTCGAGGCTGGAGGAGGGAGGGAGGGAAAGAGTGAGAGAATCTTGAAGGAATTTACTCTAGAGATAAGTCAAAAGAGGAAAGATATCTTATATCAAAATATATTTAGTGAGCATTTAAAAAAAAAAAGATGCATATAGGGAGTATATGCGCCCTGTCTTAATTTTATATTGTTCAGCAAACATAGTATTCTTCCACTTTCCATGGAAAACCTCCCCTTAGTTCTTTTCAGCTGCAGAAGGTATGTGTTCACAGGACATCTTGGAACATCTAGTTTACTCGAATAACATTTGGTACAATAGCAGTCCTTTCCAACATCCCTAGGTCCTTGTTGCACTAATCCAATCAATATGCTCGGGCAAAAGGAATGCTTACATCTCCGGAGCTTTGTTTCACGACACAATCACAAGAATGGCATCAGTAGAAATACTGATGATCCTTAGTTTGAGTAGTTAGATATTTGTTTGACATTTTTATTGTAGATATAAAACCAACGAAGCACTCTAAATAAATAATTGTGTTTGAGAAGCAATAAAGCTAAATAGAATTATCAAGCTCATAACTGAATGAAGAGATGGCAATAAACTCCTGTAGACAATTGTGCAGTCGTGAGACATATTCCCTCCCTCTTGCTTGTGCCTCAATAACAATTCTGCACATGAAAAAATATATTTTCAAAATGTTAACAAATACATTTTAACTCGGGGCATATGTTTCTTACATTATTGTTGGGTGAAGTGGACATTGGTGTTTGTATGAAGGGTGAGAACAAGGAGACTTACAGTGGAGGAACTCCTGAGCTGAGTCTTTAACCTTCTGGGCTTCTGAGGTCTCTTCGCAGCAACAGGCACTGGAAAAAAAGAGATGACCTTAATTGACTAAAATAAAGAGGATTGTGGCTGAAAAAGTCCTTCACAACCACTTTCATATTAAACCTCGTCAAGGTGCAGTTATATTATATAGTATGTATGTATGATAATATATGTTTATACTCAGCTGGATTTCACTTAAATACAGTAACACATTTCATACTCGAACAAACTGCTGTTTTTGTCAGGAAAATTTAATTTAGCTGGATTTATCATTTTCTGCTTTTGTACCTGCTGGCTACCTTCATTTGTTTCTAGTTTTCTTTACCCACTCATTGTTTTTGGGGGGCTGGAGCCTACTCTCATGTCTCCAATGTGTTTGCAAATGAGGCGAAAACTCAAACTTTAAAAATATCTCCTTTCTGTGGGGTGACTATTAATTACTGAGCCTACTGAGCACCTCTTAAACATTTTGAAAACCAACTTATGTTTAGGCCTCTGCTTGAAAATTGCATACCCAAACTAAAAAGGGTGTATCTCTGCAACCACTAGGGCTGTCTGAATAATTTTGGTGATATAATAAAAGGTACACATGTGAGATTTTATTTCGATGTGTCAATAGCAGTCTATATGTTACTGGTTAAAAATAAATGAAAATGGCACACAGCATAAATTAAGAGGTTTCAGGTCCGCCTAATAAAAAAGGACTTTCAGGATGATTATTTCTTTGAAATGATGCAGCTGTAAGGTCTAACTCTAATCCAAATCATAACACAATGCGTGAACATTCTCTCTGCACAGGTTGACTTTGATAAAGTTAAGCAGAACAAAGTTAGAGAGGGATTTAGTTTCAATTCAGGCGAGGTCTCATTGGGGCCCATTTGGGCAGTTTTGAATGCTATTTGAATGTTCTCATGTACCAAACCATATATTTTACTTGCATATTACCTATGGTGTTCAATACATCCAAATGCAGCAGTTTTGGCCTTTTATAAAAAAGTGTGTGAAAGTATTTTTGTGGTTCAAATTAATATATAGTTTATGTATGATGTATCCTAATGCAGTGATCAAAGTCCTAATTATGTTTTTCTTTTTCTTTTTTCGATTTTTGTAAAATACTGAACACTTTTGCCTCTCCAGGCTGATAAAATAACCATCAAATCAAACATTCTGGAAAAATAATCTTTAAACTGCTCATAACTCATGTCCAAACTGAGCCCATATTTAACCAATGACGTTGCGTCACATGTTTGCTTTATTTTAAAAGGTCACAAGGCAAAGAAATTGGGGAACCACTGAAAAATACGATTTCTCCCAGAGGATATATTCTGCACTTGAAAGCCCCTTTACCTTTGGCTGGTATGTGTGGCGGTGGCACCTCGGGGAGTTGAGGTGCTGTTACTGCTCTTCTGTCATGTTTCTGTCTTGTGTCTTTCCTTTGGGTTCTCGGGGAGCAACTGGAGGAACTGCTGGAGCTGGTCACAGTCTCTCCTGAGCTGCATGGAGCAGAAGAGTTTTTAAAGTTTTACTTGCATCAATGATTATTCAGATTTTTTTATTTGATCAGTTGATAATTTAGCTTGTTTTTTTTTCCAACCAGCAATCCAAAACCAAAAATATTAACTTGAAAACGTTTGAGAAGTTATCAATAGAATGACGAAGTAATCAATTACTTTTTACAGCACTAGTTTTATTAAATAACTGCACCTGCTTTCTGGACACTTTACTATAAGGTAAGTATCTGTTGAGAAAGTAGCAGAACAAAATTGTTATTGTTTTGAATAGAAAAACTGAAATATAAGGTTCAAAATGTTAAATTACTGACGTAAAACAAATGATGGTTTCACCTTTGAGCCTGTGTCTTCTGTGAAAGTATTGGCCGGTGAGAACCAGAGTGAACAGGAAGATGGACAGCAGGCCCAGTGAGCAAATCAACACAGCACACAAATACACATCTATAAAACAAAAACATGAAACTCCTTAAAAAGGCGGACAACAGCATTACCTGTCAAAATAAGACTTGTATGTGGTGAAGTAAAACAGAAGAAATACTATAGATGAAACAGTACCTGCGTATAAACGCCACAGTCCTTCACTGCCACCATCTTCAATAGTGAAGTGCACTTGAGAAAAATGTAAAAAACATAAAAAAGTAAGTAAAAAATAGGACATTGAGGGTAGAAAACTGTACCCAGACTAAGTATCTTTTTTAAATTGCTGTCGTCTGAGGGCACTGTCTCAACACAGCAGACAGACTCAGTGGTTTCCATAAATATCAAAACTGCACATGAAGGGAGATTCTGCTGCAGCATCAGCCAAACCCATCACACGCACACACGCACACGCACACATGCACATGCGCACACAAACACACACACACACACACACGCATGCACACAATCACACACAAACACAGAGGTCTGCTTGTATTGCTGTTCTTGGACAGTGTTTGGGGGTTCCCCATTGCTCTGCATCTCCACTTCCTTTTGTCGGTTGCTTCACAATCGTTTAATGTTGCAATTGTCTTGTGTGTGCTTCTAAGTGTGAAAAGAGAACACATAAGGAAGTTGTTGTCAGTGTGTGTCAATGAATGATGGGTTGTATATAGGTCAGGGGTATTTAGCAAGAGGTTGAGGAGAGAGTGAGCAGAGGCTATGTACATAAATTACTTAGTGTCCCCATAATGGGTTTTTAATATGTCTTTTAAACACAGGTTGATAAACATATTAATAAGAAATGATAAGATATTAACTCTAATTGACTTCTAGCCTGTTTCCAGACTGCTGAACTGCCTGCAGAATTGTCAAATGTGGTCTCGGCCATTCAGTCTGAATATCATGTTAATTAATGTCAGGGAGCAACACAATGGCTTTTGTGTGAGCAGAAATAACAAACTGGATCAGATGTTTGATCAGTTTTACAGGCAGAAAAAGCAGAAGACGTATAACGCAACACAAGGCATGTGTTTTTAAAGATACTGCTGTGTTTGATTAGATCTTTATACACCTAATTATTTATAAAATATGTATCTAGTCCAAGAAAAGGATACAAACTAAATTAATTGGATCATAGACATAACAATGAAGGAGGCTTTGTCACATTGCAATGTCATACAAGGGCTTGCAATATGCTGTTTATCTAATTCTTAAATTATTATATTGTTAATTTAATGTCATAATAATTCCGGAGGGCAAATCTATGGAGTTTTATTGGGCTGCATTAGGTTGCATGGCATTCCTGCTATATTGTCCCCTGTTGACCACACAAAGTTAAGAGTTAACGTATAACTCAACCACATATCTGATCTTTTACACTGTGGTTAACCACATGCTAAACCTCTCATCTGATCAGTGCACCAGCCACAGGTTCACAGGTTGGCTGTTAGGGAGCTATTAAAGTACACACTCTCTCCAGATGTGTCTACACAACCTCAAGTTTAGAAGGTTTTCATGGAAAGCTGAAAACCTTCAGGTACACATTTAGGCTCATCTGCTTTACCTCATCAGTGCAGTTGTTAAGACACGACACAGAAAAAATTAACCACCCGGTAAAACCGGCAGGGTTAGAAACCTGAAGTCAGAGAGTTAAATACAATTTATTCTAACCACACAGATGGTCTGTCATTTTTCCAGTTTAGAAAAGCAGAAATCACTCAACCATTAGGTCTGAAGTTATGGGAGAGGACAAATGTCTAAAATACAATTATATCTGTGGGGTGTGGTCTTTGCTCTGAGATCTGCACACTGAATTTTAGAGACATGGGTTCCCTGGATGACAGTTACAAGTTAGTCTTCTCTTTATTTACCCGTATACAATATCAGCTCTTGTGTCCCTGGTTCTGTGGTCAATGCATGTCAGAGATGCCTGAGGTTGTGTGGCTTCCTTCGTGAGACGTTGCCCTGAATATAGGGCAGGGCGTTGTCAGATGGTTCTCTCTGACTCAAACCGCTACACATTTCTGGCATACAATTAGTCAAAGGTAAATGGCGTCAGGTGAAGCCACACTTATAGCACGGTATTGTGGCATCTTTGATATCTATTGAACCCCTTTTATCTACTGCATCCCACTGAGACAGGCGGCTTTCCGATTCAATCCAGTTAAAAAGGATCGTACAGTGTAAATAAACATGTATTACTGCATGTGATTTGAATTAGTTCCATGATTTTTTCAAGTTGTTTATTACATATTGGCCCAGACTAAATAAGTTCCACTGCAGCTAAATTCTCCAGCAAATTTTCTCCTGAGGCGTGCATAAAAGCAAACCCGGAATGCTGACGTCATGTATAGCTCATATATGAGTTTTTGAACAAAGCCAGCTCAGCAACACCTTTTACTCCTTACACTCATACACAGAGTGATATTGTTGAGTGTGGTTTGGCTGCTGAGCTCATTGTTTTGAGATGGAAATGCCAGAGGATTGGGGTCACGCTCAGACACACACACAGCAAAGCGCAGCTAGAGTCAGAAAATACATGCAACACATTTCTATTCGGCCTTGTTCTTTTAATAAAAATGTTGCTCCTCCTTAATGCAGTTATTTCCATTGCCAGATAACATGGACAGCATGTCTCAGCTGTGTGTGTGTGTGTTGCTGTAAGGGAACTTGGAAAGGAATATTCCATGGAAAACATTGTCAGATTAATAACCCCAGATGTCCCCTTTGGGGTTGAAAAAATCGAAATGTAAAAGACTTTATTCATTTATTGTCAAAGGCCAAATGGTGTACCACGCAATGCACACTTTTCCTGTTTTGCCAGGTGGTCGTGAGAGATAGAATTGTTTTTCTTCACTCGCCTGCCTGGACCAAGTGAAGATTGAATTAATGTTGAATAAATCCCCTTGCATTTGATCTGACAAAAGGCTAAAAAGTGAATGCAATCTGACCCCCTATTGTTCTTTGGTTCACTGTCTGATTGACTTTTGGCTCGCCCTCCATCAGGAGATACCACCCAGATGCAGTAGGGTTTAACATCTTGCTCAAGAACATCTAGACAGCAAGGATGCTCGCTGAGAAAGGGTTTCAAACCCCCCCCCCCCGAAAAGGCCTTATAGCCCATTATCAGCCAAAAAGGGGCCCTGGCCCTTTCAATAGACAATGTGAGTGTGTTAAGGTCACATTGAATTACCTGTCAGCTGTGTGGTGCTGGTACCATTGGATGATGCTCTCCATATGTTTCTGTGTTTGCGAATCTCTTGAACCCTGCAGGTGTAGAAACCCTGGTCCATCCCTGCTGTCACGTTGAGAATCCACAAACGGTACATCTCTCCCTCCGTCTCCTCATGTAGACGGAACTTTAGCTGGGGGAAACGACGGGTGTAGTTCCCGTACAGCTTCATTTTCTTTATGCCCATCTTCACAATCAGAAACTGAGAGGGCTCGAGAGCAGGAGGAGAGGGCGACGGAGCGGATGGAGGGGGCGCCAGAGTGGAAGCAGCAAGAGGAGAAAAGAACCAGCGTAGGATGAGGACGCTGCCGCTCCTCTTCCTCTGAGATACCAGACAGGAGAGTGTCACGTTGTCTTTCTCTGTTACCATGACAACGGGCCCAGGGGTCACCGTCACATTCAGGCCATGACATACCTCTGTTGACAAAAGACAGGTGATATGAACAGTCTTTTTATATATATATATATATATATATATATATATATATATATATATATATATATATATATATATATATATATATATATATATATGTTTGTTTTTTGCATACCACATACTTTATTGAATGTGTTCCTTTTTTTCTCTGTGTGCTTGTTGTATTGTGTATGGTTCATATTTTGTGTTTTATGAACAAAAAAAGCTATAACGCATATAAGGCTATAAGACTTTGCAAGCTTAAGAAAACTCAGAATACTGTGATGGTAGCTTGTGTGACCCCTCCCTGCTAGTTAAATTAGCAATTAACTAGAGTTGCTAATGAGCCTCACATGGGAACAGTCTGAGTTCATTTTTGCAAGAGGTTTGATTTCCTGCCAATTAAACATAATTGTAGTATTTAGACAGAGTATGTTTAGATGCACACCCACAGTGGCTAATGGGATTTATCTCACTATCACTTTTACTTAATGGCATTCCATCACTGGATGGGAATTCAGTCTGTAACAGCTAGAAAGTGGAAGAGGACTGAGAGTCAGAAAACTAAAACACACTTTGTGTGTCCCTAGTTCACGTTCCTTTGAGGTACTTTTATTCTCCCGCCAGCTGGGCCTGGTCTGCCTAGAAGAGACATGAAGTCTGGACACAATATGTGAAAGCAGACAGCCAAAGAGAATCTACAGGTGGGAAACGTTGGTCTTCAGTACAGCATGAAAGGGTAAAGAGAACCACGACAGGATAACAGGGACCATATGGGCTGCCGTGCTGTTTTCTTTGGGGTTTTGTGGCTGTGTTTGTTGGGGAATCTCCCTCAGGGTCTGCTGCACTATTTAATGTGACAACAAAAGCAGAAAGAGGGACTCAAACCAAACTCTAAACGTAACTAAATCAAAAGAGTATAAGGCAGGAAATATGAGTTATAAGTCCACTGAATGGTCCTTTATGGAATGGAAATTATACTGAGCTTTTCACTGATCACGGGGAACAAACTTGCTGAACTCCACAACTGATTCTAAACAAAGCCATATATGCCCAGTCTGCAAAATAACCTTCAGTTATGTCAATATTGTTGCTGCTAATTATTGCACTTTTGGCTGTTTTAGAGACACTGACTATTAGAATGTGATTTTTTTTCTAATGTTTGACATAATTTTCATGCTACAAAGTAAACTCAAAAAGTATGGTTGCATTGGTGCAAGTTAGATGATAGATCAAGTTACTACTATAGACACATTCACTTTCTTTCTTTCTTGCCTGCTTGCTCACTTTCTCACTGATTATTGCTGTAAACAAGTTAAACTTACCTGTGACCAGAGCCTTAGTCAGGACAAGGACCACTATAGAGAAGTACATTTTCCACAATCAGCGAATCCATAAACCCAGAAAACTGCACAGCACTTACACAAGCAGCTACATTCAAAACAGAGCCTGACTGGACGACCCACCAGAGCCCTTACCCACTATTAACTCTTCTCCTCTTTCTCCTCTTTTCTGTGTAATTTGAAACAGTAAATGCTCTGTTCCCACTTAGAAACTCCCACTCACTCTCCCAGTACTCTCTCTCTCACTCCCTCTCCGACTGTCTCTCCCTCCCTCCCTCCCTCTCTTTCTCTGTGTGTCCTGCAAAACGTAGGAAATGTCATTTCCTGTGTTTCTGTGAAGAGTCTTGGACTGCAGCCCCAAACCTCATAACTCTAAAGCGATGGTCAACTCTTGTGGTGTGTGTGTGTGCATGCGCCTGTCACATTGTGTGTCATTTGAAAAACATATACAGTAAAGCGCTGAACAAGCATTTCCATCGCACAAGATACTCTCAAAGTCTAGGAGTAATCCTCTTCTGTCATCTCCCAAGTGTACAAAGAGCAAACGTTAATGTTCATGTGTCTGCATGTGTTCATGCATGTATGTGGATGTGGAGGTGCATGTGTGCATGTGTGCGTGTGTGCGTGTGTGCTGGGACCTCTCCCTGTCTGGCTGCTGGACAGAGTGGCATGGGCTTGTCTCTGGCTGTGGTCGTCAGCCTGTCCCAGTGGTATGAAGCCTGCTGCTTTATTGGGCAGGCTAAACTGCTGAGGCAGGGCTTCTGCTGGCGCTTCGAGCTCTGCCAAAGCCAAATGGAATTCCACAACAGATTTAACCCTTCAGGTTGTATTGTCTTAAAAAGCATTGATCCTGTGGAAAATGAACTGGCTGGGTCGATAAGGTGGTTTAATCTTTTTGGACCTTGACAACGTATTTTGTTTTGAAAAAAATCAAATATAATTGTATATACAGCTAAGTCGTTGTGCAAGTTTGATCTATTGAGTAAAAATGCCAAAATGATAGTTGGAGAAATATTTTGTCTTCTTAATTACAGCTTTTACTTGGGGTTTCCCTCAAGTTTTCCTTTACATAAGTCTTAAGTTCAAGTCTTGCTCCAGTGGAGGAGTCGCTCTCTTCTGCCCTGCAGTGGTGGAAGCAGGTTACTGCTTCTCAGGGGATCAACAATATTTTGAAGCAGGAATTCTCAACACAGCCGAGTACATTTAATCTGAGTTGGTGAATCAAGGCAAATCAAAGAAAAGACATTTTCATACCATTGTTTCCTTCAGTGGATCCCATAAGTATACTCGGCAAAGACACACATGTCATTAACAAAATGTTATTTTCTCTTTTTGTGTTAATTAACTCTCTAAGGACATATTATTGTGCTCTCTCAATAACACTTTGTAATTGCCTTACGCACTGTTTTTATGCACTAAAAAGACACATTTCAACAAAACAGGATGGCAGTGGTAGTAATATTATATTGTTATTACAGCCATCTGACTAGTAAAATGAAATCAACACGTAGAAGCAATTTTTTATATTTCCTTTTTGTTTATTTATAAGCTTTACAATGACATTTTGAAAGACAGTCATTGTGGTGAGAAATGATTTGGTTGAATGAAGTGTGTTTTTATTGCCTGAATTAGTACATGCCACTCTGTTTCACAGCACCACAGAAATATTATCACAAACTTCCAACTTTAAAAATGAACTACTGTATGAAATTAAACCTTAAAAACAGCAATAATCACATCACTTTTTTTTTTATTTATTTTTTACTTTGGCACAGTGGTTGAATAGGCAAACTATTCTGTACACCATCTGCCGATATTTGATTGACGCTGTGGGTTTGAAAATATTTCATGCATCACAAACTGCCAGAAGTAGGCTTCCCCCAGCGAGACAAAAATAATAAAAACTCAAGCAGACCTGCCTATGTTCATAGAAGAAACCAATGTTTCTTCAAACTACTCAACACTATTGACACACAGTTACTGTTTCGTGTATGATAACATACTTCTAGCTTTAGGAGGCAACGGGATACGGATCATTCTGTATACACAAGACACATATCTTAGCTTCCCACATTCAAACGTCAAATGGAATGGTGAACTTCTCTGTAACACAATAAATAGCTCAACTGTGATTCTCCAAAATCAACAGCAGCAATTTAACAGCATGTCATGGGGACTTCTTTTTTTTTAAACTACAAACCAAAAACATACTGAGACTATTTTCACTTGAAAAGGTAATTTACAAATACTTAAATACTGCATACCATGATCCATGATCGGGTATCCTTATTCTATCAAATACTTTATTTACTTAGCCCTTGAAAGTAAAAGCTTCCAGTGTCTCACCAGTCAGACATCTCCATAAAGTCGTCCAGCTCACTCATGGTTATTATATCTCGGGGCTGACATTGTGAGTGGGCTGAGTTATCATTTTCACAAACTGAGCTTCCTGCAAGCTGGCTGTTTGTGTCACTCTCTGGGAACCACTCATTTGGTCCATGTGTGTTGTACACTGTGCTATATGTTTTGTCTTTGTCATTAACTGTGTCCATGTATGGAGTTTTCTCTGGACTGTAGCGATGCCCTTCAGATTTCCGTTCCATTTCATGGGCTGGATATCCATAGCTCTCGCCGACAGGCTGTTGTTCTTGGTGGAGAGTCAAAGGGGCTGATGACCTGTGGCAGGGCACAGAGGTGATAGTTTGAGGTTCGTAGTCTTGGGGATAGCTATGGTTGCCTTGATAAAGCACAAATGGCTTGCCAGCTGGAGAGGCCTGGGGCTGCTGTTGAAGCTTGACTTGCATTTGGGGTTGGCGCTGAGGTTGTGAGTATGTCTGCTGGGGCTGTGGTAGCGCGGTGCTCTGGCCAGACTGGCGCACATTCAGCTGGACATACTTTCCGGTCTCCGGGTCAAAGAAAGTCTTCGTTTTCACTTGAACAGGCACATCCACCACAAAATACTGTCCAGAGCCGAGGTCTTGCAGCACCTTACGCTGGGTCAGTGGGTAGGAATGGGGGTAGCTTGACTCTACATGGTACTGTGTCACTGGAGCTTGGTGGTTGGCATGAAGGAGAGTGGGAGAAGAGGGAACATGAGCAACTGTCCTAGGAACAGCAGTCTGGGAAGCAGGGCCAGTAACTTTAGGCGAGGCATCAGGGAGAGAAGCAGGGTCAGTAGCATGAGGTGAAGCAACTGGGAGGGAGATAGGACCAGTGACATGAGGGGATGCGTAGAAAGAGCTGTGAGAAGATTGGTGTTCGGATTGTGAAGAAGGAAAGCTAGACCCTAATGTTGGAGCATGAGCAAGGGAGACGGGTGAGGAAAAATGAGGGGAAGCCACAGTTTGACGGCCAGAGGAACGCATCTCAATGGAGGAAGGAATACCAGAGGTATCTTGACGAGATTTCTCAACTCCAGCATGGCTGTCGGGTACAATTTTGGACAACTCCTTCTTGATTCTACGAGTAGTCAACCTTTGCGCTCTGCGCAAGGCTTTTTCACTCTTTGGGGGAACAGTTGGCGGCTTGCCCAAAGAACGGGAGACATCACTGCTGAAACTACAGGCTGATTCTGGCCTCTCATATTCATACAGGCCTCGTAAATCTGCCAGGTCTGCTGCACTGTTGGCGAAACTCTCCCCACCCTCTGACATATTGCTGATCACAGAGCGAGAGTCGTCTTCTTCCAGGGCAAAGCTCCTCCTGGAGTAAGGCTTATGTTGTGAGAGAAGGGCTGAGTAATCCTGTGATAAATATGCCGACTGAAAAGTGGAAGATTCTTTGATTGCAGCAAGTCTGTTTAACCCTGTGTCAGGATAGACAGGAGTTCCAGCACTGCGTCTCATTATCTCTTGCTCATCCTCTTCTCTCTCTGACCCCCTGTCCATAGGTGAACCTAAACGGAAATCTTCCCCAAAGTTCTTATGGAAGCGTGGTTTGACTGACTTGAAAGAGGAACCTCTCATGGTGTTATCCTTCACCCTGAACATTAAGGGCTTGCCTCCCAGAGCAGGAGACGAGGTGTTGGAGCGGGGCAGAGATGGAGCTGGAGATGCAGGAGCATGTGGCCTATAAGGCCTAGTGTGAGACCTTGGGTTCTCACTTGACCCAAGCCCTGATGGATTGTGTCTTTGTTGAGAAGGTAAAGGGGAGCATAGCGGCCTTTCTCTTGGTTTCCTCTCTGTATCGGTTGAGGTGATGGCATAGTACTGGAGAGCATCCATCCTCTGTGCTGCTTTTTTCTCCTCCCCCACCCGAGTGTCTCTCTCCTTTTCTATGTGATTTGCTAACTTATCTTCTTTTTCTCCTTTCTTTTTAGCCCTGATCTCATCTTCTCTTTGAGCTAGCATCCATTCATGTGTTACTCTCTTTTCCTCCTCTTTAAGTGCTGCTTGGCTCTCCTCAAGGCATCTGTTCCTTTGCTCTTTTGTTTGATTTTCTTCTCTTTGTTTTATAATTGCTTTCTCTGGTTCAACAGCTATACTTTCATCTTTCTCTGTCTGCGTTCTCATCCCTTTTTCCTTTTTATGTCTTTCTACCCTATGCTCATCAATCTTCTGCTCCTGTTTGATCCTTTCCTCCTCTGAAATGTGAGCAGCTTTCCCCTCCTCTCTCTGTTTTCTTTTATTTTCCTCCTCAATATCAGTTAATATCTTCTCCTCAATATATTTAGCTCGCCTCTGCTCCTCAATCAGAGCAGCTCTCTTTTGCCTCTCCTCTTGTGCAGCTCTCCTCTGCTGCTCCTCTTGATCGGCTCTCTTCTGTTGCTCCTCTTGATCGGCTCTTCTCTGTTGCTCCTCTTGATCGGCTATTCTCTGTTGCTCTTCTTGTGCAGCTCTCCTCTGCTGCTCCTCTTGATCGGCTATCCTCTGTTGCTCCTCTTGTGCAGCTCTCCTCTGCTGCTCCTCTTGATCAGCTATCCTCTGCTGCTCCTCTTGATCGGCTCTCCTCTGCTGCTCCTCTTGATTGTTTCTCCTATGTTGCTCCTCTTGTACAGCTCTCCTCTGCTGCTCCTCTTGTACAGCTTTCCTCTGCTGCTCCTCTTGTGCAGCTTTCTCACCTTGTTGCTGTTTCACCCTCCTCCTCTGCTCATTCTCCTTTATCCGCTCTTCCTCCTCTCTCAATTTTCCTCTGCGTCCCTCCTCAATCTTAATTATTCTCTTCTCCTCAATGTATTTCTCTTCTTTTTGAGCAGCTTGTATTTCTTCTGTGTTTCTTTCTGCTTCTCTCTGTTTTTCCCGCCTCTGCTTGATCTTCATAGCAATGGTCTCCCGATCTCTTGCTCTCCTCTCCTCTTCTCTCTGAGTGGCTCTTCTCTCTTCTTCAGCCAGAGAGGCTCTATTCTCTTCCATCAAGTGTTTTACTCTTATCTCTTCTGCTCTTTTCTCCTCTTCTATCTTAGAAGATTGTCTTTCCTCCAACTGTTTTGCTATTCTCTGCTGTTGTGCTTTGGTTTCTTCATGCTGAGTCGCAAGCCTTTCTTGTCTAATTTTTTCGGTTCTCTCTTCCTCAACCTTCACCGGTACATTTTTAGTCTCATCTTTTCTTAGAGTTGCTGTGCATCCCTCTGTGTTGTACACTTGACCCACAGGTTTTTCATAAGGAGTGGCATTATCAAGTGGCTTTAGGTGTTCTGACACAGAAGTGCTTCTTGTCCTGTTCACTGCAGAAGATGAGGTTGCTCCTTGAAAGGGGGGCTTGTTTGGCTGATGAATACTTTGTTCTACTTGATGAACTCTTTCGGCATCCGTTCCAGATAATTGTTCTTCACTTCCCTGGTTCTTAAGAGGAGTTGTTTGTGGCGTGTTTCTTTCTTTGAGATGTTGTGACTGTTTTGCCCTTGTGTCTGCAACATCTTCATTGGCTTTGGCATCTAAAGGCATTTTCTCTTGTCTTTCTTTGTCTGTCAGTTTGAACATCCCTGTCCTTTGGTGTTCCTTCTCTGTTATGGGAAATACTAAGGGTTTGGGCTCTTTGTTCACTTTAGGGCTGAACTCTGTTTTATTTGGCAAACGTTTATCTTTTATAGAGACGTCTTGTGGATCAACAGTGAACACTGGACGTCTGCTATGACGACTTTGTATCAGCGGAAAGAATCCCTCCTTCTTGTTGGGTGGGAATTCCTGAATTGCGTTTGCCTCATCTTCTGAAACAATTACTTTTAATCTCGCATAGTCTGCAAGTGCTGAAATCTCAGGTATTGTGGATACCCTTTCTTTAGGTAATGATTTAACTTCCGGTTTTTCTTTCCCTATATTGTCCTTTGTTGCATTTGAATTTCTTGAACTCTGTCTTTCCCTGGCTGATAAACTGGATTGATTCTCTGTGTGATGTTTTCTGATATGACTGGCTTGACCTGCCTCTGTCTTCTCATTTTTATTACTATGTCTCTCTGTGGGACAATAACTTTGTTTTGAAGCCAGGTTACCATCTGTTTCTCTGTTTTTCCTCACAGAACTTGATTCCACTGTTTTCTTTTTACTTTGATCCAACATAAAGTCTTCATTGTTTCCTTCAGGGCATAATTCATTGCTGATCGCTGCTTTGTTTGGTGGTAATCCTGGAAGTTCCTTTGACATATCTCCAACATTTGTACGATTGTGTGGTTCATTATTTCTTTCTGCTTCCCCTTGCACTTGAAAGTAGTCTCCCACCATTGGTCGTATCTTTGATTCATCCACTGATTTCCTGTTTTGATTTACATTTTCAGGGATTGCATTTTCAGCTTGAGTAATCTCACTGTTTGCATTTCTGTTCGGTTGATTGCACATTTTTAGTGAATCGGACAGTTTTTTCACACTGGTCAACACACATTGAACTCCCGATGTGTCTTCCAAACTGTGTTTGATCTGATTCTCACTACTTGTTGAGATAAGGTCTTTGGTTCTGTCTTCATTGTTTAAAGAGTTCACGTTTTCTTTAAGACCAGATGATGCAACTTGTGTTTGTTCGTCAGCAGTTACTACATCACAGGAGACAAGGGGGACATGATGTTTTCCCACCACCTTCAGGTTGTCCTTCTCAGTTACTGCGGGCACAACTCTGATGGCAATGCTGCCTATATGCACTGTATCATCCATTTGATTATTCCCTCCAATGTGTGTCTCTTTGTCCTGATGTTTTGGAAATACCTGTGTGTTTTCATTCTCAGTTAAATGGTTAGACGGACTGGTTTTATTGAATGGCTTCGATGTTGTTGAGTCACATCCTTTTTCTTGCACTCGGGGTGCATTCTTGCCATCTATGTTCTTGCTTTCAGATGGATTTATGACAGGTGTCATGTCTTCTTTCACTGATGGCTGGACGTCATGTTTTATCAGAGTTTCAGCATCAGTTCTGTTGGTTTTCGTGGAGCTGATTGCTGTATTCACCACTTTGGCCATACAGTTGACATTGGTATGTGCTGTTTGCCTTTTCTGTAGATTGTTCTCTTCAGTATTACTCTTTAATGTATCTTTCCCTATGCTCTTTGCTGAATTTTCTTTTGACATTTCATTTGAGCAGTCTTTTGTTTCACTTGCTATTATGTCTTGTTTGTAGAGAAGGGGTTGAGTTTCAGCAAAATCTTTATTTTTAGTAGGTACAGCGACTGAGGAAGGCACATGTTTTTCAGCAAATGGTTCGTGGAGTTGTGGTCTCGTATTCATAGAAGAACTCTTCAGCTGGTGATTAGTCTTTTTCACAGTGACATTCTCAGACACATTGTTCTGTCTTGTCTCTATGGTTGGATTTTCTTGCTCATTCTCAAGATGATTATTCATATCAACTCTAGTTGGATCTTTCTTCAATGTAGGATGAGTCTTCTGTACTGTACTAACGTCCTTTGAATATGTATTTCCTTTACTTACTTCCAGACCTGAGCTGGGATGACAATCATCTCGCTCTGAACTACTGCACTCTTTTACATTAATTTGTTCTTGAGTGCTGTTCTTCCTCTGACCATTGTCCGTAGATAGCTTTCTTTCCTGCACAGTTACCATTATTCCCGTGATCTGCAAGATGTCATCATCCACTGGGGTCTTGTTCTGACCAAGGACAAGATGTTGTGAAGGTGCTGAGTCCTCATGAACTGCTTCATGTTTACTCTCAGCCTTTTCTGTCGCCATACGTTCTGAGCTTTTTGCTTTGACCAGAGCAGTAACTTGTGATGGATCCTCTTTCTTTTTGTTGAAATGGTCATTGTTTATGGCAGGGTTGTCTTTAAGTCCCTCTTTCGGTTTTCCAGAGAGTTCTCCTTGATTTTCTACCTGTTTGCCTTCCTTGTTCTTGGGTGCTTGCTCTTTACTTTGTATTGTTGACTTAATTTCAGATGGATTCTCTTTCTTACGATTTTCGACTAAGCCCTCATCTGTGCTCAAAGCATAACTTCCCATAGTTTTTTCTTCTCCGAGTGGTTTTGGCACATTGTCATTGCTCTTCATTGGTTCTTTGGGTACTTGTTTCAGTAACTGGTCTACTAGCGGACTGGTGGTTGCTGCAGAACTAACAGGTATTGTAGCAGAGCTGGGAGGTAATACAGACTTGACTGTTTCTCTCTGTATTCCTGAAGGCTCCATCTGGTGCTTTGGTGTCATATTACTGGGCATTGTGCTTTCATGCTTTTTAGGCACTTCCTGTGATGGTGGCCTCTGTCTTATATTAGTACTCTGACTACCTGCTAATTGCTTTGTAGAATTTTTGGATATAAACCCATCTCGTACAGCAAAACCCTTTTCTTTTATAGCTGAAATCTCCTTTTCAGCATGAGCTTTTATCTTGGAAGTCAGAATCTCCTGCTTGGCCTGAGCTCTCTCTTTACTGGACAATGCTCTGGGAGGGGCAAAATGCTGATCTTTACCTGGACCTGCACTGTGCTCAGTTGACTTGAGGTTTCTATCAGGGAGGGGCAGTTTAGCTGAATCAGAATCTCTGTGATGTGAAACATCAGTGTGTTTTAAGGGGTCACCTTTTTCCAACTTCTCAACACTGTCATCCTTCACTTTATCCCTAACAATGTCCATATTTGCTCTTGAATCTACATTGTTAGGTAAATTATTTTCACCAGATAATTTGAACTCTTTGGATGACTCACTGTAAACATAGTTGCTTTCTGTCAACTCAGGGGGTTTAAAGTGGTCTCCTTCTTCCTTATGTTTTGTGTTAGCTGTCTCAACTGTGCTTGTAGGACTAGGATTGTCTTTTGATTTCTCGTTATTTGTTGTCTCCACTTTATCAAGAAATACAGCTGGTGTTTCATTGGCATCATTTGAAGACACATTTGCTGCAGCTGACACTTTGCTTCTGTTTGCAGAAGTTGTATCAATGAAACCATATTTCTCTCGAAGATACTCATACTCGTCAGACACTCTATTAGCTTGATCTGAACATTGGCCGCTGATAACAACTATGTCTTCCTTTTGTTGATGCATTTGGGTTGCCAAATCTGCTTTAGCTTTAGCCAACTCTGTCTTAACTTGCTCAACTTGGTCTGGCTCACTTTTGATCTGTTGTGTCACTGTTAGTTTTGTTGCAGGTTCAGCCGACTTTTCTTGCATTCTCTTTGTTTTTGTTAGCTCTGCTTTGGTTTGCTCCAACTTTGCCTGCTCTGCCTTTCTCTCTTTGGCTTGACTTATCTGTGTTGTAGGTTGGTGTGCATTTAATTGACTCACTTGCACTTCTTCCTCAGCTTTCTCTTGTTTAACATCCTCAACTAGAACGTTATTTGCTTTGACCTTTTCCACTTCAACTATCTTAATCTTTTCTTGTTTTGCTTTAGCTTGTTGCTCTTGTATCTGCTCTAGTTTGACTTCTTCTAATCTTGCTTGCGCCGCCGGTTCTGTCTTTGCCAGTTCAGCTTTCATGTGCTCTTCTTTTAGCCTCTTGGCTTCAGCTCTTTTTACTTTGACCTGCTCACCCTGGTATTCTCTCAAGTGCTCGGCTCCTACTTCCTCCTTAATATTTCTAGGCTCCTCTGTTACCTTCTGTACACTTGTTTGGTCTGTTTCTTTCCGTTCCTCTCTAGCACGCTCTGGTTGTTTTTCTCGGGACTGTTCTGTCCGTTCCTTTTTTCTTTTCTCCTCTTTAATATGTTTTGCTTCACCCTGGTGTACTCTCTCGTGCTCTGTTAGTTCTGCTTTGGCCTGATCTGCTTTGACTTTCACTGAACCAGTTTGCCCTGCTAAAATTAACCTAGCCGACTCTGCTTTAGGCTGCTCCACTTGAACCCAGTGCTGAGCCTTTGCCAGCTCCGCTTGGGCGTGTTGTGCTTTTGTATGCTCGGCTACGGCCTGTTCAGTCCTAACCTCAACAAACTGTCTGTCTTTTCCCTTGTTTGCCATTGTGGGGGCTGAGGCATTGTCAGGGTTTGATAATGATTTGTTCTGCATATTATGTTCAGGGTGTGGTTTAGCTTCTATTGGCTGAAGACTTTGCATTTCATACACCTTTGGAATCGGTGTATATTGTTTCCTCTGACCTGTTTCTTGTGAGAGCATACTTTTGTCTTTAATAGAATACAATGTGTGTTGGTTTCTATATTCTTGATCAGTATGTTTGTTATACCTCTGTGTCAAATAATTATCCTTCATTTCATCTTCCTTAGTGTTTCCGTTATACTTTTGAAGTATGTATTTGTTATTTAAAGTTCCCGATTGCTGTTGTCCATAATATGCTGGTTTTTCAATAGTATCATTACTAAATGGGGTATTCTGTGGCAGTGGGTTTGACATATTAGTATTGACCAACTCATTTTTACCAACACCAAAACTCTCCCTAAACTCTATTTTCTCAAGTTCTTTATTAACACTTTGCTGATTTTCTCCTATATATTTGTTGCTTAATGAATTTGCTTCCTCCTTTATTGCGCCTGTTCTTTGGTAAGCCTGTGCATGTTGGTCTTTTCCCATTAAAGCAGTTATCTCTTGTTTCCATGGAGAGATGGCTTTCAGACTGAGATTTTCTGTGCCTTGGCTGTTTGTTTGTCTCCAGCTATCCTGTAAGGGCACATTACTGTAATCATGTGTGTTTTCTTTGAGCTGCTGATATCTATCCACTTGTGTGTAGTCCCTTCCCACTGTTTCATTAAAATGTTGCTCAGTATTTGCCTTACTTAAAAAATAGTCTCTTCGTTGATTGTTGTCAGCATCTAGTCTTGGTATTTCTGTAGCTGTATAAGAGGGTTTAAACCTGGATTGATCTCCTCCCAGAGTTTCTACATTATTGATCATGCCTTGCTTATAGGGAGTAAATGACAATAAATCTTCATGGAGATTCTGTACATTAGAGGGCTGATAACTGGCATAATTTTCAGAAATACAGCCAGTGAATCCAGAGTGATGAACAATCTCACTTGGTATCTGAGCTCTCTGGTAATCACTTGGTGTGTATTCTGAATATAGACCTGTATGTGGAGGTTGAGAATTTGGTGTTGTAAGCAATCCAGGGCTGTTATACAGATTTGCGTATGGATTTGAAGCAGCATATGTCCTGCTGGATTCCTCTACCTGGAAAAGTTGAGCGTCTGGATCTGGAAAATCAGGGATGTCTATCACAGTGTCTCTAGGCTCCTGGGTAGAGTACTGTTTGTTTTTCTCCAGTGTCTCCAATCCTTTAAATTTGGTTGGGCTGTAGGTGCTTTTGACTCTTTTCCGGTTGTCTTTGAGATTGAAGAGTAGGCTTGTGGCCCTGGATTTGTAGTTGGACATCCTAACATCAGGAGTGGCTCCCCTGCTTTCTGCTCGCACTGGAGGATGCTCCATAGGCGGAGGGGACATTTCAGACTGCCGGACCTCTGCTGTCTCTTCTTCTTGTTGTGCATAAACTAAAGGTGTGAGCAGGTGGCTGATGTTGAAGGGAGTCGTGCTTGTGTTACTGCTGACAGCATTTGATGCCACCATGTTGGCATTGTCGCTGAACGCATTTAAATTAGTATTGCTACAAAGCACTCCTTGTTGATTTGCTGTTATCCCTGTTGCGGTATTTTGCTCTGTCATCATTTTTATTTTTTGCTGAAGGGCTTTGACGGAGCTGATGGTGTCCTGAACACGTCGAGACATCTCGCTGGTCGGTGATGCAGTTGATGGCCGTTGCAATGGAAACCCTTTAGTTCCCAGGTTCTGCATCCACGTCCTGTTGGGGTAATGACCCGTCAACTCTGACTCACAGCGTTTCTCCACGGCCGAAGCTTTCTGCAGTATTGTGGATGTTGAGGTGGCGCGTGGAAGAGTGGGAGGAACCACAGGTGCCGAGGTATTTCTCTCATCAAACCGATAAGGACCCTGTTGTTGGGCATCCAGTGAAAGCTCCCTGTACATTGGTGTCTCATACCATTTAGGGAACTCTGAACAGTGCATAAACCCTGAAACTGCAGCTTGTTGGAAGGGAAACCTGTTATGGTTCCTCCATACCTTAAAGGGACTAAACTCACTGTGTATGAAGAAGTTAGAGTTACCGTTGAACTGCTCAGACATGCTGTGTTTACTGTGGGAAGATCTCATAAAAGAGGATGCAGAATTCATATGAGCCACTCCTGCTACATCAGAGGAGTATAAGTTGGTGTCGGGGGATGAGAACGGGCTAGCTGAGGGGAAATGACCACTGGTAAAGTTTTGCTGGTAAGGTGTAGAGAACTCAGAAAGTTCCTGTTGGATACTCATCAGAGCTGATTTGTCCCAGCTTGTCTCATCATTCCACTCTCTGAGTTTACCATCCATCCCTGCTCCATCCCTTTGTCCCTCAGAGTTAAAAGCTCTGATCAGAGAAGAAACTCTGGAGCGGCTTCTGAGTTGCTGCGTACTCAACTCTGTGGTTCCATTGCTGAGGGAGGAAGACTGTTCTTCCCTCAGGGACTCTTCCTGTTGAGAGGTTTCCACAAAGGAGTGCTGGAATGTGGCAGAAACCCTCCCTTGTGTATTTTCCCCATAAACCTCCCACTGTGGATCTCTCTGAATCTCAGCCTCATATATTCCGCCATGGACCCAGTCCCGTCCATACTGCTGCATCCAAAGGCCGAAGCTCTCATGTCCGGCTCTCTTATGTTCCTCCCTCTCTGTGTCCTCTCCATCTCTGCCCTGACCACTCTGACTAAAGGCCAGCTGTCTGTCTCTCTGGGTGCAGGGAGAAGACGAACAGAGGTCTGAGTCATTATAAACCGCCTCATCTCCAATGCAGAGACTCCTGAATGCTCGATCTGTCAGGTTGCTGACCTCACGGTCAGTCTCATCCAGATACGACCCACCACTTGAGGTGTCGCTGTAGCCTCCATCGCTGTGCTTACGATGACCGCCACTCCTTCGGCCTGAGCGACGCTTCTCAACTAAAGTCATAATGCAGGATCGTCGGCAAAGAGCTCTGTCCTCATTTGTTCAGTCATTCATGCAAACACAGACCTCACAATTATACACCCTGCCTGTTGCCAGAGCTACAGGACCCAGAGTGTGGGTCAGGATTTTCTACAGCTAGCAGCTCCTAAGGCATTGTGCCTTTTAGTTGGCCTTCATCCAAAACAATAAGGAATTTGTTCTTTTCCTACAGGAGAAAAGAAAGGAGAATTAGCCTTGTCCTGAACATTAACTCAAATCACAATTCATCTTCAAAAAAAGATTTATAATATTGTTTGCATGCTTTGTGTGATGCATTTCCACCTCGAGTCAAAGCTTGAGATATAGACAATGTTTTCTTTTACCTGGGACAATTTTAAAAGCTGTAACTCGTTTCTTGTGGTGCTTATTTTATGATAGCTGGCCTTGATAAGCAGCGTTTTCCTTTTGCATTAAGCAGCAATGTACTGTATGTGGTTCTCAAAACAGCCCTGTAAATCCTTCTACTCAATCACTATGACCTTCAGAGACATGTTGTGAATAAAAACTACACGGTTGCTAGGCACAGTAAAGACAGCCTCACGTGAGTTATTTTGGGAAAGCAGGACACATCCGTACAAACTTAGATGGGCGCACAGATACAGACCCATACACTTCTTTTGTACGTGATTGTGACCACTTTTGGATTAAAAGATACATATGGATGTTGGTTTTACAATAATCAGAGATTGGGACTAACTAAAGAGGTTATATGAATTAGACCATCCGGTTAGGCTACCATCAAGCTGTTTCTTTTTGAGTGTAAGAGTCAAACAAAAGACGAGGAGCAGTCAACTGTAAGAGTATGGTGAAAACTAATCTTGTGGTGTAACTCCTTTGGTTTTACAACAGTATGGAGAGGAGGTGGAAAGCAGGTTAGAATATCCTTCCATAGAAGGGCTACTAAATTTAATGGTACAATTTGAAATTATAATCTGTCATCCAAAATGTTTCAATGTGAAACACTGTTTATTGTTGTATTACTACAATTTGTGTTTTCTGATCTGTAAATCTGAAACATCCAAGGCCGTGAGGGCTGTCCCCTATATTTGTACGTGTTGATCCAAGTGCTTTTCCTCGCTGTTGAACTCTGACACATTGCCAATTAGCTAGCTGGTATGCATTGCTCATGTAGTGCCTTCAAAACTCTACTTATGATGAACTGGATTTAAAATGTGAAAATTATATAATGCAGAACACGCTTAAAAAATGAGTCTCATGGTTGATTTGTCTTCCTTCCACACTGGGGCCTTCTCCTTGTTATTCCTCTACTGTACTGTGCTTTTTGAATAAAATGTTTGCACATTTAGATGCAACAAGGTAATGTCATGGGTATGGTCTGGTTAAATTTACTGCAGCTGCCAGGCAGCCGTCACCTTGCTCAGAATATCCAGTAGTTCATTAATATATTCTGAGCTGCAGGTCATCCATCTTATATGCATCCACATCACAACAACTTCACTGCGTTTTTTATCAAATAAAACTGATGCAGAAATGAAAGGAAATTTAAAGATATCATACACCTTTCTCCAGAAGCATAAAACAACAGCAACTCATCGGCAAAGGCATGCTTTTTTATGTCACTTCTTTCAATTCATTAAAAGCATTGACAAAATGTTGAGGACACAAAGACAACATGTATCTTTAGCTCTACCCAAGCGACTCATTATGTTCAGTGGAGAAAGAATAATCAGCAAATATCAGCGAGTAACATTAAAAAACCATGCATAGTTATGGTAACTGTCCCTAACAATGATGTCATGTCAAAACTGTCAGAGTGATTTCTGGTAATTCTGGCATGTGGCAGGTTTATTTTGGTCCAGGGACGGGCCTCCAACTCTAAAATCTAACACCAAAGAGGCCTCACTTTCAGAGGGACTGAGCAGCAGCAAATCTGTCAAATATGACAACAAAAGGGATATGATTAAATGTTAGCAGTCAGTGGAATCAAATACAATGCAGTCAGTCAAAACCTTTCGTAAGTGAATGTGAATTCTTTAGGAGATTGAAGCAGGGATTTATTTTCATATGTGTTCATTTATGCACATAAACC
The DNA here is from genome assembly GCF_910589615.1 of Taurulus bubalis. Classification (NCBI taxonomy): domain Eukaryota; kingdom Metazoa; phylum Chordata; class Actinopteri; order Perciformes; family Cottidae; genus Taurulus; species Taurulus bubalis. The sequence goes on from NC_136602.1 coordinate 14,031,923, forward strand.
TAAAGTCACTTAAATGAAAATGCATGCATGTGTTGAAGGTTGAGTATATCTATTGTTTGACCTTTTCTTAGAGGCTTAATATATATAAATATATATATATATATATATATATATATATATATATATATATATATATATATATATATATATATGTTGTAACTGTCCATCCTTCAACATGAACAAGAATATAGAGTGAGGTCTTACCTTCCAGTTTTATAGTCCATAATTTGTACCCAATCGTAAACTCCTCAAATGGCTTGACGGTCTGATCCTGCCCTCTCACCTCACAAGCCTTTTCTGGCAGGACTGGCTTTCTAATAACAACAATCCAAAGCAAAAACCTCTATAGTCCACAGTCAGTTCTTTGAGCATCTGACCAGAGGCAGGCAGCGGGACCCGGGGCTGGAGACCAGACAAAAATAGCAAAGTTGTCCCAGGGAGAGTGTCCACCATGAGGGCTTGAGCTAGCATGCGGATCTGTGAGGTCCTTTGGTGTCGAGTGTCAGACGGATGAAACAAAAAGCTTCTCAACTATTTATAAATGTGGACAGCTAACTGTTGGCTATTGGCAGCTAGTGCTAGCCGTCACAAGTTGGAAAGTGTTACAACTGGCTGAGGAGGTGGTGGGGTCTAAACCAGGAACAAACATTTTTTTGTGTGTATTATTATTGAGAGTGACGGGAGGGGATTGCAGTTTGGGTGCTCCTCTGGGAGATATAAATAACTAATTTGCCTCGCACTTGACAGCCACCTTCTTTGTTGAACAGAACTGACAAGTATATGGAGTGTTAACAAGTGCTCCTGTTCATCATCCAGCTGCTATCATCACTTCAGAATTCAATGAAGCTGTCTGTTGATTACATGACCATAGCAGATTTTTCTATACATTTTCTTTGAAAGAAGTTTTTCATTTCAAGGTGCTTATCTGAGAGGTTCATTTCAACATGAATGTAACACTCACTTATTATAGTTCTTTAACTATGGGATTCGTATATAATCTCCCTGGCTACAAGCCTCACTTGCCCCAGGAGAAAAGGCCATAAGGCAGAGGAAAGGGAGGAACTGGACCCCTCCTCTTCCAACCCACTGCTATAATAGGAGATTGCTGGAGCAGATAGTTTCCTGGGATTCTTGGCGTGTGCAGGGCCGGCCTGGCAGTATGATGGACACACACACATGGGCCTTAATGGAGTCGCACTCCTCCGTGTACACCCACACCAACGCACAAATACGCACAGATGGTTTTGCATACAGCTCACTAAATTTGGGGAAAGGCTGAGGTAATCCCTTTTTAACTAATCTCTTTCCTCCCCTTAAACAACCTCCAACTCTACCCACATGTCAATCTCAGCCGCTATTTTTCTCTTCACCCTGGACTCTTGTCAATTAATAATATACATGATATTTGGTAAAGAAAAAAAAGGATTTGCATAATATCCAATAAGTAAGTGCACAAAGGCTTTTAGTTTAAAAATACATTTTGGTTTTAAAATCAGTATTTGGTTACAAAGAACATTTGCATCTACCTGTTCGTGTGAACCATTTAACTATCTGTCACTAGTATCGTGTGTGTTTGTGAGAACTGTGTGAATCTCAAGTTTACGGCCACAACTAAAATCTACAAGTTGGCAAGTATTTTTGACATATACAAACATACAAAGACTTATTAACATACTTTCTCCTACAGGCAGAAGGCAGAAGACAGTATAGGTACGAAAACTAACGTCATGAAAAAAAGGGAAAAAACTGCATGTACGGGAACCTTACAGAAACAACGCCTCAAACTCCCAGTCCTCCCCCCTCCTCTGATGTCATTCAAATTAAGATAATTTAAAGTGATTTAATATATTTTCTGAAGTTGATGTACTTGCATGATTCTTGCCCCTTTTGGGGTTGTATCCACATGACATGGAATTGAATTTGCTGGAGGAAAATAAACTAAAATATTTGGAATTTTTTAGAAGGTAAGTTTACTTCACAATTGTGCCCAAATAGTACACATTTGTATAGTTCTTTAAGATATTATATTGTCCTGAGTTTTCCTCCAAACAAAACCTTCATACAAAATCCTACAAAATTAAATGAAAACGTTACCACAACAGGAGTATTACGGCATTAAATAAAAGGAACCACTGCTCTCAACAAAAATTAATGTCTCAATATTAAATATTTTAGTTTTTATTTTGTCAGAATTAGGTTGAAAACTATATATTTATAACATTAGACGAAATTGGATGAACATGAACATATTTAAACCTTCAGTCAATACAAATGATCAGACACTTTAGCTTTTAAAGGTTAAATACATACATGTGGGCCAACTATGAGTCCCAGAGAGCATAATAATAATACATACATATTTTACTGCTGTAACAAACAACCAATCATAGAACTTTAAATTAAGAATTAAAACAATAACTTACAATTAATTTTAGCTTTGTATACAGATTTTATTCAATTACATTTTGGATTAATATTGGACCAATCCAGCAGCTGTAATGAGTTTTGTCTTTCATTCCAGTAAAGAAGCTTTAATTTGCCACGTATTTGTCTATAGTTAGGAAGGATAGTGTAAATATATGAAAATTGTTATTCGGAGAATAGATTGTGTTTGTAGTTAAGTGTTGAAGCAAGCGGCGGCTACAAACTGAACTTCTTCACTGGCTCAAGCACTTTTAACTTAAATGAAAAGGTTCAGTCTCAGTTTTGCCTTATTGGTGGTAACCGATGGCCGAGAGGTTAGCTAGAAGGTCAATACAAGAACATTACATGGATGTCAAGTTAAGAGATCTGATCCTGCCTTCCCCCTCAACACTTTCATTCTGTTGTCATTAATGTACTACTATGACGTTTTCCCGACATACCGACATATTATACTTTACTTTTTTAAATAATATTACATCCTAAACGATTACATTTAAAAAAAAAATTACAATATGCTATACTATGACTTTTAACACCCTCACACACACTTGTGTCTTGGTCTTTCTTGGATACTGAGAAGAAGGAAAAAAATACAATTAGGTTCAATGCAGACAAATTCTATGATGAAAAACAAGTTCAAGATTACAGCCATCAAGGGAGCTTCATGATTTAATTAATCAAGAAGATGAATTAATAAAGAAGAACATTAATGAACATTCTTTTGATCGTAGGTTTGATACTCATGTATTTGATTTGATTTTAACTTGAGAGCCACACATACAGCTGAGTTCTGTGTAATCTTTATTTGTGCAAATGTTTTTGCATTTTTTCACAAAATGTGATGCACAGCTACAGAACTCCTCTCGGATTAAAACATGAAATTTAATGGTTTACACATTCAAACGTTTGCATTAATTTGTTCCGAACGTTTTTACATAAAGTATATGGTTTTCATTCACACATTTGAATGTATTCATACAACATGTGTTCACACAATCATATATGGTGATGCAGATCTACAATACTTTTGACCCTATTTGATGCCATAGCTTTCCTCCATCTTGATGAGAAATCCAGCTCCACAGATCATCCAGAATTTGCAACATGCTGCAATATCACCTTGTTTTTCTACTTACTTTTGGGACTTCGACACTCAGCACTCAAAAGAAGAAAAACATGTTTTGATTAATAAAATACAATTGACAAAAACGGCCCTCGGAAAAATCATTCTCTCACTGAGGTTTGAGGTGAGGGATGTTTCCTGCTCTCTAAGTCCCTCTAGCGGACAAACTAAGAACAGCGTCTAATGTCATTCGGTCTGTAATGTTTTGATGTATTTCTTTGTTTTTTGCACAGTGTGATTCTTCAACTTTGCTTCAACATAGTTGTATTGTATAGCTACTGAGGACTGTAAGCATTGATCATGAGTGCTGAGGATGCTCTTCCCCGTGCTGAGTAAGGAGGAACGGAGCTGTGGTTATGTGGCAGACAGCAGAGAGGCACATTACTTGCTGCATTAAGATATGCTTTGTTTGTATTATCTCCATTCTGAAATGAGCTTCATTGATTCTAATTGATTGGGTTCTTGATCGGATCTGTTGCAGGAATGAAAAGTAAAAATGATACTCAAGTGGGGTGTTTTTGGCCCTTCAGTGGACAGGCCCTGAATGCACTTCATGTCTGATTTGGTCTGCTGGTCCCTGAATAGTAAAAATATAGGTGTTGCACCCAAATGTCAGGAAAATAATTGTCTGTATGTGCCAGTCTGTCCTACGCATCCTCTCTGTGTGCCTTATATTGTCTGGATGAGTGCATGTGCACAACGTTTCCCTGTTTCAGGACATATTTCCCCACATCCCTGCAAATATTTCATTACTGCAACAAAAGAAGCCCATTAACTGCACTGTAAGAACAGAGTTCAACTGCTGTCCCCCATATTCACCATGTTTGTCTGCTTTTCTGGCCGCTCTCCAGCTAATTTGATATAACAATGCTCAACAAAACCGCCTTGGGACTTTTTTTTAGGTGACAGAAAATTATCAATGATGCCACATGCACAGCTGAATGTCAACACCAACTTGACTTGTTTATGAAATATTAAAGCAGTGAATTATGGGCACCATGCAGAACTTAATGATGATCGGAGTCATTATAACTTCAGCATCCTTTGTTTTGGCTAATGATTAAATTCCACAACTACTGTATTCAATTTTGGAGAGATTGAATGTGTTTTTCACGTCTTTTGTATGAGTTGGCTGGATTCGGTTGTCCATATTGGTACATTTTTGGAAAAAGAGATGATTTGTATAAGGATATTGTGTTATCATTAGCTGCCATGTCAGGGGACTTAACATCTTTGCTCTGGAGCCGTCTTAAAGCGAAATCATTTTTTTTAGGAGATGATGTTTTTGTTAATATTATTTGTGGCATGAATACAACAGAGTACCTCCTATATACCATTATAATACCACATGTATGAAAATAGGCCATAATACTGTAGAGTCTGCATTTTTACATTTCTGTATCAAAAGCGGCCATTTATTTGAATGGCTGGTGTCTGTTTCTTGTCAGTAAATATGGTGGCCCAATGCAATACAAATGTAATTCTAAAATGTGTTAATGTCACAACAAGGTGCCTCATAGTCAGTGAAAGCATCACTTTATTGGAATATGTATAGGGTACTTGGGGTACAACATGCACACATAATGGTGTAAAAAAAAAGAGGATGTAAGTCCTCTGTACTCTGTTTACAACCTGGCACGACTTCTGACATTATCTCCCTCTTCTATGTCACCAGGGTGTCGCCTCATCAATTATTGAACCAGTACTTCATGGTAATACATAATTTCTTATCAATTATTCATGATAATGTGTGTGTAGTTTACTTAATTGTGTTATTGACTATCAAAAGTAATTTCCTGAAAATCCTCAAGGACGTAAATTGAATCAGTCCAACTACTGGTTGTGCTCTGCGGTTAAGTATTCTCCATCTTATCAGCTGGTCCTTTATTCAACAGTCATTCTTGCGAGGAGAGATATTTAAGAATAATACATCAACAAATGTATTGCCTGTGATAAACTACCGTGTGAAGAGCCCTGAGGTGATGAGAGATGATATTTTTGAATATGTAAATTCAACATTAATAAATAGCATATATCATGTTTAATGGGGTTTATTAAAAAAATGCTCAGAGAGAGGAGGAGGAAGAGGGTGATTGTTCCTAAAAGTAAATAAATAATAGGAGTCACGATTGCTCTCCTCTCACGGCTTTAAGGGGAAACCGATAAATAATGTATCAGAACAGATGGCTGGAGCGTGAGGCAACAGGAGAGGAACATGAGCGACTACATCTTTAATTGTTTTAAAGAACATGTCACAACAGGACTGCTGTGGTTCCTGTCTGCCGGCACTACAGATGTGCTAACAGAGTGGAAGGAACAAGCACCGCTCTGTCGGTCTGTATGTACACATTTACACTAAAAATGGCTGATAAATATTAAAGTGCACTTTCACTTTAAAATCAACAGAATGAGAAATTGTTTGAGCCCATTAATGACCTGATAGCATAAACATTCTATTGCCAAAACCCTCCGAAATCCTCACCGTTCTGCCATCAGATCGACACTTACAGTTTACATGCATTAACATTAACAATGTAAGCATCTGTCCTCTTTATGAAAACGAGAGGAACTCTATCAGGATTACTTAAATTCACATTATCAAATAGGATTTTGTTGCACACACGTATCTCTCTCAGTTCATCAAGTAGAGTCCAAGAGTTCACGAAGACAGAGATCCAAAACCACACTTGTGCTTTTATGAGGATAACAAGGCCCCAAATATTCATTTCTCACAAACAATAATAATTTACTGGCAAATAAATATTTAAATGTTTGCATCCATACATTGTGACGCCAATAAAGTATTTCCCAGGCAGGTTCGTGGAGTCAGTCAGTAGTTGTGCTTAGTGGCTCATAGGACCAGAGTAGAGTAGTAATAACAGGCACGATCACACAGATTTAGAGTATCAGTACATCCATGTTTATGTCCAGCGCTTCACTTCTTCTCCATGGGTTCCTTGGAGCAGTGAGGGTGTTTGTCAGGGCTGCCGCCCAGGAGTGGGATCTTGGTGGCTGGGCTGGGACTGGATCTTTCTCCCCCTCTTCCCACAGCGACGGGCACCTCGATGGACGGCCCCGCCGTGGGCCTCGCCATCCCACCTGGGCCCATGCCGACTCCGGACAGGACTCCCACGCCGGCACCGGACGCCGCACCGAGCAGGTTGGCGGACTGCAGCACGGCCTCTGAGTGCTCGCGGGCCTTCATGCGCAGGGCGGCTACGCTGGCGGTGCGGTTGCCCTGACAACCATACGGCGGCAGGAAGGACAAGCCCATGGGGTCAGACACGCAGCAGGAGCATAGGCCGTTACCTGGAAAATAGAAAAAGTGGGACGGGTAGTGAGACTACTGAGAGCAAGATTTTCATCATCACATCATCATAATCACCATCTCTATTTTGCCAATTGATGAGAATCGTAATATTTACCTTTTAGTGTGGCGACCTGTGACAGGGCCTGGGCATAGGTGGCCGAGTTGAGCAGTGTGCCCGGTATACAAGATGGGAAGAAAGGACCACTGGGACCCACTGTCCTATTGATACTGGAGAAAACAGACATACTGTATCTTATTATATATTATTAGTAGATTATTATTAGTGAAAAGTAAAACAAACAACAACAAAACTAAAGATAATATACATACATTTCTGGAAATATTCCTAAATGTGCACTACAGAGGCGCTTTGTCTGTAGCTTTGATTGTAGCTTTGATTTAATTGTGTTTATTAAGGACACTGTGTAATCTACAGAAATGATCTAGATGACTGTCAGAGTTTTGTCGTGGCAGTTCTAGACGGAAAGGATATTGCCTCTTATTTCTTTCAATCAGATCCACCAGTCTGCAAATCTGGATACTTTCGGATACTGTTTCACAACAATAACAGCAGTAATCAATCTGTCTTTTTTTACCTCTGCTGCATCTCCAGCGGTTCTTTCTGCTTTCTGTTGTGGTCCACTGGGGACTGAGAGTTGATGCTGCGAGATGGAAGAGTGCCGTCATTCATCTGCTCTTTCCCTCCTTCAGGGTCTGCGCTCCCTCGCTCCGTCTTCCTCCACTTTGCTCTGCGATTCTGAAACCAAACCTGCATGAAAAAAAATGAAAGGGAAGTCAATTAAATTAAATCACCAATTAAAACTAAAGAATGGCTGCATTTCTTGACACATTAGCAGTTTGCATCCATTTATTTAATTTATTGAATGCAGCTTTAAAACCATGGCTAATTGATATTTTACCAAGTTCTTAATTTCTCTTGCATATCCTTTTGAAATATCACACAGAAACAAACACAAACTTAAAGCATAGTTTACAGATGATATTTTTCTAGGTCTAGCAGAGTTAAACAAATGATCAATTTACTTTCAAGAGGTGTTTGAATGTATCTTACTAAGCGCTCTAATTTTCCCAAAAAATGTCCCCATCCACACACAGCTGAACATATATATAGTCAAGTTGTGGTATCTTAATCGAATGAAGGTCACTGCCTATAACAACATTTAATTGAGCAATTTTTCATTATCATATTTTAATGACTTCCCACTGACAGTTGTGCTGCCCGAGAGAGAGGCAGCTATGATGAAGTCGTTTATTTCCCTATTTAGTGATTGTTTGACAACATCAGATTCGATTAGGACTCGGTTCTAGAAGGCATTAATCATGATGTGTGAATGGAGGTTAGAGTCGGTGTGCATGGGCTCTGCAGCCCTCCTATTGTACCAGAGATGTCAACAGACAAACAAAACACGTGCATTCATTCGGCATAAAGAAAGGACAACATTTTGGTGGCAGGACAACAATACAACCGATGGACTTATCTCACCCCTGCACCTTCCAGCTAGAAGTCGCGCACCCCCCCCACCCCCCCTTCCACACACACACACACACACACACACACACGCACACACACACACACACACACACACACACACACACACACACACACACACACACACACACACACACACACACACACCCGCCTCTGAATGGGCTATAATTGCTCCATTAATCTCAATTTGCAGCGTGCTCTTAATGCGGGGGAGGCCCATTGACACTTTACAAAAAGGGGGGCAATAACACTACAACAGAAAGGACATTTATTTTCTAATAATAATGTAAGTTTAATATCCCTGCATACTGCGCTGGATTCATGTTCAGATTTAATAATAGGAATGTTGTAATCGGATTAGGAGGGGAATAATTTGTTTACAATCCCTAATTTACAGCGCTGGATTCCATTATCAACCCCGCCATTGGGTTTAAGCGATAGTAAGATGACCCTGGGGAACAAAAGGCAAACTATTATATTTCCCACAATTAGATCTGTGCGCACAACAAAACCCAAAAGCAAATCTGGAATGCAGGAAATTACATACAGGACACATAACTTAATTACATCTGGCCAAGTTTATAACCGCGCATATGTGCAGGGCAGGACCGGAATATAAATTGTCAAATTTAAGGTGCGTGTGTGTGTGTGTGTGTGTGTGTGTGTGTGTGTGTGTGTGTGTGTGTGTGTGTGTGTGTGTGTGTGCGTGGGTGTGCGCGCGTGTGCGTGTGTTTGTGTGCAGGGGAGAGAGTTTTGGAGGGTTCAGGATTTGCCCTCTTTTAAAGCACACATCGTTTCCTGTCTGCGTAAATGGAAAAAGGATCTGAATGGATGATGTATTCCTACCTTTGAGACGCGGACAAATTAGTGAGGAACATTATCGCTGGTTAATTATGAATGACCGATTAATCAAGCTAATCTAATATTCACCATTATGTTGATGTTATTAAAGTGCATCGCCGGAATGACAGAGTGGCTTAATTTACCCTCTCTTACATGGTCAAACGTGCCCAGGACACACTACGCAGCTGCAGCCTACCTGCACCCTGGCCTCGGTCAGGTTGATCTTCATGGCCAGCTCCTCTCGGGTAAACACGTCAGGGTAGTGCGTCTGGGCGAAGACGGCCTCCAAAGCCTCCAGCTGGATGGACACGAAACAGTTACACTTCAAATAAGTTGCTATTGATTAGTTGCACATTTCTAATCGTTTAGGCTTTTCTTGTCTTCTTGTTTCCTCCTCCTTAATAGCATCATCCGGTCTACAATGAACTCACATACATGTGGATAACAGACTAAGAAGAAAAAAGTAAAGTGGCCAAAAATAGGCTTAAATATTGGCCTAAAATCTAATTGGCTGAATGCACCGAGAAGGCGATTTACATGCGCAGCCATGATCTTTAAAAGGACATGTTCATTTCTAGAGGTTTTCTAATATTGTATTTTTATTTCCATGTATGTGAGGCAATGCTCTATTTTTCTTTTAGCTTGTCATTGCATCAAATCAATAGTAAAACGTATTCCTTTTTTAGTCAGTTATCTGAAAAGCACAACTTTCAATTTAAAGTCCTTCAATTTAAAGTGTTTTATTATTTTCCTTCATTCAGTAGTGCCTTATGTCCGTTTCGCTACAAGCGAAGTTCTATGTATTTCTTATTCGGGATATTTTTTATCCTGCAGAATTAATTACCTGTTGCAAAGTAAACGTTGTTCTGTTTCTGCGCTGTTTTCTGCGTAGAAATCCATCATCAAAATCCGCCGGGGCGTGGTTGCCAAAGCTACTCGAATTCACTTGAAGAAGAAAAAAAGTTTATTGAAGAGAAATCAGTTATTAATAAAATGAGGTTTCCAATTTCATGGTTGCATTTAAATCAATTCAGTCAATATGTACAAAATAAATAAAAACCTTCGTCTGAAGAGAAAGAAATGCCGGAAAAAAAATAATTTTGGCCAAAGCAGACAAGATCTCTGGCACATTTAGTATTTCCATTAGTTGCATGAAACATTGATGTTAGGCGTCTGAGGGGAACCATGACGGACTAAGAGCCACGACACCCAACATCTGTGACCGGGACAAAAAAAAAAAAAACTCTGCCCTGGGGCCAAACCACCAGCGCTTCTCACAAAAACATCCAGCAGATTGACATGGCAGAGGGGAAATACGACTTAACCCCTCATATTCACCTTTACATTGGTGGGAAATATACCGTTTAGATGTTTATGGAGTTACTTGAAGCACCAAAGCCATTTCAGTTACAATTGTGAAATATGAAAAAGACGTTTTCACATTGTTGTGTATGCAATCTTTTAAGTTTTCTTTGCATAATAGTAACGTTTTCTTTTATATGCCTGCGACTTTTTCATTATTAATTGAAGATGATAATTTGAAAAAAAAAAACATTAAAAAAAGACAAAAAGCATACTCAGGCCTTTATTATCGGTCCTAAACGCCACAGCAACGCGTACTGTGCGCGCGCTAGAACTCAACCTGAACATTACACAAACTTTTCTCACTCTGGCTTCAAGGCAGCAATTAGAAATAACTTGCAGCTGAAAATCCGCAGAAAACGATGATGAGGAAAATGCAGCAGAGAAAACTCACAAGTGTTGGAGCGGCAGCACTCTCCGTCCAGCTGAGGCGGACAGTGGAAGTAGAACATCCTGGCGGCGAAAACTGGACCTGGAACAGAGACAAAAGTTTCAGCCCAAAGACTCGGATCGTCTGCAGCTGCGACTCAGTTGTGTGGTGGAAACATGAACACATGTAATCGTCCCAATAAGGGGTGTCGCCGTGCGGAGGATGCAAAGTTGATGTGAGAGAGCATCCTACCTGCAGTGAGGATGCTGATGTGAGTGACTTCCCGCTCTGGAGAGAAGTGGCTGCTGCACTCCACTGACTTTCTGTCTGGGAGTGTCCAGCTCTCTCTCTCTCTCTCTCTCTCTCTCTCTCTCTCTCTCTCTCTCTCTCTCTCACACACACACGCACACACACATCCCACTCACATCTCTCTCTCTCTCTCTCTCTCTCTCACACACACACACACACACACACACACACACACACACACACACACACACACACACACACACACCACTCACATCTCTCTCTCTCTCTCTCTCTCTCTCTCTCTCTCTCTCTCTCTGTGTCTCTCTCTGGGAGTGTCCAGATGTCTCTATAACTGTATAACTGTCTACAGAGTGTTACGGCTTTCAGCTAGTGTCGCAGAATCTCACGCCTAATTGGTCCTAATCGGATTATCACGGCTTTGTCTCTCTCACCCCCAACCCCTGGTGTGTGTGTGTGTGTGTGTGTGTGTGCGCGCGCGCGCGCGCGTGTGTGTGTGTGTGTGTGTGTGTGTGTGCGTTAGTCAGAGAAAGATAGAAAGAGCGAAAGAACGAGGGCGAGAGGCTGAGATATAGCCAGGGTGCAAACGGAAGCTCTGCTATGGTGCCAACAAAATTCATCACAAGTGATTGTTATTCCAGAGTCAAGCATATTCCCTAACCATAAACATGCACACATACCCGCTGCACTTTTTTATGTGGTTCTTTCATATATTAAAAAAAGGAGGATGACTGCTTTTGGGTTTTAGATTGACTGTCGGGTGGGTTAATTGCTCGTCAGGGTGTGTTAGGGGGTCCACTTTACAAGGGGTTGCGCATGTAGAACACTCACAAGGCCAAATTTTTGATTTTGTTCACAGCAAGGGGTCCTGCGATTTATTTCGCTTCCTCAGATAAATGATCTGCTGCGGGACCCTTTCAATTAGTTTTAAAGCGCATCGGGGACGGCAGAGAGCAGACGCCATGCGTCTCTGAGGTGGAGGCAAAATGAGGCTTCGAGAAGCAGCTGAAATTTAGAAGAGGAGTGCGGGATTGGACTAAACCACATAAAGTGCAGAAAATCCCTTCTAATGGCGCGTAATTGGTTCTGTAATATCATTACAGGCGGATAATGGCCAGTTACAGGGCCCCGCGCTATTAAGGGTTTCCCTGGCGTGCAGCGTTTATGTTATTAAAGGGGGAATATAATGATATTTTAGTTATTAAATGCGCGTAATTAATTTATGCACCACTGAAAATAAAGTTGTTATTATGACCTCAGTGAGGTGCGTGGAGAAAATTGAAATCAAATAACGGTTGATAACTTTATCCCAATATTTGGTCTAGACAACTCCGACAAGAGTGCGAGTGTGTGTGTGTGTGTGTGTGTGTGTGTGCGTGTGTGTGTGTGTGTATTTATATATATGTGTTGTGTGCATGCATGTCTACTTCCTGTCAGCGGCTTTCCTCTCCATCCTGATAAGTGTCTTAATGAAATTACACTCGTTGGTTAGAAACAATTGTACAAGTTCACTTTCACTATACAGCCGGTTTTGAGTCCCATGTTTAAATTATGTGTACAGCTTTCCTATCCTGTACTTCATGTCAGTGCCTCAGTCAGTTCCACACATCCACACGCAAATATAACCCCGCGACGGTTTTTCCAGGACAGTGTACTATAATCACAGTTTTTTTTACTAAATAAATAGATCCATATCTACCACCATTATTCTGGTGAATATGCATTTACCACAACACGTATTTGTTTTGCTTGGTAACTATCCTCTATTTAAGGGCTGATCATTTTCTTTGAAACATAATGCTTTTTTTTTTTACATTGTTTACTAATTCAATAGATCTTCCTTTAATCCTGTTCCATAAACCAAACGTTTTATTATAACAATAAATGCAAGACAGTCCATCACTAGCCATTTACCTTTATAAAATATGGCAGCAAACTAACTCTGCATTTTGACAATATTTCCACAAATAATACGAGGTAGCTCATTTTAATTTTACTGAAGTCGGTAAGAAAAATGTGTCATTACAAAATCTACTAAAATGCATGGAGCTCTAATCATATTTACAAAGTGACACACTATTCCTCTATTATATTTAAGAGAAACATATTACAAAATGTAAGTGGCTGTCAAATCAACAACGAATTCAGAAGCAAATACAAGACGACATATCACGGAGTAAATCATAAACAAGGTTATACAGTTTTAACTTTCAGGCGAGTGAATTCAAGTATAACCAGGAACTTTACTGTAAAATGTATTAATATGGCCCTGACATAACAACACAATTCAATCTATTGATCAATGTATTTTTGTTGGACAAAACAAACTAATGAAAAGATGTTCTCAGCTTGAACTCTACAGATTCAAAGCTGACAAGTATGACTCAAATATGCATCAAAGATCAGGCTTTCCTTCACTTTCATCTTTGCTTCGCTCAGCGGAAGTTCTCCTTCAGTCTCCAGCTGCCCCCCTGACCAGAAGTCCTCTGGAAGTCACAGATGCTCCTGAGCAGCTCCCTGAAGACCGGCGCCTGTTTCTCGGTCAGTCTTGGTTTGAAATACTCCAGCACTTCCTGGGTGGTGGCCTGTCCGTCCACATTTGCCTGGAAGGCCATGAAGTTGCGTACGTCCACCAGCAGCTCGTCGTGCTCAGTGGGCGGAGCTGGGGCGGAGCTCGTTCCTGGGGCAGCAGAGTCGTCCTCCTCTTCTTCTGCTTCTTGGCTGGAGGGCACGCTGAGGTGATTACGGGCTTTAATCTTGGCCAGCAGGGAGGAGGAGGAGAGTGGGGCTACATTTAAGTCACTTTCTGCGCCCTCCCCACTGAAATGAGCTCCTGAGCCAGGCTTCATTGACACAGACTTCTTTACGATAGCAGCATCCTAAAAGAGAGAAATGGATGAATTCACACAACATGGAATCACAAACGCAAAATAACACATCAACATTCTGGGCATCTTTTCCTAACAACACTGCTGTTACCTTGCATTTGCCCAAAGTGGGGGCAGACTGAGCAGAAGGTGCAACCAGGAGAGAATTATTCTTTTGTCCAAACCGTTTCCTGAAAGAGCAAACAAGGGAAACATTGAGATGTGTGATTTACATGAGATTAGTGGAGCTCTGAACAACCCGAGTGTGTCAGTGAGAAACTGTGTACCTCGCAGGTGGAGGAGCGGGTCTCTTAAAGGACATCCTGCACTGCTGCCGAGAGACCTTCAGTGCTTTCAGGGCATCTTTTGCCACCCTATTGGCTTCTGCCTCCACAAGAACATAGTCAGGGTTGGAGGACTCCATGATGGTGTCATGCTGCATCACACTGTGGATACCTAAAGAGAATAAGAGTCAAGAAAGAAGCACATTTTTCACAAGACTTACTAAATAAAAAATGTTTGACATGACTGAAGGGGTTTGTGCACAAAAAGGCTACCAGATTTCTTGAAGAGCTTTGCCAAGACATAATCATCTGATTTCTTCTCCGTCTCATTGTCTTCACTCTCTGATTTCTGAAAGGATCTTTTCTTCACCAAGTGAGAAATGCGGTAGCCTTCACACCGAGAATCCTTGGAGTGTTTACGCTTCTTATGTTTGCGTTTGTCCAAGTCGACTGAGTCACAGTGCTTCCTCTTTTCCCTGTGTTTCTGCGGGCTCCTCAGGGTCGAGTCTTTGTCTCTGGGTTGGTGAGAGCTGGATGAGTTTTTAACGGCTGGCTTGGCTCTGTTCCAGTCTCTATTATTTTGTCCTGTATGCTGAGAATTTGCTGAAATATTTGGCTCTATATCGAAGCCATTTTGTTTAGTGCATTGACTGTCTTTGTTTAGTGCATTGTCTGTCGGAGAGTTTTTTCTCCTCGGAGAAGTGTTTCCATCTCTTAATGCAGGAATGTTTGTTGTTTCATTCTGGTTTGCTAAGGAGTGTTTATGTATGCGACTGCCATGTTTTACTATGTTTGATGGCATTGGCCTTTGTGGTTTCTTTGGTGCCATGACATCAGAACCTGTACCTGTATGACAATCAAAACAAAACATGCTCGGTGAATTCTTCCAAACCAAGTACATTTTCACACATTTACCTGAGGAGGCTTCAGATTACCTAATAATTGGACATCAAAATGTATCTCTGTTAAAACAAGATAAATCTACAGACCTGCAAATAGGGCACTGGTCTCGGTTCCCTGAGCTCTATCAGGGTCCGACAGTGTGAAGAGCTCATAGATGTCGTTAGACTTGAAGAACCGTCTTTGTTTGGGATCCTTCAGAACACGGTTGGTCAGAAACTGTTTGAAGATTTGTCTGAATCAAAACAGATCAAATATAGAATTAGACACTCCTATGTAATTAGTTATTTTACCTCAGCAGGCAACCCTGATCGCCTGTCACTACAGAGTAGTTTGGCTGATGGATGAGAAAATTTAGTTAACTGTACTACTGAAGGTTTCAAAATAGAATCCCTGCAGGTCTTTTAACTTGCTTTTTGAAGGCACTTTACAGACCCTAACCAAACAGAGCAACAGTTTAGAAGTCCTAGATTGGCTGTTTAATAATGCAGGAAAGCTTTTCAATTACTGAGACCTGGGATAGTGCAGTGATGTGAGCAATTACCATGTCGTTACCAATATTCACAAATGCCTGAAGTCAATGAAAAGATAACTAAAATGCAAGACTGCATGAGACGTAAGCAAAAAAGCCAGGGCAGGATATTTCTTAGCCCTCTTCTTAATTTATTTCATTATTTGAATACCATGCAGCCAAATGTAAGAATAAAAACTGCACTCGGACCTGTGGTAAATTTTCTCCTCAATAGTCCCTGCAGTCAGCAATCTGTAGACCGTCACTTGCTGTGTCTGACCAATCCTCCACGCTCGCTCCCGTGCCTATGAACAACACAATAAATGCAAACAAACGACTATGGTACATTATCTGAAACAGAGTCAAGATTACTGAGGCTTGAAATGAATGAAAAAAAATTGTGAGAAGCGGGAAAAGCTGCAACAGTGAATGTAGGTAATTTTAAATTACAAGTAAAAACAACGAATAATCATGATTCATGAGAAATAGTGAACCTAGTAAATGTGTTAGTTGAACTATTAAGAGTGTGTGTGAGTGTGTGTGTGTGTGTGTGTGTGTGTATCTGTTTTACCTGTGTGTCGGTACTAGGGTTCCAGTCTGGGTCATAGATTATGACTCTATTGGCTCCAGTCAGATTGACTCCCAGACCTCCGACTTTAGTGGTCAACAAGAAGATAAAAATGGATTTGTCCTGTAAGAAAAAATGGCGGCGATTAATAAACATAATGTCCTCAGTTTTATGCTCCTTTTGATAATCATATAAATAAATACATTAGTAAATTCTTGAACTGTATTGGAAGACAGACAAACTAAACCCTATTTAAATGAAATAAAATAGCTTAATCTAAACTTGGCTTTTGGTGACTTGATTCTCCCTCCAGAGAGGAAAAAGACCTTGTATTAACACAAATTCCTAAATACTGATACATTTTGACATGCATTCGGACAGAATCAGAGGGTTTTATCATTATGTGTATATAGATTTTTAAATCTTTCTTTTTAAGACAGAGACAATAAGGTACATCCAGTCTGAACAACAGATTGTCATCAAGTAGGGTTTCCACCTCAGGGTGTGCAGGTTCTAACTGATGCACTTTGTCCCTCAGGACAGGATTTTCATGGGAAACACTTAAACCCCATTAGGGATGAATAATCCTTACCCCGTTGTACCGAGCGATGAGGGGCTGTCGGGAAGCTATTGTGGTAGTGCCGTCCATTTTCACGTACGTGTAATTATTCTCCGTCACGAATGCCTCCAAGATGTGCAACATCTGGAAAGGCGATAAAGACAGTCGTTGAGAAAAGAAAGACAGTGAGAGAAACACGGAGAGCAAAAGATGGGTTGAGGTTTGGATTATCTCTAAAAGGATTAGTGCAGATTAATATTACATGGACAGAGATACCGACAGGGAGGGTCTCAGGTTCCCTCTGAGGTATAATCTCATTGGTATTGACTGCAACAGCTGGGACCTCCCTCACATACACTCTCTCGCTCTCTCACACTCACACTTTTAGAGGCACATATGTTGTAGGTAGCCAGCAGCAAATACAGAGACAACGTTTACAAGTGACATGACAATTTAAGACCTAAATAATTGAATTACATGCAGGTTAGAATTTACCTGTCTTGCCTATGCAAAAAGTACATTGATACAAACCTTCTATACAATTATTATTATTATATATATATCAACTACTATTTTAGCTGAGTGATTGGTTGGTGAATCCGACAGACAGAGCAACGTGATCCTGACCTGTCTAGACTGAGTGAAGAGCAGGACTCTGTGGCTCTGTTTGAACCAGAGTCGCAGCAAAGACTCCACGACGATCAGCTTGCCTGAACGTTTCCAAAAGCCAAAGTGTTCCTCTTTAGTTAGCTTGTCCTCTGGGATTCCCTTCAAAATCCGGGGGCCGCCGGAGAGGAGGTCTGGATGGTTACAGATCTTACGTAGTGCTATCAAACCTGCGAATATCTGAAAAGCAAAAAAAAAAAAAAACAACGGTTTTTAAATAAACTGTTTCCTTCAATTACACAGAATTGGTGGCAGCTAACGGACCTGGTCATTCTACAGCATTGCACCTTTAAACAAATACACACATTTACTTTAGTCTACAGGAATTAGTCACATAATTTATTTACCGACAATAAAGGCTGTGTTTCTTGATGAAGGCCCAACGGCCACTGCATTAGTAATGGTGGTTAATGGACGGAGAGTGACCACTGAATATGTCTATAAGAGCATATATATATATATATATATATATATATATATATATATATATATATATATATATATATGTGTGTGTGTGTGTGTGTGTGTGTACAATCTGCTGTGGTCACCCCTGGCTCTCCAACCCCGTCCATTTGGTCAGTGGTGATAAATGGTTGAGTCTCTCTCTCCAGGGTCTAGCTAATGTGAGAAGAACAACTACACAGCTTCCTTAAGGAGAGAATCTTAAAAAAAAAATACAAAAGTCAAGCAAATAGGGGCTTTACAAAATTTACATGGCAAAAAAAATGTATTCCACCGATGCCTTTTCAAGGTGTTTTTCTTTAAGCATACAAAAGTGCATAAAAATGCACAAATGCCTCTGAGGAAGAGAGGTGAACTGATATTCATCAGTTAGGAGGTTAAATAATGAATAAGGCGAGTCGTGTTCCTGGAAGTCTTTTACTTGGCGGAGAGTTTTGCTCTTCTTGTCTTTATAACCGAGTGTGGGTCAACACCAAGAGCCCAAATTGAAGACGCATAAAACAAAACACAGTGAACCCGTTTTAACTAGGAAAGCGAGGCTTACCTGCATGCCCCCGTTAAGCATCTGGTAGACCTCTTTGGAATCTAAGAAGGTCTGATAAACCTCCCGTTGGTCCTCTGTTAATCTGCAAAACAAAACCTACACACAGACACAGCAGTATAAAAATGTGTAATAAGCAATGAACATTCACTTTAAAGCGCTTTGATGAAGTGCAGTGTGAGAGGAGAGAAATTAGATGGAAGCAATGTGTTTTTGGAGCCACTACTGTCCCGAGGGACTGACTTAATGAGCTGAAGTGGACTGAGGAGTCAACCGGCATCAGCCGCGTGGACAGACCAGGGACCAGCCACCTTAATGAATACCTGCTCCTTTTACTTTACCAGGACTTTATTAGCTGGCTTCACCTGACAAGGGCCATGCACATTCATCAAATACTCCTTAGGCGTGGCACATACAGTCACATCCAATCAGATAAACACCTCCCTAGTTAAAAGAACCGGGCGTGAGAAGCTGTTCGATACTTACACAGAACAAGGTCAAATGTCCTAGAGTATGAATACCTGTTCATTTTTGTCAGGTAAGGAGAGGTTGTCCTTGACATCTGCCTTCATTCTTCTGAGCAGGTACGGATTGATGGTGTCCCTCAGCACGCATGCACACTTAAATGCCGTTTGGACCTGAGAGACAACACAAACACACAGCTTTAAGACAAAAGCAAGATGCAGTTCAGGGTGTCAAACAACCACATCAACAGTCACACCTGCCAGTGTGGATGTTTCCTGAGGCATGATTGTCGTTTAGTCCCTCCTCTGCCCTCTCATCACCTCCCGCATGTAGCTGTCCCTCTGAGCAGCACAAGCCATTAAACATTGATCAGAGTGCTGTTGGTCTCAAGGGGCAAAGCCCTCTTCTTTCATCAGCACTATTGGCCGGCTCCATTGGAGACGGGGGGGAGGGGGGGGGGGGAGATTTAGTCCCACCCTCTCCACCAAGCAAATGTCCTGCTACACCTCATCCAGAGTCAGTACTTAGGGCTAGTTAGCCTTTTAAACATTAACTCACTGGGGGTCCACAGAGGAATCAAAGACACCCTCTGCAAGGCTGGAGGGGATAATAACGTGGTGAGAGTTTGGGCTTAGTGGAGGTCAGAGTAGAACAAGTTTAAGAGGAGGGCAGCAGATGATCCAGTGACCTCTGTTGTACAAGCTGCCGAGTGGATTCACATGGGGATGCAAACGCATGTTTCAGTAATTGATCCAGCATCCGCATGCTCCTCCAGTCCGCCCATCCACATGCGTTTTCACATGCATCTATTTGTACATACACATGAACGTCAGCCGAGGGCCGGCTTTGCTGTTCTGATAATTTCTAGAAGAAGATAAGGCAGCAGGGCTTAGCCCTCTCTGACCATTTAATAACATTAATAATTAGTAAAGGTTTTTATTATCGACAGCGGAAGAAGCATCAATAGCCAGCTTAAATAATTAAATCCATACAGTCAGTGGGTTATTAACGATTGAGCACTAATGACAAAGGGCTACAATTTAGCTCACTGACTCTCCACTTTAGCCTCTCCCTCTATCTCTCTCTCACTCACACACTAGGGATGTACTGAAGTTCCTTTGCATGGACCTACATTATCCTGCACTGCACTTAATGGCTCTGTTGCTCCACCATCTCTCCTTCTGACTTGCTTCCATCCAGCTCTCTCCAAAATTGTGCCTTCATGCATTTGTGTGACAAGTGTTGTCAAGTGACTCTTTAGCCCTTCATCGCTCCCTCCTTCTTATGCTGAGGTTATAGATTTATTCATAGGTAGGGCTGTTTCGAAAAGTTCAAAGCTTCATTCATAGCGTTGACATTTTAATTCTAAAATCAACATTTGAATCCTGCACAGCTTTTTAGCAGATAAAGATTAAGCTACAGCAATCAATGTTTCCTTTACATTCATTCTGCAGAATAATGAACGCCGCTTCTAAAATTTCACATGATCATGTATCCTTTGCTTCTGTGTTTCACCGAGTTCTAGTTTGGTCCACAATATAAATAAGCATGCCAGATGTTTGTGTTATCCCATTCTAATTTTTAAGTAACTTTTTTAACCTTTATTTAAAATTAAAATGGCCAATTTAATTGTCTTCTTTTTTTTTTTTTACACCTGGTTTCTGCTTTGCTCTTATTCTCTGGAAATGTGAACTATGTCTTAAATAGATGTGACATTTCTCGATGGATGTATAGTACTATTAGCATTCGTAGTTCAAAAATGGGCAAAAACATGAAGGAGCAGAATTTAAACAAATCCTAATTTAACATTTGTGTGTTTCAATACCTGCACAGGTGAGGCATTGCTGTATCCTCCCATGGTGATCGGCACAGAGAACTGCTCCATGAAGACAGGCAATGTCCCCAGTTTGCCAGGGAAGACAAAGTCAAACAGAGACCACAGTTCCTTCAAATTGTTCTGCATTGGAGAGCCGGACAGGATGAACCTGTGGGGAGTGCGAAACTAGAGAGAAGGAAGAAAGAATGTATGTTAAGTATCTTAAAAGATATCCGGGATATCCGAGCAGGTTAGATGTTGACGTACAAGAAGGAATGGAAGTAAATAGCTTCTTCTAACGAGAGGAACGTGGAGAGAAATAATCGAAATAACCGACCCAAATGCAAATGTATTACTTTTACATCTCAGCAAAGTTTAAATGTATTCACAAGTAAAAGTCGTCCTTATTGTAAGCATGCTTCCAATGTCGTGGTTAGAATGTGTGTGTTCTTGACTGTGTCAGTGTTTTGAGACAATACCTGTTTGGAGGCAGTGGTGACTCCAGCATTTGGATTCCTGATCTTATGGCCCTCATCCAGTATAATGTAGTGCCAATCGAAGCGCTGCAGGGTTTCTTGCAAATTCCTCACAGCTGAATATGAGGTTATCAGGATACCATGACATGATGCTATCTCTGGTATAAGCTTTTCCTGCAACAAATAAAAAAAACACATTGAAAAATAAATAAAAATGGTCAGTGCAATTTGTAACCATCTCTGATAGCGTAAGCATCGAAGTAGAGCATCTATTTTGATGTGGTTTGAGGAGCGAGGTGAAGAGGGGAGAAGGTTAGGAATAAGGCTGCCAAACAGACCTCTAGTGCCCCCCAGAGGAAAAAAAGACCCTGTAGAAAACTTAATTATTAATCTGAAAATCAAACTCACACAGACACACAATTACCTTGTTGCTGGTGAAGGACCCAGTTTCATGTAGCACAGCCACTCTAAAAGGAGGCCACCATTTGTGAAACTCCTGCACCCACTGGTGCATCACTGTAGCTGGGCACACGATGACCGTCGGACCCAGGCCAACATATCTACAACCAAACACACAGCACAGATGTTTACTTGCAAACCTGCGATTAAGATGGGTAACAAGGGAACACAGGGTTCATTTCACTTTGGATAACCTCAGCAAATTTCATTAGCAAATTACAGTCATCATTTTTATCCCAAATTATAGAAAATAAAGGCTTTTCCCAATAAGTGGAAACAAGCTTTGCTTGCAAGTAAAATGTGGGATGCATTCAGGCAGAAGGGAATTCGAGGAAGCAGGACCTCCTGGGGTGTCCAGGTGCAATAATGCAGCAGAATCATCCTTCTACAAAGTCCACTGCTCCACATACTCTCTGTGAATGAATCTCAGAAGGTGCATGGACACATTGGACACATGCTCAGCTCCTCTGTGAAGATTTACAAGAGCTTTGTCAAACACAGACACACGCGCACACACAGACACGCATAAAGACACTAATGGGCTTGTATAAACCTCTGCCTGGTGGAAGCTATTGATACTTGGCCATAATTGAGTTTGCGAGCAATCAATTTGTGGGCGTCTTTAGAAGACAGAGTATTGACCATCAGGGAAGCTCCACCTCCCAAAATGCACGTGTGTCGTTTGTGCAGTAAAACCAAATTATCACCACAACTGCATCCATGTTATCATGGTTGATTTGTTGCGACACACCTGTTCTACCTCGCCCCCACACACACACATGCTCACACGCGCGCACACACAGTGTCAGTGTTTTCTCTGATGTCTGCAGTAAGAAAGTGAAGAGTCTGATAATTGAAACATGTTTAATAATTCAGATGAACACTCTCAAGCAGAAATCCCCCTAATCAAATATTCATACCATACAGACACACAGTCTCTGGCCACAGTTTGGTGTGTGTGTGTGTGTGTGTGTGTGTGTGTGTGTGTGTGTGTGTGTGTGTGAGTACCTGTAGTTAGATCCTCTGGTCCTCAGTTTGCTGTAGCTCAGTCCAGCCAGAAAGCAGATGACCTGGATGGTTTTACCCAATCCCATCTCGTCTCCTAGGATGCCACCTGCCTGCTGACAGTGGAGTTCCCACATCCACCGCACACCTGTCTGCTGGTACCTGACAATATGATAAACACATAGAACAAATAGTAAATAACTAAGAAAACCTATGCATGACAGCAACTATGGACATCCAAGTGGTTTAAACAAAAGATTGATAAAATGACTTTCCAATAAATACTAGTGACCTAAAGTAGCAGTAAGTGAATGGTGTCTTGATTAAATGATTAAATGATCTTTGGTTAATCAATACAATTTAAGGACAACTGTGGGCGTGTAATGGATTGCACTGCCATGAGTCATATGCAATCACTTCCTTACAACATCTGTAAATATTTGAGATAACTCACAATGTTTCACATTTAACTTACTTGTAAAGTTTTCTCCAGAGGAAACCAGGGACTTTGAAGCCTTCGTCAAATTCTTCATCACTCTCATCTGAAAGCTCCTCATCCCTTTCTCTCTTTGCCTCCCTTTCTAGAAGACGCTGTCGCTTCCATCTCCTAGTCGGGGAATGAGTACATAATAATGAAGTACATCAAGTGGTAAAATGCATTTCTCTATTTTACTTTGAAGTGAGGGAAGAGGGCGCTTCAGTCAATATTAGTGAACACAGGCCACTTGCTGAGCTTGAAGTCAAAGAACAAATCCCTGCTTCATCTTTAAACTGACGTTGTTTGCAGTCAATTATTCAGTGTTGCTTGACAATACTTTAGTCAAAGCTTTGAGTAATTTATATTGTCTAAAACATCCACATTGAAATAAATGTGGTAATCCAAAACTCTTAGCTTGAAAAAGTTAAACATTTTAGATTAATTCAGTTTCATGTTCATGTTAGATTTCTCTCTCACATTAGCCCTGTAGTAGACTGGTGACCTGTCTAAATTATGCTCGACCACACTATGCATAGTGGGATAGGTCCAGCTATGCAACCCTGGACAGGGCAAGCAGGTATAGAGAATGTATGGATATGGGATGTACACCTCTAGCACTAACTGATTGATTTGAACTCTTGCCTATACAGGTGCATGGATAGCAAATGTTTTGAGTTGTTGGTATTTCCCTTGAGGGGTGGAACATCTACAGCAAAAAGGGAAATGTAAAGGAGAACAGTTTTAATGGTGCAGTAGAGAGGGCAGTTAGAGGCACAGTCGTCACGCAGCAAATGAAGATTGATACAGACAATTAGTAGTGCGAGTTCCCCAGAAAGGTGTGAGGTGGAGAGGATGAGAATCCATCTTCATTTGGGCCTGGTCCTGTCACCCTGCCACAAAACTGGTCCTTTAGCTGGGCCTGGGAGACCACACTCTCTAATTAAGTCAAGACTAAGCATTGGTTCAGTTAATTACACTTTTCTGCCCCCACTACCCCCCACCCAACTACAAATACCGCCCACTCTAATAATATCATTCCTCATATAAGCTAGCCTCACCATCCATGCCGTGTCTATGCTGTTGAATTGACATTCAATCACTGTAGTGTAGAAGAAGGACACATGCCAACACAATTTATTTGGCAGCTATAAATATGAAATCTCATTAGGGCTGCTCTTCCATTAATTTGAGCATTAGAGAGAGTGAGTGTATAAAACCATGTGCAGGAGGATAATTAGGCCAGTGTGAGAGCAGAGAGAGAGAGAGAGAGAGAGAGAGAGAGAGAGAGAGAGAGAGAGAGAGAGAGAGGAGCAGGGAGTGAATTTGCTTAGTCAAGAAACAGCTGCCAATCTCATCTGGGATTAACTCTCCTTCTGCCCTATGGAGCCAGCGGAAAGCGACTGCTTTTCGCCGTAACTAAAGGGAATAACAATAGCACATTTGCACCACAGCTATTGCAAATGTGAAGCAAACTTAAAAGCTCAATCTGGTGTTTGTTGAGCCTGTGATTTACAGGCCCGGATGAATGCATTCTCTTTTGAGGAGGACTTGCTGATGAAAACTTTTTGCACCTTTGCATCCAACCATAAATCCAAGAAAGAAATATATTGTTGACAAATTAAACAAATTATAAAACTGGGAGTCAACAGAATCAATAATTTATAAAGGTTTACAGTACCAAGAAAATAATTATACCTTATTCGCCGTCTGTAGTATTCCACATCTCCATCATCTTTTTTTTTTTTGTCTTTATTCTTTGCATCCTCCTCTTCATCTGAACTCTCAGGGCAGTATTCTTCCTCACTCTCCTCTTTTTTCTTTAATTTCTTCCTCCCTTTCTTTTCCCCTTTCTTACTGTATGGTTTCAACTCATAGTCTTCGTCATCATCCTCCCCAAAGCCTTCCTCCATGGCTTCTCTTTCCTCTTGGTCAGGATTAATGCCTTCATCACTGGGCAGGTACTCTGAACCCTCGCTGTCTGTCTCCTCACCCTCAGTTTGACGCTTGCTCTTTGGTTTAGGGAGACGTGGCTCAGCCTTAGGCCGAGCCTTAGGATGGGCCTTCAGAGCGGTTATCTGAAGCTTTTGTGTGCGCTTCTTCATTTTTTTGTCCTTGGAAGAGGAAACGATCTTATTAGCTTTCCCTCCGGCTTTATCACATTCTGAGCCCTTTTTCTTCTTGAGGAGAGGGACTTTCTTCCTCTCAGTAGCCATCTTGGCCTGGTCCGCCAAGTACATGTCAAAGGCCGAGTTTTCAGCAAGCATCACTTTTCGAGGCTTCTTTTTTTCCTCTTTCTGTGGGATTCGTGTTCCAAAAGGAGTCATGTGACCTTTCCGGATAAGCTCCTCCCATTCGGTCTCCTGAGCAGGCATGAGCATACTGCCCAGTGTAGATGGCCCGGCTTCTGTACAACACACACATTAGGCAGAGTACTGTCAAGACTTAGTTGAAATTAGTGGGCTTTAACAACTAGTAGCATTATGGATCAATGTTTTGATTAGCAAGTCCCCATTTTGTTTGCCGTTTAATAAAAAATGCTTTTTTCTGTTTGTGCTTTGAAAAAGGAAATTGACTTAACGCTCTCAACGATGCATACAAGACAATTTGGTAAGAAACACTGAATGTTAACATAACCATCTCAAATCAGAACTGAAACACTGCTATTCTTAGATTGAAATTTTAAAATATGTATATCTAATAGCCATAGCCCTCTGTGACGTTGAGGTGGTTTCTATCTGGTTCATGTTCAGCTCTACCACAACACATTGGTTATGCATTAGACATCATGCAGCAACGTGTTGGTATACATTGTAAATGCAGTCCTTCTGTGTCCATTGCAGAGAATATTAAAAAAGATATATTGACAGCTGTTTGGAAGGGTTTAGTATCTCACAGTTCTGTTGGACTTCCACAACAGATACTGGTTTTCACTTCCATCACACCCATCAAACAGGAGCAAGTGGAACTCTAAGGCTACTGTAAAATGTGTGGTATTTTTCTAATTATAGTGCACATCTTTCAAAACCGTTGACATATTTTGGTGACATCGGCAGAAGATATTACATATATGAACAGCCATCACTACTGTACTGTGTATTTTTAATCACCCAAAATGTATTCAAGCCTTTGCTTACAATCTTCTATGACAATTCCTGAAACGAGGAATGACACAAAATTGCCTTCTTGGCCACCATAACTGCAACTGGTTTAGTGCTTTGCATTGTTTCCATTTCTGCTTTGTTTTGTTACAATTTGGGCAGAGCTGAACATGACCCTGGTTTCACATTATCCAGAGAAAGCAGAGACCCAACACTTTCTTTTGCCTTATCCCTCGTTTCCCCCATTAATGAGTGGACCATGCTTTTAGTCAATTAATAAGAATCATAGAAAGAAACCTCACCTTCTTCTCCATTATCATCTGCCAAAAGCTCTGCTTCTACCCTTTCGGTATCCTCTCCTCCCAGAATGGCCTGAAGTCGCTTTTGTTTGGCTTTAACTTTCTTTAGCTGTTTCTCCTGATATAAAAAGGTATTTGTTATCATTATGACAATCACTATCAACGTTATGCTCGTGAAACATTGTCATGAAATTAATACAATTTAAATTTAAGGTTCTTTCATATTTAGTATTTTACCTTATTTTCTTTCTGTCGTTTGACAGATTCAATCTTCCTACTGATATCTTTACTGGAGGTAGCATAGGGAGACAGCTGCTCGATAATCGTGTTGATTTGTTTAAGAGACGCTGTGACGGACCTGAAA
This sequence comes from Taurulus bubalis, assembly GCF_910589615.1. Taxonomy (NCBI): domain Eukaryota; kingdom Metazoa; phylum Chordata; class Actinopteri; order Perciformes; family Cottidae; genus Taurulus; species Taurulus bubalis. Next base: position 14,058,950 of record NC_136602.1, read on the forward strand.
CACACACCATAAAAAAAAGAGGAAGATTTATCAGCTCCTTAAAGGTTTGTTGTTATTTTGAAATTAAAAAGACATGTGATTTTATTACCACTCCTAAATCGCATGATCTTTAATTAAAGGCACTAAAAGGATGTATTGCAGTATATTGTTAACATTTCAACAAGCACAACATTATACGATACGGAGTACAAATAAGTTGATTACAAAGTATTTTGCCAAGAACAAAACTCTTGAAAATATAACAAGAATTAAAAAGACCTTTATATTCTTGCAGTTGGTGTGCTTTACCTGACATCATCAAGCACAGAGTGGTATTCCTTCTCAGCCTCAGCTTTAGCAGCAGCCTGGTTGGCCTCCTGAATTGCCTCGTCCACTTGCTGGAGAACACCTTGCTCAAGGACGTCATGGTCATACACAGCCACACCGAGGCCCTGGAGTTCATTGGCTCCAGAACTGGCAGATGCTGCTTGAATACGCTGCCGATCGATCTGCAGCAAGGCTCCGGACCTCTTACCACCTACACCGCACCACAGATGACAACACATGGCATGACGAGAGAGCCAGGAGTGACTCTTTGTGTTTTATCATGAATCAGTGTCACAAATCAAAGCTATTCATGATGTTCTTCCCTGCTGTCTTGTGGTGCAAGAGTTAAGCATCTCACCGCTGTTGCCCTCCCCAGGTCCAGTGTTGGCAGGATAGGCTGCAGCAGCCTCAGAGCCCTGCTTGTTTTCAGGGAACGAGGAGACTGCTGAGCCCCCCGTAGACCCATTGTCCTCTGTCCCTCCCGGGGTGAGGGCAGCACTGGCCGGGCCGGAGAGAGAGGAGGGCACCTGGTCCTCTGAACCGTCCACAGGCATCGTGATGCAGCTGCAGACAGACAGTCAAACGGCTCATTCTGATGTCAAACTGACAACGTAACGTTATGGCTTTACTTTGATAAAAAATAATGTTTACTCAATATAGTTATTATGGGATGACGCTATCTTGCCTCCGAAGAGGTTATGTTGGATCTTGGTTAACTGATTTTAAGCTAAGTGAATTATCCTGACAACGCTGTAATGTAATGGACATTAATGTATCTACTGTTACCTGTTGTAGGCAAATAATATACAACAAGAAGTGAGTCAGCTTGTTAGAAACACATCTCTCACATCAGCCCATTGTTTACGTGGATCGGCTATCCTGCTAAGCTCCGAGAGAGCCGAACATCACCAGCAGTGAGTCGGTTTGAACTAAACTACCAACAAATAAAGACTCATACGACGGGTAGTTCGCGTTATTACGTTAACAGTTTGTGTCTAATTGGGTACAACAAACCGAACAATGACAGAAATTACTTACAAACCCTGCAGTTATACAGTACCACTGTCTTGGTTTATGGCATGTTGTGTCGCTTCCGAGCTCCGTTTCCGGCCGGAGAGCTGTCGGTTCAACGAGTAACCTGCTGGACAGCGCCATCTGCTGGTGCGCCACGGCACAGGCCTCTAGGCCTCTAGATGGCGCCACGAAACCACTTAATATAGTAGAATGGAGGCGAACGGAGGAACTCATTTCCCCAGTCCAATGAAAACGTTGCAAGTGGACCACATTTAAAGGAAAGGCACTCCAGGGACCATCATCGGGGACACAACACACCCCCAGCACACACTCTTCTCGCTTCTGCCATCAGGAAAACACTACAGGAGTCTGAAGTCCAGAACTACAAGACTGACGAACAGTTTCTACCCGCAGGCCATCAGGCGGGTGAACATTGGGCATTGTAGCAATGCATAGTGCAATTCATACACTGAGCAATACTATTATCATATTTTTGTGCAATACTGTTGTATCTTTTATATTTTGTGCCTTCTTTTTATTTAGAAGTTTATTCTAATTCTGTGTGTTAGGAGGACCCAGCAAAATAAGTTTTATAAATTTCCATTGTATAGAATAACTGTCTGTTATCTGTGCATATTACAGTAAAAACATCTTGATCTTGATCTTGACATTTGGTTTATATTTGGTATTATCAGCTTCGGAGCCAGTTAGATGTCAATGTAAGAGTGGAGAAGAGTGTGGGAATTGTTGTGTTGCAATCAGGCTGCAGTCTGGCCAAATCTTGTGTAATGTGAATATCCAATATGCCACTTAAAATGTTTATCTATTCCTCTGCAAAGCATCAACTTATTTTTTATGTTGTTTCGTTCAAACATTTGGAAAGCCTGCACTTCATGGTTGTCACAACCATGAGCAGTGCCAAGTACTTGCAATTCAAATGAAGTTTGTTTCCAATATCTTGCAACAATAAACAAGGACTTAATTAAAATATCTTCTCCGCCTCGCATTGCAGTGCCTGAGCAAAGGCCAGCGATCTTTCCTAACAGTGTTATTTGTGTAAACAGACATATCTATATAGGGATGGATATTGCTGTCACCCTTGGCTCAGAAACTGTAGGAATATGAAGACACTGGTCTATTTTATTTGCTTAACTAGTAGATGTGGGTCACCTTCAGTGCAACCTCTCCAGAGACACTGGAGGGGATTTTAATTTAGAAAGTACTGAACCAAAAGTAAAGTGTGTCAAAGTAAGAAGAGAAAGGCCTTTCTTTACTTTTAGTTTAATTAGAAAACCTGCATTGTGCAGCGCTCTGATTAAGGAGCCGATGGACACAATGTTTTCTTTGCTGGTTTTCTTCTGGCTAGTTGATGTAAATACCCACAGATAGGAGTCAGAATAAGTCAAATAAGCTATCAAGCTGTTGATGAATCACCTATGGTGAGAAATGAACTGATACATTCACTTGATGTTGTGACTATAAGGTTGAGTTGCAGAGAGGAATGTAAACCTCCCGTCTGTCTTCACCCTCAAGTTTATTCAAGCAATACTTGACAACTTTTATCACGGAGGACGAGATTAAAATGTATGTACTTGGCTGTGTTTTCGGCACCTAATAATTTAAGGAATGTTATATAATAGACCACACCAAGTTCACAGGATTTAGTGGGTGGTTAAGCTGTCCATCTTAACTAAATGTGTGTGCTTGTATTTGTGTGTGTGTGTGTGTGTGTGTGTGTGTGTGTGTGTGTGTGTGTGTGTGTGTGTGTGTGTGTGTGTGTATGAAACAAATCCTGTTTCTTTGTATATAGGGGTAAGTAGATGTATTGGCTGGAGGAGGGTAGATTGCAAATCCCAGAGGGTGCGATGGAGTTATGTTAACACCGTGCTCTCTGCTGTTTAGCGGCATGACAGTAGAATATCAAGTGGAGCACAATTTAAAAAGAGGGCATTATGTGTTTTGTTTTGTTCAAAGCACGGTGGGCTTGAAGTTGTGTTTCATCCGTTATCTCCTTGCACGTGTTTTATTCTGTATGGCCTTCATCAGATGCCTGGACCCTGTCTCAAGGATAACATTATTTTACAAAGAATTTTGTGAGATTTTCTTCCATTTATATCATATTACAGGCTAGTTGTATTGCCTCTGATGAACCAATTACTTATTAAGTCTATTATCTTACTCAAAACATGAAATGCCTTGTTACTGCATTGGATCATGGTCAACTGTTTTGGGAGGGTCTTCTCTGACCGATTTCAATGAAAGGCTCTATTCTGACCTTTTTTAATGTGTTGTTGAATTTCCTCTGTATTCTTTTAGATTTTTAACATTCTGATGAAGACATTTTCTTTTACTGAAAAACTCTTGTGTTTTGTGGTGTGTGCCCCAGTAAAACAAAAAGTAAACTAAGAGTATTGTATGTGGTTATTTATATTTAGACCTACAATTGTATTCTTTTCAGAGTGAATTTGATGTTTTTCTGGCGCTAAACTCCACAAACATTCCACTGCTGAGGGACATTTAGTTTCCCTCTCACGCCATTTCGCCAGTGAAAGTTGTTACTGAGTCTTGTTGTTACTGAGCCTCAAGGAAGGTATTTTCAAATAAATATTAGACTACATGTATGTATATATATATATATATATATATATATATATATATATATATATATATATATATATATATATATATATATATATATATATATATATATTGTCTGTATACACACACAGGCATACTTGTAGGCCACACAGAACAAGAGATACAGCATTTCACGTTTCCATATGTCACATTACACACATATACACACACATTGTTAAATCATTACATTTTTACAGGTGAAGTCTGTTTTGTTTGTTATGTGGAACATTTGGTTTTTATTTTGGGTTGAGTGAATACCTCAGGTTTTAACTAGGGGAAACATGTTTTCTTAAGCCGCGGACTGGTTAATAAATCAACATGAATAACATCATCATGTCTATATCAATGTATATTCAAGCCCTGTTGCACTTTACATGTGTGTGGCCATAGTGACAGTGCTAATGTATCCCATATGTTCCCCTGTCCTGGTTTATATATGTGTCTATGTGCCTGATAGTAATTACAGGGCTGGGCTGGGTTCTCATCCGGGTGCATCAGACCTCTGCCATGTTACTGTAGTTGTCTCATGCATCTGCTTGTGATTTCACTCAGCAGCAGGTGTGTGTTTATGTACGTGTGTGCACACATAACCACACAGCAACCGTACTACACTACTGTGCTCTCTTGTAAACATCTTGACGAAAATTGGTTTCGGAGGTGGGCCGTCCAAAATGTTTAGCTCAAGGAAATTAGTTTGAATCTTTATCCTTCTGTAAAATGTTTTAAAGTGATTCTTAGAGTGCACAGTAAAACACCTGCATGCAAACTGGTTCTGGCCACGCTCAAACACGTTTTAACACATGTCTACCTTCTTCAGGCCATGTTGTGTCGATGCACTACAGAGAGTTCACACAGAATTGTGTATTTAGCAGTCCTCACACAAAGCTGGATCAAACCACACCAAGCAGAATCAGCACAAGGCTTGTGTGGTATACTGTACAGTGACAGTGACACGTCACATGAACCCGCTAGAACCACAATGTGGATTCAGTTTACTGTATGTGCACATGGATGTTTACGTGTGAGTGTGTGTGTGTGTGTGTGTGTGTGTGTGTGTGTGTGTGTGTGTTTCAGTATGTGAGCGCTAGCTTGGGTATGCATTGCTTTCCAGTGATAAATATAGTCTTTTCTTAGATGTGGCTTGGAGGATACCATCCAGTGATAGCTGTAGACCACAACTATGGGATCAAGACTGTTTTGGTGATATACGGTGGCAGCAGTGCCCTGAGACGAGCATGGCCTGAAACACAAGCTGACACATGCAGAGAGCATAGAGTGCACCAAATGTAGAAATGACTAGATTAGTGACTTACATCCTACATTTTTTAATCTCACTTTTTATGAGTCTGTTTTACAGTGTTGGTATCACGGTTTGGGTTTTTGGGGTTTCCTGTTTTATTGTGAAGCCCTTGTCTTGTGTGTCCTCTGTGTTTCTGCACTTGCGATTGCCATGATTGATTGTCTGCCCTGTCTCCTGATTGCTCATTCCCTGACCTGTCCTCATGGTTTCCTCCTGTGTCTAATCACCCACACCTTCCCCTTGTACTTAAGCCCTGTGTGTCTTCTGTTCCCTTGTCAGATTGTACTGTGTGCTACCTGTTTGTTCCTGTGCCCTTTGTGGATCCCTGTTTTTGATGCTCGATCCTTTGTTGGAAGTCTGTTTTTGGAAATAAATTTACTTTACCTCTTCGTCGGCGTTTGGGTCCTAACTGCAGCCACCACGTAACAGTTGGTTCACATATTGTTAAAACATGCATACCCAGGTGCCAAGCTGATGCTGGATGCAGTCAACAGTTCACATGTGAAATCTTGAAGACAGGGAATAGATAGGTAGGTCCAATGGGAGAGAAGATGAATGGACAACTTCCTACAACAGGAACACCTCCAGTCAACCCATTTTTCGTTCATTCCCCAATGGTTTAAATGACCCACAGGCAGAAAACCAATTAATTTTTGTCAACTTCCATTTTCAAGTTACAATCAGTCGTTAAATAATGTTCTTGGAAATCACAATGGACCCCAAACACAAACACTTTGTGTGTCTGAATGTTTGTGTTTGTGTAATCTCACTCAAAGGGATGGATGACCACCGATGCTGTGCTGCCCTGTGACATTTGTCTGCAAATACAGGGAAGTTAGAATCATCATCATCATCATCATTATCATCCTCTCCTCTCCACCTCTCATCCGACTTCTCTCTCTGACTCTTTCTGTCAGTGTGATATCTTTATTCTCACAATAAATTGTAGAAGTGTGTGAAGGGTTTTTTCTTTAACCACACACAATTCAAGACTCAAGGTAAATGAATACTGACAACTTCCATCCCTCGAGTTTGGACCCATAATATTCACTTATTCACTACCACAGCTAAAATGTTTCCAAATGGCAAAAGTAATAATGCTCAGTTTCTCTGACTTATTTGGCTATGAGGTGTGATTTTCCATGCCTTTCAGCACTCGCAGTCAGATTTCTCTGTGGTGCTCGATAGGTTTGATGCTTTTTTGCCCACATGGGTTACATCTATAGAGAGCATTTGAACGCCTCCATTGTTTGTTGTGTGTTTGTTCTCTCCGTCTAATCAGAAACATGTGGACCGCAATCGCATATGTCCGCTGAACACGCAGAACCTTAACTAACAGACTTCGGCTCACCAGGGACCTTGCCCAATAAGCTTTACTGGGATAATACTGACTAAATAATAAAGTGATAAAACACAACAACAGGAATCAGTGGTGAGGATGTGCTGAACCAAGTAGCACATTGCTGAAGTAATCTTACTAAAGTTCATAAGGGGACAGACGATAATGCAGGGCGATGAACTTGTTAGTTAGAATCTGGTGTGTCTAAGCTTATTTCAGGAAAAAGGATGAAAAGATTATGATTGATTCTTTAACAACACTGAGTCAAAGTTGGGACCATGCAGAGGGTCAAGGCCAGGAGGATCAGTGAGGGGGACAAAGCTGGGTGACAAAGGTTGAGTCGAGCTCCAAATTTAAAACTCTCTCTTCCTGTCAGCATATTGAGACATACTCTGGATGTTCTGGGAACAGGAAGCGACTCAACCCTTCTTGCCAACTCTACACTTATGATGTACAGTAGGTTGAATCCCTGGAGTGTTTGATGATTGTGTTAAGTAAAATGTGTGAAAGAAAACACTTCCCCCGATGACATAAATAAATTACTCGCAGCAACAGAGATCATTTTTGGCTGTTTCACAGGAATTTTCGAGTACATAGCTAATACATTAAGAAAATTCAGCTGCCAAACCATTTGTCTTGTATCAAAGTTCTGGGAACCTTTATACGGTTATATTGAAAATATATTGCTGTTGAGTAAAAATATGCCTTAATAGTAAGTTGTCAGGAGCTAAAGGGTGTCCTGGTCTTGTTCTTTTATTTGTACAACATTGAAGATCATGCATGGAGTTTATCTCATCATTTTTTTAAAGGTTTCTGAACAGAAGACAATGAACGCATTTTAATCATATTGTCCAGTTGTTTCTGTGTCTGCTCAAGACAAAACTCAAATAAACCCACATATTGATAAGAAGCAGAGCGCTTTGCATCTCTCTGAACCTTGGCCTCAAGGGAACTCTTTGTCCATCACTCCCTCCGTCAGCCTCTCCCTCTGTATAACACCCAGCTGATTTACACCAGGCCTATTGAGTGCAGGGATGGCTGCTCATGTAGTCAGGGTTTTGAACGGTTGATTTACTCCAGGATAGGATCAGAGGGTGTTGAGCCCAGGCAGGGCATCCCTCATGGTCGAGGAGCTGCGACCAGGCCGCCATCTGCTCCGGGAGTCATAAATTAACCCAAAGCTTTGTTAGTCGCTCACTCCTCTGCTCCTGCCCTTCTGCCACACTTACCCTTTATCCAAACCGACTTGGCCCCTGTCCTCACTCAGCATGATTAGAAGCACAGCGCGCGCCAGGCAGCCAGGAGCACACAGAGCCGCAGGGTATGTAGTAGTTGCTGCAGTTAGTATGATAACAGGAAGGCCTAACTGGGTTCCTGGCTGTCCCTAGTGGACAGAAAAGTAGAGACACCGCATCTCTCTTCACACAATGCTTCCTATAGTTGTTGCTGCTTCTAGTTGTTGTGTAGACAACTGCAGATTTATTTATATTTATTTATAAACTGCAGAGTTTTAAACAATCCATTCTAGGTACTTTCACTTCGATCTCTAATCATACATGAATAAGCATTTTTTGTATCTGCTGTAAGGACAATCTGAAGAACAAAACCTGAAACAAAACCACTGAACAAGATTAGCTGATCTCTTTAGTGGACCAAATCAAACATGCTGATGTCTTCTGAGACCCACTTTATTCACAAACTCAGAAGTGTTTCCAGCTGCACAAAGATATCATGTGTGGGAGGCAATGAACAAACTTGTAAAACAACCAAGTGCATTAGAAGAATATATGATGTGCTGCACCAAATCCTTTTTACCGAACATCATCTGCTCAGCGGTGACTTACTTGGATTGTTAATGAGTATTCTCTCTCACTTTCTCATAAAGTCCTTTCTCTTGCTGTTCTGGTCTCTTCTGGTTTCCAGACTTTCAGCAGTTGGCAAATCTACTGCACATCAGGCTCTGATTATAATAATAAAATGTTTTTTGTCTCATCAATGCATTAAAAATACATTGAATTAGCCGAGTAAGCACAAAGTCTACTGTGTTAAGACTGAGAGGAACTGAGGTTGTGACCATCATGTGACCCTTTATTGTAGAATTTGAGGCAACTGCACACCTCTTGCCAAAAGTGCACAGAACTCTAGGATGGCAGATTTATGTATATCTACCAAAGACGTTTCCAGATAAATGAGGAGTATTGCTGGGAAAGTGAAAGTCAACTCTGGAGTAGATAAAGTGCCCTGCTTGAGAGCCAAGAGTCTATTAGCCGCTATGCAACCCAATCTGATATCAGCTCTGAGTCAAAGTATCAGCAAAGGAGTCGTATCAGTGAAGAGAAATAAATGCTTTCTGTGTTTTACAGGTCAGCAGGGAGCATTCAGACCAGGGAGAGAGAAAAGGGAATGAAACCTGCTTGTCTTGTCCATCTTATTGTGTCTTTGTGCATCATCTTTGTTCTACCACATCCTCCATATCACCGGTTCACACTTTAATACAAACAAGGGATCCAACATGGGAAATACAGTTCCCTGCTGCTGCCAACTACGTCCCCTTCCTCTCTTTACCAACAGCTGACCTTCCTTCCTGACGCTCTTCCCTCAGCTTTGTTGACTTCCTGTATCAGATTGTTAATTGAAGAAGTGGGCAGCAGATCCCGTTCAGAGCAAATGTGAGCAGTAGAGGCGGAAATCACTTTGCTTTATCATGTGGTTTCTTTCAGTTCAGATTATTTGGTTTGTTAACTTTTCAATCATATCTCTGCTCAAATGCCTTCCAGTTTGTACATTAAGTGTCCGTTAATGTTGTCACGTTGATTCTGACTTTCTTTAGCACAGTTATAGGGCTAGCTAGTCTGGCTCTGTCCAAAGTTTTATAAAACAATAACAAGCCGTCTTAAACAAACTATTTAACATGTTACATATTTAATCCATACACAAACAGAAACGTAAAGTTGGAAATGTGTTGCTTTATGAGAAGTTATAGGACTATCGTGACTTTGTCTTGGTAAACATAATCCAGGTGCACCTAAAATAGGCTGACTGCCTCCTGGCTTCAGCTGCATATGCACACACATGAAAATGGTGTCAATCTTCTCATCTAACTAGTCCTTTAATTGATTACATTGCAGTGTTAACAAGAGCCTTACGGCAAGATGAAAGTTCCATCATTGTTCCTGTTTATTGTCGGTAATCATTTTCATGTTGCTTCTGTTGAGATTAATTATGTTTTGTGTTGCTTTCTTTCATTTAAGTTATCTTTAATCTCAGTTTTTGGGAACACTGAACTTTCTCTTGTCAGACTTCATGACTCCAGCACTCATCTACTATTTTCTTGCAGTCTAAATTTAGTAGTGAGTGCTTAAGGTCATGCCATTTTTGTACTTCTCAGAACAGGCTATTGTGTTTCCTGTGTCAGGGCATGTTTTTATTGTCCATAATGAGTTTTGCCTCGCTGTGTAATATGCTGCCAGGAGCCATGATCCTGATGGAGGTCTTGTTATCTTGCCACATGGTTGTGATGACCTGGGGTCTATGCAGAGTGAACATGCAGGGGAACTCCTCAAACAGAGATATATTGTGGAAGGAAAAACAGGAAAAGAATGCAACACTTCATTTACTGTAAGCAAAAAGATCAGTTGGCCAGATCTTTGCTGCATTACTCTCTTCAGATATTGAACTAATTTCTAAATTTCTATAATGGGAGACAGCATTTTTCATATTCAAGGTAACACATCCTTTGTCATGAATATATTTTCCTTCGCATTTTCTGTCGTGGAAGAAATGGACTAAACTTAGCTGCAGTGGTTATCGTGCTCATGTGAATTAGAAAAACAAATGCAACAGTGAGGGTGACATTGAGAAGAGGAAATGTTCTGGGCAAATGTATTCAGCAAAGTCAGCTTATTTCATTCCAAATAAATGGTATAACATTTTCCAAATGTTACCCTGGCATTAAAGCGCTGTCAGGTGGTTTTATATGAGAGGATGGAGACTTCCTCAGACAGGAACAAGCCCATTAAGCCAAGCACCAGAAGGGTTGACACACAAAAACATCTAAAATACAACTTTAGGCTATTGGCAGAAAGTTAACCATCCTTAAGTTTATAAGATTTGTTTTCATCCAGAAAAACTGATGTAAATTATCAAACTATTATCCAGACTATAGGAACAGACACACAACAATCCTAGTCTGACCTGAGAATGACCACCATTATTTAATTCTTTATGATCCTCATTTTATATTTATTTAGATATGTATACTTCAATTAACATAAACTTTGGTCAGGTTATGAAATACTAACTAAAAATGACATGCTATTCATTTACCAACATGCTATTTATTCATAATAATTGAATTGTACACTGTACCTCTTATTCATATGAACCCTTTTAGGAGAATCCTCGGTAGCACTTTAGAATAAATGCACACTATTATCCTTTATAAAATAAAGATATGAATTGTGACTACAATTGTGACTACCTGCAACTTAAGTTGCAGGTAGTTCCTGGTTGTTTTCAATGATCTAAAAAGTTTGTACTCACAAAGAGGTGCTGTCACCAAAAATGAAGCATTGCCGGGGGGTAAAGCTGTGCAGAAAAACGGTGTTGCTCTGTAAAAAAAATATAGCTTAATTTATTTATGAATCAGGGTAATTACATATGATTGATCATTAATTTTGATGCCATCAAGATCTCCAACCAGATAACCTATTTTCATAAAGGATGACACAATTTAGGGTACTCAATTGTTTTTCTTGTCTATGTCTACATAAGAGGATAACTATTCTAGAAAGTGTCTGTGCTTTGACAGCCCACTTTCAGAAAGTCAATCTGTATTTATTATGACTACTTGATCTGTTTTGAACAGTTGCACTACATCAACATAACTGTGTGAGGTCTCACCTGCTCATCGGCTCTAAGCTTTGCTTCACATGGAAATGTGATTGACAATTAACAGTGAAAAGCAGCTGATTTAACATTACTAACATATGTTGTTTTGATGCAAAACATGTTTATTAAGGTGGACTACTTCTTGGCTCTCAGAAAAATGAAACACAGATGTTTCTTTTATTTTGTGTTCTTGTCCAGTGTGATCTCAGAAATCCTTCTCATCATGTTTGTCAGTTAATAATGGAAAGCAGTTTTCTATCAATCTTTTCCAAGTCATGTTCTCGCTTCAAAGAGCTGGAACCCAGTGTTCATAATGTCATCCAACATCACTTTTCTCCCTCAAACCACTGCCACTGCTTTATGCCCATTGAACCCAACACACGTTATATAGAAAAAATATTTGATGTTTCAATGACATGTTGCCTCTGTGACATAAATAAGTTGACCATTTTCCAATTGGGCAATTAGCTCTGTGGCTTTCTAGCAGAGAGTTAAATTGATAACTATTGTCGATCAAATACAAGCTGCCATAGCTTAGCTTAGGAAAAAGACTGGAAAGAGGTGAGACAGCAGGCCTGGCTCTGTCGAAGGGCCACAACATTTGCCTCTTAGGCTTTGAAATGAACATGTTATATGTACTAAAAACAAAACGGTGGGTAAATTGGTTATAACTAGAGGAAGTTACAGCTTCCAGCCCAAAAATTGTTATCACTACTTGGAAGGTTTTAATAGTCGGAAATGAAAACAACATGATTTCCCAAATTAAAATATAGTATCACTTACATATCTTTTACTGTTATATCAACACTCACATTTATGTATACTACAGATATGAAACTGTGTCAGTTTCTTCCCATTAATACCTCTCTCTCATGTGCTGTAGGTCATGTTCAATAGGGCATAAAACACCAAGAGGATCAACAATGATGAGAAAGAAATGTTCACGCCTGTGGGGAAGCAGCCACCTCCTCTTGCTCCCCTCCCCTCCAGGTATTCTGATTTCCCGTGGCAATGTTGTTGACTCAGCTGGGGTCAATCAAGTGCTGCTGTTCGAAAGGCCCTCTCATTTGTCCTGCTGTTATCCACCAACAGCTTTTAAACCTTCTTAAGCCCTTCTTTATTATCATTAACACTTACGGAAGGCCACACTCTGCCTTCCTGTGCTGCTGTCTCACTACCCTCTCCCTCGGGTTCCTGCTGCCTCTCCTCACCTTCCCTTCCCCTCTTATTCGCTCTTTAAATTTATAAGGTCTATCTTTTTTGTTCAAATGCATGAGTGTCCGTGTTTTCAGAGGCCTTCTGAGAGGTTAGAGGTCACTGGGGTTTCAAGGTCCTGCATTGCCAATTCTCCCTGAAGGGTTTGGTCGTCCTGAGACTAAACATTTAAACATCCTCTCTAATGCAGACGGTTTGTATCAGCCTCAAGGTTCAAGTGATGTTTGTGTGCATTTTTAACAAGCTTCCTCGGGCTCAATGCTGATAAGGTTGCAATGTAGTATCATACAATACTTTCCTTGAAATTCTTTTCATGATGTTTTGTATCCCACATTTTAAATTGATTCTGCAATTCATCAAACTAAGACCTTGATATATGAAGATGTAGCAGGACACTGCCACTATTATTGAGTCCCAGACCACAGCTACATGCTCTAAAACTGTTTCAAAAACCCTACAATGATATCTCATTTCAGTGCACCCCAGTTTCCCTTCCTCTGATGAGCTGCCAACACAACAAACAAATTAATATTTCTAAGTGGATAATTTTTTTCTGTGACATGATCTAAGTATTTCAGGATTTTCCTTAGAAAAAGAATGACGTGTATCAACTGCAATTTTAATTCAAAAGATTACGAAGAAATGTACCTTTTATTGAAGTTATTGAACTGCTATTGGTCAAACCAGGGTTGCCTCAGTGTCATGTGATCCACTGTGGTTGCTAGTTATCACTTTTGTTTGCTTGGTTGTCTTAATGTGATCACAGCTCATATTTGTTGTACCAGCATCAGCCCGTGTGACTAACCATGAACCCTGTTACCCTGGTCACAACTAATGGGGGATCCATATTAACAATAAACAATGAACCACCATCTGCAGGTGATGTTCTATTGGATTATGATCAATGGTCGAAAGGTTGCCGGTGTTCCTTCAGACTTAAACTTTAGTGATAACAGCCACTGTCATTGAGAAAGACAAATAAACATCCACGCCAGAAACCCTGCAGTTAGATCTGAAACAGATCCACCGTCCCCCCCAGAGGTAAAATAACAAACTCAATATCTGTTTTAACAGATACTGTGCTTCCCCAGAGAGCTCATCCTTCTGGGGGCATGGTGAGTCCTGTTCCTGTGCTCTCCACAGTCATAACTGTGAATATCAAAGACTACATGAGGAGTTAGCACAATACAACACATATGGACGAGTGGCTGTGTAATGTGACTATCATATGCAACAGTGTGTTAGACCTTAAAGATGTAAAGGTCATTTCCAGAGCAATAATATATATGTTTCAGAAATCAGATTTCCCCTTAGTCTGTCTGGGTTAAGCTTGAGACATATATTGTTTCAGAGATTTATATCCATATCTATATAGATACCAGCCTAGCATTATATTAATCCTGCCCTTATTCACATTTAAATACTACAGACATGAAAGACAGTCCCTCTTCTTAACTGGCTATACGTGATCAACAACTGCCTCAGAAGTGAAAGGCATTCATTCACAATTCCTCAAATCGCCTTGTTTCAGGAATGTTGAGCTCATTGTTAGTCATTGAGCTCAATATGGTTACACTCTACTGTACACTCCCTAGTGAATTGGAGTGTCTCTGTTATGACTAACACAAGAATTTCATCTCAAATTCCTCTTCCCAGCGTTTTGGAGATATCAACCGCATCTCATTGACTTCTTCAGTGCATGACGCTCGCACAGGTGAAATCACATGAACTTCAGTAATGTAATATAAATGTCAGTTTTGTAATCATCATAACTAATAATCTAGATCAACAGCTAAAACAAATTGATTGTTCCGCTAATATTCAGCTGTGTTGACAAAATAATGTGTTCCGTCAACAGACCAAAAATATTCAGTTGACAAAACATTATGAAGATCTGTTTGTACGTTTATGAGATATCGGCTGATCCACCCAGACAGACAAACTGATTAAGTAAAACAAAAGCATAACCTTCTCGGTGGAGGCGTACACATTTTCCCAGAACATGAGAAACCAAAACAGATTCCCATCCTTTGGAGGCCAGTCTCTGTGGGGCAATCTTTTTCTGGCACTTCCTTCCAAATTAGACCTCTACTTCCTTAATCTGCTTCTATTGTATGTCGACTGCGGCATAACTGCTTTTGTTTTGTGTTGTTTAATCCTCACTGCCTGTGCTGGCAGGTTTTGGTAGTGCATCACTGTAAAGAATCAGTGCAAGATCAAACATTGAACCATTTCCCAATCTCAGGGTCTGTGGTTGTCAGAGAGGGACGCTGTGCTGGCCCACTGCTGTGTGAGTGTGGGTGTATTGGTGCTGGGTATTTCCAGCACAAAATGAATCAAAGACATTTTTTGAAGATTCCTTCCAAAACACTGTTCTCAATTTTCCAGAATCACTGTCATTTTCATCCTCGTTAGTTGTTAACATGATAACGCACTGGCTTTTCCTCTGAAACACAGCTTTCCAAGTTACTGTCATTCAGAAACTATACTTGTTGTTAAAGATAGAGGTCAGTGTAAAAACAAGGTTTGCAATCTAATCATCTTGAGCAGAAGACCAAACATAGACAAGCAGGAATTTAGCTTGAGGAGCATCGGAGATAAAATTGGTCAGAGAGCCAATTACACCAGTTGTGTTTCTGCAAACATTTATTTTAACCTTACAGTAGGGTTCTGTGATAAAAGCATCTCCAGTCACACATACAAGCCTCAGTCCCTTTGCTTATGCATACGTCTTCATTTTGTTTGATAGAATCCTAATATTTACACTTGATTAATGAAATGAGATGGCTGCATCTTTTTTTAGCCAGGCTCTTGTGAAGGCAGTGTCTGCATGTTGGACCATCTCTTTGATCTATACTGTAATACATCAGTATTGAATTAATTTGATTCAGACATGGTCATGATGCCCAGAGGACGAACATTTTTACTGGTGATAATCTGACTTTTCCTCTAGAGCCACCATGAGGTTCAGACTTGTGGTTTTTAAGTGAAATGTCTCCACAGCTGTTGGATGGAGTGTCATGACATTTAGTAGTCATACATGTCGACATCAGGATGAATTGTAAAAAAAAATCCCCTGACGTTTCATCTTTTGCCATCAAACCATCAACATTGAACAGAGCTGCCAACTTTTCAAAAAACCTTGGAGTGAGATTTTGTCGGGGTTGACCAACATTTTGCCGCGCAGCCACACATGTTGGTGGCTCAAATATCAGGAAATTTGAATTACTTTGGCGTTGTACTCATGTTGTACCCATGTTGTACCCATGTTGTACCCATGTTGTACCCATGTTGTACCCTGCATTTTGGTGGTTTGTGGGGCCTAAAGTCGTTGATAGGGGCGGCCTACTGGAAATGGACAACATTGGTTGCATTCTGTGAAGCAAAGACATAGCTGATGGTCCACCCCCAGGACATTTTGGTTTAAGTAGATGTTATTTCATGCATTCTAGTGGATTTTTGGGTGGTATGCTAAATATGTAGCCTGGTACCAGCCGAACTTAGCCCGCCCATAACATTTGAGGTCTGGAAGTTCGGTCTGGCACTGCTCCGTTGGGGAGAAATGATCCAAAATCAAAAATTGTTCGGACCAATCAAATTGTCAGGGCGGGCTTTATACGATGATGGACAGATGACAGTAACGTAATCAACCACGTCACCAAAGAGCGCTTGGGAACCACATGTCATTAACATACCTTAGTCCAGGGGTGGGCAATTCATTTTCCCAAGGGGCCACATGAGAAATTTGGACTGTTGTGGAGGGCCGAACCAATAGTCTGAATTTAATTCAATTAACTCAATATGAATGTTATTACTTTATTAAAAAACTGTAAATTATATTGTTTTGAGCTGCTACTGGTAAGAATACATGTTACAATAAGGCTATGAAAATAAGTAAAAAAAAATGTAAACCATACCTTAAATATGTATGTTAAAGACCAGCAATTTATTAACTTTAAACAAAAGCAATAAGTGCTTTTGATGTTTTCCAGTTCAGTTGTTCTTACTTAGTCCAGTCTGTGTTGCTTGAACAAGAGCATGACGTCTGGTTGAAGGAGGTGGAGATGAAGGACAGCTGACAGGTATCAGAGAGAGGATCTGATCTGTTGAACTTCATCACTAGAATGTTTGTTCTCATGTAGGTAGATCCAAAGAGAACCAACATCTTCTGAGCATCTTTCCTCATGTGAGGAACGTTCTCCTCTTTGAGAGAAGAGTGAAGATCCTGACTTAAAGTGCTCTGCCATCGTGGATCAGACTGCAGGTCAGATCCGCGGCGGCTTTGCTCGATTAATTTTCAATCTGGAGGCGGAGACTGCAGCGCGAGGCTGCTTGGGAGGCGCGGGTCTCGCGACAGAAACTGCATAGCAATAGGCTTTCACTTCAGTCTCCAAGTCGACAACACTGCCCGTAGTGCGGCTGCATAAGCGCGCGCACACAAATAAATAAATCGCCTTCAAAGTAAAAGCAGTGCTGTTTGTATTGCATTCATGGCGTGCACCTTATTTATTTATTTTTCATTTTTGATTGACCTCACGCGGGCCAGACTGGGAGAGCCCGCGGGCCGTAAGATGCCCAGGTCTGCCTTGGTCTCTGCTCCTGAGTTTCTCCCGCGGTTGTGTCTGTTTGAAAATCTTCTTCTGTTGCTAACTTCGGGACTCTTTGGGGTAAATAGGATGTCTATGCAGCGAATAGGTTTACAGATGCGCTCCTTAGCGCCATCAATCGTCGGGGAGTTAGAAAAGGAACAAACGCACCTCGGCCCAAAATCAGAATTTTTTTTTTGCCATGAGAAATTGGTTGTGTGGCGTGAGTGTGTGAAAACATGCAAAAGCGTGTGTCACATGGCGAAACCGTGAGAGTTGGTAGCTCTGCATTGAAATGTGTCCTATCCCTTATTTTGTGACCTTACAAACTAATAACCTTCACATCAACCTCAGCTGTAGTTTGTGTTCAGTGCAAATTAGCATGTGCACCTAATGTTAGCATGCTAACACTAGGTGAACATGGCAAATAATATACCTATATACATCAGGATATAAACTTTGTGAGCATGTTAGCTTGCTTACATTAGCATCAAGCTCATCGCATCACTGTGCCTGCAGCCTCCTGGAGGCGCTAGCATGGCTGTAAACTCTTACTTTTGAGCCTCAACATGCTAATTATTGTGCATTGTTATCACAACTAGTGCTTTCAAGATGTGCCAGCCTCGGAACTTCTTACCTCAAGCTATGTGGGGAATGTCATGCTATACTGGACATAACGTGCTGGGAAAAATCTGTAACAGTCACATAAATGTCATTTTTGGAACAAAAACTATTCAGAGAAAGTCAGACTTCAGGCATGTATCCCTGATGAACAATCCGAATTTAGACTGGATTTATTCTGTTTACAGTTTCTTCTGTTTGTGCAACGGCAATTGAAATTGATTTCACATTAATAATCACTACAGTATGTACACTGAGAGCCAAGGTAATGAGCTCCTAAGAAATAGCACTGAGAGCAATTTTCAGGTCTATCCCAAGGGCTGGACAGGCAGGATAACATGGATGTAACCTTAAGCATTATTTTGGACCGCAGTGTAATTACTGAATGGGACTGCAATAACTGCTTCCATCTCTGGAGTGAAATTACCAGGCCTGAGAAGGTGTGAGATGCTCTTTGACCCCAGAGGAAATTACACACAATGCAGCCACTCATCTCTCTCTCACACACACATGCACACACCATTGGTTACACTGTATTTTTCATATACTGTGGAGGAAAATTGTCTTTCTAAGTATCTGTTGCATTGACTTAGCCACATACACATGTCTCTTATTTCTCTTTTTTCTTATTACTTCTCTTGCGCCTTCAAAGTCTAATTCTGTCATTTTTGCTCAAAAGCAGGACAGATGCTCACACCTTGCCCTTGTTCTCTACCTGTCTGTATGACCTAGATTTTTTAATTATTAACCCATTTTCATTACAGATACTGACATATTTTTCATGTCTTTTTTAACATTCATGTCAAGGAGTCGTTTTTGCTCTATAAATCAATCTTCTTTAATATCCATTAAAAATGTTTCTGCTTGAAAGGCAAGCATTTGAATTGTGTGCCGCCCAGTTAAACATTTCAGAGAAGTCATCTTTACTGAACGGCTTCGCCCTTTCACATCACAGGGCAGGACACGGATGACGACAAAGATATGCATTACAATCTGTCAGTTCTTTTTTTTACATAAACATAATAAGCCTTTTCAATAGTTTTGGTTCTTTTGTTTTAAGCTTTGTTTTGACAAATATTAGCCACAGCTTTCACTTTTGTGTCAATATTATTGTGTTTGAAATTTCACCCAGGACATGTTGACAAGCCATTTTCTTATTGATCGTTGAATGCAAGTAATAAAAACCCTGCAGGGGATCTGTGGCTCAAATGAACAATTGTGTATTGAGCTAACCATCAACAGCGGGTGCAGAAATGTTTGTCACAGTGCTGTCCACAAGATTCAATGAAACTCCTACTGCTAAGAGAGAACAGAGAGATTTATGTCAGACCCTCTGAAGGGGGGAGGAGCCCTGTTCGCATGCCTGTGGGTGCTGTGGGTGTATGTCAGGAATGGAGGTTCTCAATGCTGGTATGATTGTTTCTGTTAGTGGCCTGTTGAAGCTGGCAGGGAGTCTGTGGAAGACGAGTATGGCCGGCTGCTTGGCAGTTTGACAGAGAATATTTAGTGAGAACATCACTTCATGATAAAAGGCGAGTGTTGCAGATTTAGCTCAACTAGAAATGTTATTTTCTGTCATTTGCTAAATGTATTTACAAATCATGCATTAGATCATAGCAACATCTGTTAGATAAATAGTTAATAGCTAAATAGTCAAAATGTTGGGACTACTCGTAAAATGGTGAATGCCGGCAGTGGCCTGTGACTGACGGTCAGCTGGTGCTCTGACGTAAACTATCCCTTTAAGTGACTATAGAAAACTGTAAGTCCATTCATACATACAATCTATTTGTTCTGTGAGAATTTAGATCTCCAAC
Organism: Taurulus bubalis; assembly: GCF_910589615.1. Taxonomy (NCBI): domain Eukaryota; kingdom Metazoa; phylum Chordata; class Actinopteri; order Perciformes; family Cottidae; genus Taurulus; species Taurulus bubalis. The sequence goes on from NC_136602.1 coordinate 14,078,675, forward strand.
CAGATCTAAATTCTCAACTGTTTAGATCTCCAACCAGAACTACATGCTCTCACTGCTTGAAAAAGTACACTCATCACGTTGGCTTCTCGCTGTGGTTTGTAAGGAACCGAACACTAAGGAAAGGACAGTGCAGCTCATTTCAATTGCACAGAACAGTTTGAGTTTGAGGATAAACAGCATCACACAGTTTAGCCTCATGTTGCAGGTGGAGAGACATCTTCAGTTACACCCAGAGAACTGGAATTTACATGTTGGCTGCTTTACCAACTTTGTTCACGTTTCCAGTTTAGGAAAGTGAGGGATTACTGTGTTAATGTAAAAGGTTATTTGATGCCAGCTTTAACGTAACCCGTGAAAAGTGAACGTGAAGCTAAACACTGGACACTTTAAAGCTGCTTTTTTTTTTATTCTTCCAAAAATAAGTTTTACATTTTAAAACAATAATAGTTTTTAAGGGGACCAATTTCCTCGGTATAAAGCTTTTCCAAAGAAACATTTTCCCACTGTGTGATCATCCAAAGTCAAGGGGAAACTAATTCTGCGAAGGTATGTTGCTGTTGAATATTTCTAACTATAGTTTTGTTTTTAGTTTTTTTTGACAACTGCAAGCAGCAATACTGGATGCCAAGCAATGTGCCCAAACTGCCTGTGTGAATACCACTCGAAAAAAGTGAGAACAAATATTTATACATCTACCCTAAACCTACCTAAACTATCTTTGCATCTTCTTGTTTCATTCTGTTCAGCATATTTTATGCTGAATATTTAGAGCACTGACATGAATCCAAACTATGTGTGAGTGAGAGAAACAAACACACAAATCAGAAAGTAGCCTTCAGAAAAATAACTATAGTTAATTCAAATGTAAGCTTAAAACGGATGAAATATGCATGCACCCATTGTTGTTGTTTTTATTAACATAGTTCTGGTTATATCAATTAAATTAGTCTCTTTACAAATTATTTATGATCCAAGTGGAGTTTTCTAACTGTGTCAAGTGCCTGCAGCTTGTCCTAACACTCCAGCTACGGCAGCTTTGAGATGTCACAGATGTTTGCTGCAATTACATTGGGTTTTGAATGATCTTGAAGCTTGTTTCTTTCCCCTTTTTTTATCATTGCACTTATGGTTCCGTTCCATCTTGGTACTAATGTACACAGACATCAGACCTGCTATTCGAGAAAATAAATGGAAATATTTATTTTTGAGGAGGCAGTGTTACGCTGTACATTTCAGATTAGTCCTGTAGAAACAGTGAGAAAATGCATCCTGATTTATGAGCTTCTATAAAGAGGACAAAGGAAGAGAAGCACTTCTCTACAAGAGCCACGTCCAACTTGGCCTGCACAGCAGTGTTGTGATATTGCTCAGACTCTCAACTCAACTCGGACACAGTTTTCATGAGCTGGACAACCTTGACTTGTCACTAGAACACCCACTGGAATGAATACACATGCTGCAATTATTTATTTTTGATTGGAATGAATTGAATTTGTGATGGTTATGAAGGAAATCATTTAATTCTTAAATGATTCATGTTATTAACAAGCAGTAGCCAAACAATGTCCCCCTGTACTGGATCTCCTTCATGTATCACAGAATTCATACCAGATTGATAGAGAATTCCTTTCGTCTGGGTATTAGAAAGCCTTTGTTCTAGTTTCTTTGAAGTGTTTTACTTAAGCTGCAACAGACAACTGGTTTGTCTGCATGCTGCGTTCTCCAATAACAATATATGATTCCAAGAAGGCTTCGTTAAGTGGGCCAAATGGATGGAAACAAATGCACCAATGCAAGGTGGATGGCCTTAAATACTCCTCGGTGCTCATGACTTCAACTTTATAACTTTGCTTCAGGTCTTCCTTCGTGCGATAGGATTTCCTACAAACTATGCAAAAGGCAATACAAAGGGCAGGTTGTGAAACACCAGAGAGAAGCTGGAGCTGTGCGATGAGATCATCATAAGTTTGGAGTTCTGGTCATTCAGCCAGAGCAGGCGAAGATTTATTGTGCTGGCTCAGCTTTGAATAACGACGGACCTTGGATATAAATGAAAGTGTAATACTAAACTTTAAACAACATTTGGTGACAGTGCTGATCTGGCCAAGGAGTATTATGAAAATTGGCTAAAGGCTGACTTGTCCAACAATAAACACGATCCCCCTTTTTTTTCTGATCATCATCCCACGCCGGCTTTCTCATCTCTCAGAAAATTATTTTCCTGGCATTGCGCAACCACACATTAAAGAATTGTTTCATGATAGACATGATAGACATGACAGACGAATCAAATTTCTCCAAAACTGAACTTTATTCAAACCAATGTAGACATACCCGGTTTATATATCCACCACTATGTCAGGTCTTTTGGATAACATACTCAGCTTTCTTTGTGCCTGTACCATCCATGTCACACTATTTTGGGGAAATGTTCTTTGAAAATGTAACAAATATCAAATAATCCTTGTCAAATATATAATCATATAAAACCAACAGAATTAACTGCATAATGAAATAAACACAGTCCCAAATATTTGTTCAGGGTCAGGGATATCAAAACCCTTATCATATATGTTGTGGGTGAAATGAAGGTATGAGGCATCAGACCTCCCCGTCTGTTGCATCTGGACAGCGTGCTCAGGCACTGACTCACACTGCAGCCCGACAGAAGGGGGTAGTGATCGGCCTCATGGTGAAAAATATGGTGGTATTGAGTCTGTGGTATTGGAGATGAGTCGAGTACAATACATGGGTTTCATCTCCAGATAATGGCGTAATTGTTTCGTTCTTCTTATGGTTCGTCACATCTTTAATGGTCTTCATGTTTCAACTCTTTTTTGGTGTCACTCACTGTTGCATATGGGAAGACATTGAACCCACCATTCATGGAGGCACCCGGGTCGATCAACCAATTAGGATGTGGGTGATAATCCTGAGAGAAATGGAGACGTAGGGAAGCTCAGTGTGTGATGTATGGGTGAGGCTTAAAGTTGGTGAAGTTTCAGCTTCGCTGGGCCCCGCGGACCAAGGCCTCCTACCGTCCCCTGAGTGTGTGACTCTTTTGTGTTTTATCCATACCTAACATCCATAGTCTGCTGTGTTTCTCCTGAGTTTGAAAACAGAATCACACTGAAGGAATTTGGATCATAGTCGTGGAGGGAAGGCTCCCATGTCCATGCAGACATCTGCGTGAAGATGGATGATGTTATGGACTCATAACCTCAACAATATTAGCACATGAAAGGTAGAGAGACTACAGGAGGGCTATTTTAACCGCTCATAGGGGCCCCTCTATTAGCCTCCCATTCATTCTCAAACCGACACACACATCCCGCTGTTATTACAAACTGCATGTTGGTCACTTTCACAGCCATCGCAGCGACTAACTCTTCTGAGACATAATTGTGATTAATGTTCTGGTGGGTCACTGGCAGTGTTAAGGCAATTAACAACACTCAGTGCCCCCCTTTGCACAATCAACAAGTCATTTACAAATCATTACTTGAGTTTTTTCAAAGCGAGAGTGTGCACTCGTGGAAATGTGCTACGGGTCATCTGACACAAGAACAGCTATGACTCTGCTAATGTCTCCCTTGGGGAGAGTGATTTTGGTGCGCATGATGCCCCAGGGCAGTGGCCTGGTCCGGGACAAGGGGGGTAAATAACAACAGAAGGGGGGAGCTGTGGTTGAGAGAGAGCAGGAGCTGCGGATACAGCTGTCTTTATATTGAACTGTTTCAGAGTCTAAAGCTGGGTGCCAAGTAATTTGGAAAAAACAAAGATCAATCCCACATGACAGCCAAGTGTCTGCCCCGCAGTAGCTGACCCTGTGCTCTGAGCTCAGTGTTGACGGGGTCGAAACAGAAAATGTTTAATTTTCCTTTGGGAGATCAAATGTGAGCGCAAAACTATTCCATTCTCTCACATCAATAGGCTTCCTAAAAGCTGCAGAATGAATAAGTTAAAGTCCAAGAGTTCAGCAGAACAACACACATGCATCATTTCATAAATATGTTTTTCTTTGTTTGGATGTAGCAGTTACTTTCGGGAAGGATGTTAGTCCAAAGGACCTGCAGAGCAAAGCACATGTTCATGGAGCACAGGCAAATATAATCAGACGTTCGGTGGACAACAAAGCACTGAAGAACCACAGATCTGTGTGCACTCACATCATCCTGCCAGTTCAAACTCTTCAGATCATAGCTGCTCAGTAAATGGCCTGATAGTTTTAATTTCCGACAAAGATGTTATCGTTGTGTTTTAGCATTTCGTTCTTCCGTGGTCGAACCACATTAACGAGGAAGTGTCTGTGTTTTGCCCACCTAATACAATCCACAGGGCAATTTTCATGAACCCTTAACATTGCGGATGGTGAAAAACTATAAGGACTTCTAAATTGCTGTGTTCAGCTGCCAGCATGCCTGGAGGTACTGAGCAAAAGCAAAGTTAATGGGTTAGGGTTAGGAAATGACATCACACATGTATACATGTACATACACACTCTCACACACTCACACACTTACACACACACACACACACACACACACACACACACACACACACACACACACACACACACACACACACACACACACACACACATTAAAGCTGACCCGAGGTTAATTTTACCACCCTGTAGTTTTTATTAACAACTGGTCTGACCGGGGATAGAAATGTCCATGGGCCTTCTTGAAGTGGCTTTATGTGACCCCTGTTACCTTCTCACGCACACACACAGACACTAACATTTCATATTTTCATGCTCAGCTTTTCATGATGAATAACCACTAAGTGGAGTTTCATTGGCTGCACATCTGGGAGCCCTTACAGTTATAGATGTACTGTAAGTTAAATGAGCACATATGCCCCACTCTTCCTTGATTTTTTTGTCATTTCTTGCCGTTCACATGACGAATCTTCTCAATAGAGTTTTGAAGGCAACGCTGAATGTGAATTTCACATGTCTTCTCCTGTCTCGAACATTCCAGCCTTTGAGTAAGTCAGTACAGGGCTGGCTGTACAGCGCATAACAAGGGGCCGAGGAGTCTCCTGACATCATCATTTTTCAGAATATTTTACATTATTATAAAACATAGACTTGAATTCAATGAGTTGTGGATTTTGAAAGTTGCTCTCCAAGTGGCAGTGGGTCACATCTTTGTGCTCGTCTCTCAGGTGATGAACTTGTGAAAACGTTGGCGTGAGCAGATCTGTGGTGTGTTTTTTTTTACGCTCTGTGCCCAGCTTTTTTGTTTATCAGACTCACCTTTTTTTAATGACTGAGCAATGTGACATTTTCCAACATTTCTTGCATTTTTTTTTCTCCACATTTACTGGTAAATGTAATATGCACATAAACTATAACTTTAAGTACCCCTCAAGCTTCGTGGCACCAGCGACACTGCCTGCGTGTTTTAACTGGTGGGTGCTGGCAGTGATCCCAAAATAAGATCTATTGCAAACAACTGCTTTTAATCGAGGGACATATCATATGAGTTTGTGCAACCCACAAAGATCTGTGATAATATAGTTAAGTGCATAATCTGGGGCGGCTGTAGCTCATGGGGAGCGTGGTTGTCCCAAAACCACAATGTAGCTGGTTCGATCCCTGGTCTCCCCATAGTTTACATGTCGAAGTGTCATTGAGCAAGACAAATAATTGAAGGCAAATGATGATTTTAAGTTTATATATATTCTGAGTGAACTAATTTGTTTTAATGATTTACAGAGTACTAATAGTTAACAGTTTAAGATATGAAGATTTGTCCTTTGAATAATTAAATGGCACATGAGACAAGCTGCATAATCTTCACATTATAGGGGAAGAAAACGCTTGCTACCTGCAGATTGCTGCAATGACATCAGTTTAACACAATCAGATCATACAGTGATTATATCTGAATCATTTCCACTCCAAACTAGCACACCAGAGCTAAATAAGTGGCTAAATCAATGGCTTTATCTCACAAAATAGTGCTGCTGACTCTGCTTTTATCCCTCTTCAACCGGACTTCAAAGCTAATCAGTAAACAAAGACAAATTGGTTGTAGACTGGCACTCCGCCCGTTATCGCTCCCTGATGTTTCAATCAGCCGCCGACTCTCATAACATAAACTACTGTGCTCCGCCACACATAATCTCCTTTTAACGTCCCTAGAGGGATGTTAAAAGTTCATCTCTTTTTGCTCTAATGTTTTCCTAATGGTGGCTTGTTGAGTAGCTAGATAGCAGGCAGGATCATTGTCCTTGCCTTTCATTTGCCCTTGTGAGTAAAGCTGAACATATGTTCACACATCAAAGTCTTTAGATTTACCCTCTGACCTGCTGATACAGTAAGATTACAGCAGCTGTGTGTTTTCTCTGGAAAAACATTGCTTTACACTGAATACAAAGACGTAAAGAGCGGCTTAACTGGACTGTGTATGTGTATGTATGCATCAGTGGATAAAAGGCTCGTAACATGTAAAGGGAAGCACACATTAAAATAGTAAGCATTACAAAGATTTCCTCTTTTTTTTTACTGACCAACAAGTTTTACAATAAAACTTTGGCACAATTCCTTCATTTAAATGTTTAGATTTAATATATAAATGCATAAATGAGTACAAAAATAGAGCATTTGTATAATATTAATGTACATGTGACTAAAATGATTATGAGATTAAAATGAATAGATGAATGGATCTCCAGACTTTAACAGTTAGATGCAGCTACACATTCAATGAACAAAAAAAACAGAATGCAAACAGCATGATTAACGTGAAAAAGACAAAAGACAATTTAATGTTCAGACTTAGTAAATGTTGTTTAAAACATGAATACATCAGATATAAAGTGCATTGCTATCTGCATAACAGTCGTAGGTAGTCACATATATGTACATCTATTTATTGTCAGTAATAGTATACTTTTTCTACTGTGGCTCTCAGTATACCATTGTGCTTAACTACTGATGTGGTAATTGTTATATCAATTGCAGTATATCCTCCTTTGAAATGGACATTCAAACTAAAGGTTTATTTCAATCAGACTTCATCTTACACATGTTCATCTTTTTGACTGATTTGGTAACTGTGATTGGTAAGTGTCACCATTTGTTTCTAACGTCTCTTGTTAAGCGTCACAGCTTTATGATTCCAGTAAATTTCGACTCATTGGTTCCTCAATTAAAACGGGTTTGGGATCCAGATGTTCAGCTTTCCTTTTCAAATTAAAAAAATAATCATGTTGGGTAACACAAAGTCACATAATCGCAGCCACAGAACAGCTCAGGAAATGCTCCAGCTCTTCTGGCATTCTAATTTACATCACAAATAGTAATAGCCATTTTTACTAGGATCTTTTATACATTTTACATTTAGTCTGGGAGTAACTGGCATCCATTGAAATTCCACAGTGCCAATTAACTTGAAACATGAAATACGACTTGGGAAACTCTGTGACTCTGCACATTTTTAGAACAGAAACTTTACATTGTTGTCAATGTTGTACAATTTAAAAACAGTGATGATCAAGTTAAGCAGATTCCATGTAAAGAATTAGACCTAATTTGTTTTCTGTTATTTTAGTAGAGGACAGGACTCTGACATACAAGTGGGATATTAACTCATGTTTGTTGTTGGGAAAATCCTCCTGCGGATCTCCTCTCTCCTTTTAACACTTTGACCTTTGACACAGACGTTTGAGGGTTGTGGAAATCTCTTTTAAAAAGTAGCTCTTTGCTGTTGATGTCCATTAACAAAAAAGTATCTACAATATAGTTAGAAAAACATACACTCACAGATATAATTGCACTTTGCACTAATAACGTCTACAATCTCTATAAGTTGTGAGGGTGGTGATGGTGAGGGCGGCGACAAGGCTGGTGGATTGGTGATCACGAGGAAGAGTTGTAGGTTCATTTCACGCAAAAGGCTGCAGCGTGGCAGCCGGCCGGGTTAAGTGCTGTTCAACATACCAGATGACCTCATATCACATGTTACATAGCTGCGATACATCAAACCCTCAGCGATGGCTCAGGAGGATCTCGGCAAGAGGTTTCATTTGCTCTTTTTGGATTTCTTCATCCTGGAAGAAAAAAAAAGCCAATTTGATGTGAGTGTTAGAGACAAACATTGACAAAATGTCAAAATCAAAAACATTTCACAAAGTTGGTTGCTCACTTCTGATTTTGTCTAAACCAACCAGAACTGATTATACAACACAACTACAGCTGAATAACAAACATAATTTGTCTCTTGGCTGTGAAAATGTAACTATTTAACACCATTATTGAACTGTATTTGTTAAGCCAGGATTGGAGGCCAGGATCACAAAGAGATGGAGCCAAAGTTCAGAATGGATTCAGTCCCAGCATTCTCACACAAAAACAGCTGCTTCAAGTTTACAGGACCAAAATTACACACAATCAAGAGCATAACATTTTAGTCAAATGAAGTTGAATGTATTTGGGCATTCAGTTACAGATGGTTAATCAGTCCCCTTTTAGCCAATCAGTCAGTTGGCCATCTCTGACTCCAAAGTAAATTACTTGTTGATAGGATATCTTTTTCTTCCAGAGAATTTTTTTTGGTAAACTTTTGAAAATCCTATTCCTGAAAATATAATTTTGCCGAATGATATACAAATATCACAGCACAACCGTATATTAACAGTATATAAACAATTGAACATGAGTGGGCAATTTAATTGTTGACATTGGAATAATACTCTGTAAATGCTGAGCCGCATTTCAAAAGATGAAAAAGTCAATCACAGTCTTATTTACCTAACTAAAGAGTAGCATAACGCATGCCTTACGATGGTGTGCCTTCAGACACATTGTTAATAGGTTTGTCCCTCCAGTGTATGTGTAATTTGAAACACATTAGCTCTGATCCATTGTAAATGACCACCGTCTGCTCTCTTCGTGAGCTGTTTTGTCATGCAGAGGACTGTTAACACCTAGACAAGTCAAGGGCTCCACAGTCATCCTTGAGACAGACAGTCTGACTGCGGGACTGGGGGGTGGGTTTTGAGTGTGTATGTCAGAGGCTGGAGCATCAACATCCTCATTGGGTCAGTGATTGCAGAAGTCATTTGATATTCTTCCCATGGAAAGGAAATTCCTTTATTGCATCCCCAAACACTTATCTACCTCCACAACACAGTGCAGTTGGTTTCATCTGACCACTACAGGGGTCCTCAAGCCTCAGAAATATATGACTGCACAGAGTTCATGATGGCAACTTGATCCCTTCTATAAACTTCATGGTGCCAGCATTTTTAAGAAAAGTTTCTCCTTCCTCTGTGCAGGAAGGAGATAGTTGATATTGGCGGTGACTTTAAGTTATCCTAATCTCAGACATACTTTAAAACGATTGTAAAATGCAAGTTGTTGCAGTAATGTTACAGTGATAAAAATATAAAAATGATGTTTAGGAATTTATAAAATACTTATTAAAGTGAGGTATTAGTCCACAATTTTTAGTAAATCTGTTTCTTGTGACAACCAGGAATGATCACAGAAAAACACTGGTAAGAGACGATTAAATATGATTGTTTGAAGTTTGTGTAATATCCCACATCAAACCCAGGGATAGTGTGTTACATTGTAATCAGTCTCCAATCCCACTTGGACATGCTCCAGCATGTCTCTCAGGGTCATGCTTCAATATAAATTGGGCAATTAAGAAGCTGTCACTCACACAATGATCTATTGATAGATGTCCAAATGCACATTTGACTGACTTTACATTTGATTGACTTTACATGTCTATAGAGAGTGGAAGTGACTTTTCAGAGTTCTGAGTTACAGGTTGACGTATGACAGATGACTGATTTGTCACAACTTACTTGTTGATGGCATTCTTCAGGTACTGCTGCAGCCACCGTATCTCTGGATTCACACACACCTCTTTGTTTGTCTTGAGCTTGGCACTGATCATAAAAAGGAAAGGAGTTTAGTATTATGCCAATTATGCCACAGTTGGAGATGAAAGGGTGAATGCAAACCTGTGACATCAGGTGTCTTGACACATTGTTATTAAACAGACTGAATTACCACTGCCTTGTCGATTTGACACACGCAGAGATCTTTTTCACAGTGGGGACCAATCACTATGTTATGCTGCAACAGCTGCAGAACATGTGCATAGGCAAGTCTCAAAGATCATACCCCTTTAATTTGATATTTCACCCTTGATTGAATTACTTAATTAACGTGCCATAAAAGTTTGAGTACTTGGAGATCAATTCGTTGACATGTGGCTACAGGCTACCTTCTAACCCTGTGGTTATTAACAGAATGGGTCAAGACTGGATCATATGTCTCGATGTGGGAGGTCATGCCTCCTTTGGTGCACACATCCTGTTTTTGAGTAACAAAAACAGTTTTTCCCTCTTCCAGACCTGCCAATTATATTCCCCCAAGATGTAACTGTTCCTGTCAATTGTAACCAACTGTGTTGTGCTGCTCCACACTTTAATTTGTAAATTATGAGGCCGTAACAATGAATGAGATCAGGCCCAAAGGTTGGAAGAGCAGTACAAGGACAAACTGCTGCGATACAATGAAGAAACTCACCCAATTACAAAACCCCAAATTATTGTTTTCCTGTTGAAAACAAAACGACATCCAATTTCCACCTCCCTTTTACTTTCCACTTCCTGTGGATGCGTCAGTGGGTCTGTCGTAAATGCTTTCTGTGCATGTGTGTGAAAGTGAGTGGCAGAGGGGCGTGTGTGTACACATGCATGCACAACTCTTTTCTCTAGCCTGTCGCCTCTCTGAGATTGATGGTGAGAAATGTCCAAAAAGGGGCAAACCTGTCTGACTTTTTAAGACCAGGATGGAAATCTGAAGCAATAATCTCTGTCTGTGTGAGGGCCGGCTTCAAAACAATACTCACATCACTTGGAAGGGGCAGTTTGGCGTGTGGATGAACCTGAGCTCTCGGATGTAGCCTCGTGGGAGGCTGTTGACTGTTGAACGACAGTAGCATCTCTCCACCAGACTTATGGGCTTTGCTAAGGGAGAAGATGAGTAATCAGTTACACATGTAAAGCCATGCATGTTTCAAAGAAAGCAATAAAACACAAGATTAGATTACGATAATGATCTTCTGTGGAAGCTGGTCCTGCCAGATATATTTTGTTGGATGTAAGTAAAATTGAACGTTATCACAACAATTAAAAGAGATGAAAAGTATTCAAAATTGAAGCATGCACGCGGATAAACTAAGAATCTAGACATATTTGTCCATACATACAAACAGCCCCTGTATTGTTCTCACATATCCATTATCTTTATCCGTTTATCTTTAGCAGGGTGGCAGGGAGATGCTGACGATATTGGCCAACATTTAACTACACATTTAAGCTTTATAAATATTTTGTCTCGCCCCTGAGAACACACACAGAGGTAGGTGATGTCGAACCCACAAACACTCAGCTCTTTCAGTCAAGCACACATGTGTACTGTGTGGTCCTTAAACGTCATGATGGATGTGAGTACTTTCCATTGCAGTTTTAAGGAAATTTTCATGGTTGATTAATGTGGAAGAATAAATAAGACTGCTTGTTTCGTGAAAGCTACATAAGAAAGCTACCATAACAGCGTTGAACAATGCATGAAGTTATTCAGTATCAGTTGGGTGGAAATGCATTCAGAATTCATTAACGGCAAGATAAAACGAGTATTCTCCCTGCTCATTTTCAGTCATGAAATGTGTTCTGATTGTGAATAATTGCTTTACCCTTTTTGTGCACTACCATGAGCAGAAGAAAAAAATGTAACGAGATGAAAAACAATAAAGGGAAACAGCGGAGGTCCCAAACAAATGGTGAGAAGCACCGCTATAGATTAAACTCTATGCTAATTATTTTTTACACATGATCTCGTGGTATTTCCATGATAAAAGACAAAACACCTTCAAGTTGGGTGACATGATGTCGCCATGTACCAGCATCGGCTTTGTCTTAGCTGCCTCATTTGCGCGTTAAATGAAAACAAAGAGCAGAACAAATACACACGTTGATCGGTGATCCGACTGGGAATTCCTTACCAGAGCCACATGCGCAGCCTGTTGGTGCTTTACGCGCCGCGGAAAATGTGCTTTCCCACTCCAGAACAAGCATGTATTCATTTAACTAACATTTGTGTAATGGAGATCATATTTATATATTTATATCAAGAGACTGAAATTCATTTTGGAAACTTTTCCACTTCAACTGTATGTAATTGTATGTGAATGTTGGTATTTTAATGAAATGGTCGATACTTGATAGATTGGGCAATATCAATTTGAGACTTTACCACTTCACTAAAATCCTGATTAGCATAAACAAAAAATCATAATTGCATAAGACTATTAGGTTTATTTCTATAATACAATTGATTATTTTACGAAAATAACAAAAATTATGGAATGGAAAAGCACTGATTTAAATATTCTTCTCCACTGATGCACGGTGTTTAGTTATACAAACAACAACTTTGATGCATCCTGACAAATAATGGTTAAACCATCTCAAATAACGTGCAGATAATCATCACTTGCAACAACCAAAACATTAAAATAAACCCGAACCAACAACACACATGCACGAACCAGAAAATATGTTCCTACCTTGTGATGGAGGCGCATAAATCACCAACGTGAGCGCAGCCACGACTGCCAACAGCTTCATATCC
>NC_136602.1:14093847-14253847 GCF_910589615.1 Taurulus bubalis
GTGAATGGACTGTAGTGTGGTTACAAAAGCAGATTTGGCAGCACATCCTCTTGCTCTAGGGTTTGCATCTTCCCGAAAATAACACGTAGTGATTTTCTCACACTGAATTGTTTCTAGAATTTGTCTTTTTTAAAACAACAAATTAAAGTGAGTGTTGACATGGGTTCAGATGGAGACAGTTTTGAATGAAAATGTGTATTTGCATGATGTGTTTCCAATGTTGTCAGGTGATTTGGGCATGTTGGACACACTGAACACACATGCTGCCTGCTATGTTCAACTCACACCTTTGCAGCGTCCAGTATGAGCTAACAAGAGAGTTCTGTGGCCCACCTGTCTGTCTCAGAGGTCCTCACTCCATGGGTCCATCTCCTGCTCTCTGTACGAGTCATTTCTTTCGGCACTCTCAAAGAACAGGGTAAGTACTTTTTTGACTGCTAGTGTAAATCAGACGTCCGATTTTTCTCTGAAGGTACAAAGGCAAAGCAGGTGTCCTCAAGGTTTTTTTATCTTACCTTAAAAAAACATTTTGCACTTCCAAGTTTGATCAACTCTCTGTTATGCTGTCTTGTCTCTGTTTTGTCTATTTTTTTGCTTTATTAACATTTATATATTTGTGATGTCAAAACAAAAAGAAAACAGTGGAAAAAGGAGAAAGAGAAGAACATAAATTAAAAAGACTCTATCACAAGTCATGTCACAAGCTCCATCCATATTACATGTTTTAATTCTATGTTTCTACAACTTTTCATGATTTTGTCTCAAAACATGCATGCATTTATACAGTTTATATCTCTCACCTACTGTTCCACATCTTATATTTGAGACAGATCTTGACAGTCAATATAACATCTGAATACACACTTCAAGCTGTCTCATCATGATAACACTTTTACAAAGCTGTTTTTTTAAAGCTCACATTACATCATGCTGTTCAATAACAGTATGTGAATCTTCATGTTGTCGGTGATGAGTTAGTAAAAACATGAATCTGTCACATGCCAATAGATTGTTAAACATTCCTCACCTACTATTCACTTAAAGAGAGAGACCACGTGACCCAGGAGGTAGGAGTATGGATGGCTGAACGTATTATGTTGGAGTAGCCTGTTTCCATAGATCAGACTTTGGTTGGAGAACGTACAGGCAACTGGTCCCAGTGGGGGATCTGCCACTGCTCCATTGAGGCCCCGAGAGGCTGAGGGCCTGCTGGCTGAGCCTTTGTCTGGTTTCCTCTACATCCTCTAGAGAGTCACGAGCCCTGTGCCCTCACACCGCCATATGGACCACCTCAATGGCCTGTCAACAAAGTCTTTAGCCAGAGATGTTGAATCAAAGGAGGAGCAATGTGTTGGACAATGGCTTTATAATCACTTGTAGGTTGCAGGCGTAGTAACATGGCATAACTTCTTTCTGAGCAGAAACCAGATATTACTTGTTTGTTTTTTTAAGCAGGCTCTATCTCCAGAGTTCCCTTGCTAATTGGTTCTAAGATGTAGCGTTAAGTTATGATCTTCTGTGTTGCCCTTTGCAAACCAAACAACATCCATCATGCGTCACTATACTACACTGTCCCATACTGTAGATGCTTTGATCCAATTTTACATAACTTTTAAATCCTGTTTCAACAGTAGAGGGAGTTGATACTTCTTAAGATATAGTGAATAAAAATGTACTTCTGTAATTCTGAAATAATCTAATTTCTTTAGACTAAATCGTTTTTATAGTTTCAGCTGTGAGTTTATGCCAGAATGAGCCACGTGAACTACAGATGGTCTCGAGCTCGCTGGTAAGGTTGGTGGTGGATCTATACCCACACCACACCTGGTGCTATCCGGCCACAGGAACAAAACCCCCCCTCAGCTGCTTCTTTAATGTTGCCTGGGGGGAACCGAGAAGCAGCTCAGAGACACATTAAGGTTCATGGTAACACTGCTGAATCGGCTTTTCAAGATGATATACTGTTGTCATGCAGTTATGGGTTTTGTAAATCGGAGGAATGCTATTGCGGTATATCATCTTGATTCTTTCTCGAAAACTTTCTTGAGTACAGGTAGGGTTATAGAGACCTGCGATGAATCTCACAACATTTAGAAAAGATAGGTTATTAAATTGAAGATTGGAGCATACGTTTGCAGAAAATGTGCTGTGATAGTCTGAGATCTGCAAAGGATGTTGGTTTGTTTCTGTTCCTTTGTTTCTCAATTCTGCAGAATCTAGAATCAGCGAACCATGAAACTGTGTACAGACATGTTTCATCATGTGTGTGTTACTATTTTGCAACTGTATATAAACACAAGGTAAATACCAGGACAGATTCACATATGCAAACACACGTTTTCTCACAAGCAAAAACTCCTGAAGTTTATTTTGTCACTGGAACTGAAAACCACAACACAAACAATATGCCCTCAAGTTTTAGTCCCAACCACATGTTTAATCCTTGACAAAGACACTGACACACAATCTGTTTCTCCATGTATCCCCCCTTTCTTTAAGCCTCTTTGGCTCTTAGATTCGTCTAAGCATCCAAGTTTATGTTTTTGTCTACCCCATAAACCTGATCCAATTGTGTTATAAAAGGGCATAAAGACACATGGATCCTGTTAATATTTCATTATTCATTCATTCCTGCGTGTCAAATAGCAGTGTGATCCACTATGTTGACCCTGTCTGTCTTCAAGCTGGTATGTAGTCACGTTTCTGAGTGCTGTGAGAGATGCTGAAACAGGTGAGGAAGTGCCCGAAACAGCTGAAAGACAGTCACCACACAAATCACCATGTACTGTCACGTAGTTTAGGTTGAAACAAAACAAATGACAACTCTTGCTGCTAAATAGAAATACCATATAACATTTATTATTTGGGGATATATGAAAAACTATCTTTCAATTTGAATACTCAGAATATCTGAAAGATGCCGTCTACAGCTGTGCTATTTGAGTTTTTACACCTGATAACAATATTGTTTTATCATTTTATTACGCTTGAAAGTGAACCCATAAGGAATGATTTCTCTAATCACTTCTTTTCCATATTTTTCCTGTTCATGCTTTGCTCAAAAAAAAAGCATCTTGACTTTTTTTCTGGCAGAAGGCAGTTCATATTCATTACAATAACAACAACAACAACAACAACAACAACAACAACATACACATTCAAGTATCCAAGTCCATAACAAAACATTTAGCTATTAAAATTGAGCAGTATTATTATTTTACTGTGACACGTATGAGGCCATATCCCCATCCTCAGGCTTCCAGACCTATGTATTTACTTTTCAAAATGTATATCAGCGACTCGTCAAAGGCTTATCAGAAAGGTTGAGAAAATTTAAATTTTCTCACGAAAGAAAACACATTTCTGCTTACATGTGTTGAAAATAAAAGGCAAAACCGCAGATTGTCTATTCTGAAAATAATTACGGTAAAAGCTTTACATGGAGCAATAATTATCATGCGTCCAGTATCTGGTGCATGGATTTGCAAAGTGCACTGGACATATCATGTTTCGTAGACTGATCAATTATCTTGGAATCATGATATAATTGTAAAGAAAGCACTTTCCCCACATCTTTCCCCTTTCCCTTTGCCACCCCCCTTTTGGGTCAACGCGCTAGGTTTTTCTATTCTCAGTCCTCTGCTGAGCCGTACACCCCAGCTGCTGTCTCTTTACTGCCCTGGACAGGTTACTACATAAAACTCTTAAAGAGCATTTAAAGAGAGAGTTAAAGCTACAGCTGTCAATCAGAAGAACAAAGCGGCATAAATGTGACAAAATGTGTGTCACTTTCATGTGTCCTCTTTGTAACTTAGCAGGCTGTAATAGTATATAGGTGGCCATACGGCTCTGTGTGCTTGGGCACAGGACTTTAACTGCAATCAAAGGCCTATTAATCAGAGTGAAGAAACGGCACCAGCAGAGAAGACGGAGTATCTTGTCCTCTTTCACATGGACAAATACAAGATATTGTTACATGCTATTCATCCTGCATGGCGCCTTTGAAGTAATCCCCCAGCTGGGACATAAGGTGATTTTTCACGAAGGAATAAATGAACATAAAGGGGATTATGTGTTTATGCAAAGTTGCATGCATGCTGACACACAATGAGACGTGTCTATTCAAACAAACACACGCACAGAAAGACATATCAACAAACATGGATGTATGTTAACTGTACAAAAATGGATTTCATGTGGCAAAAACATTAGATTTTTGGAAACTGAATAGTGGCGTTGTGTAATTATGAATGTGTGTGTGTGCAACGTGTGTTGACATGGTGGTTGGATGGCCGGGGGTTATTTGCCGCTGTTCGTCTATTCTTAATGGGCCGTGTGATCCTCTGGGCCTATAGGCTCGCTATGAGCAACAAATGCACATCGCCAATGATCTCCAAGGAGCAGAGTGGATGACAAATGAGTACGAGACGTTGGAAAAGACTGGCAGGAGGGGGAGAAAACAGGAAGCAAAGTCACTGACAGGTAAGGAGAGAGGACTAAAGGAGCGGTACAGATGATGTAGAGGAAAGACAAAGTAACGAGAGGTGAGGGAGAAAAATGAGCATCAGCTGAAGCTCTGTTTCAAAAGCTGGGTTTGATTAGTGACTCTAACCACACTCTGTTCCTCATTAACTCACAACAGCATGGAGGTGTAGCAGAAAGAGAGAGACTCTTTCTGGGAAGTAAGACTATGAAGAGTGGGTCAAAGACCTGTCCCGCTCTAAATTCATCCTCTGCACATTCCCCCTTCAAACTAGAGTTACGATAATTCAGCAACAGCTTCAGATCTCATTGGTGTTTCCGCTCTGGGATTCACGCCTTTTACTGGTGTAAAATATGTGTTAGAATAAAGTGATCTTCACTTCACCTGCTATAAAATGTGTCGGTGTCTTCATCAATGAGGCAAAGTTGCATGAATAGGGAGGAGAAATCTTTATTATTTCTGCTCAGCGCTCTATTAAATGGAAAGATTGTACTACATTATTTGTTTTGCCATGTTAGCTGCATGGCACATACATGGTAATGTTGGTTGGTTAGTTTGCCGCTTTGATCCAGACTGAAATAACTATTAAATGATTGCTAGTACATGTTTTTAACAACATTCATGGTCCACAGAGGATGAATCATAGTGACTTTGGTGATACCCTAACTTCCTGTAGCAGTGAACACCATGAGGTTGACCATAATGGTTCTGAGTGAAATGTCTCAACAACTTTTGGATAAATTGTAGACATTGTTCCCCATGGAGATGATTTAAAATAAGGCTTATATACCACGGATATTTGGGAATGGAGTTTCCTCTAGTTAAATCATCAGGTTAAAATGTTTCCAAGGTATTTGAACAAGTAACTGCAAAACTATTGACATTCCTCCTATTTAGTGATGATTAGCAGATGTTTTCATCCTAACATATGCAAGTTAGCAAAACGCTGAGCATTTAGCTCAAAGCACCGCTGAACTACAGTCTGAACAAAAGAACTGGCATGCTCAACTTGTCTGGCTACTAAAGTGCTGCTTTCTTTATTCCAGTTACAGTCGGAAAAGATGTGTTTTTAGTTTGCGGCGGAAGATGTAGAGACTTTCTGCTGTCCTGATGGGGAGCTCATTCCACCATTGAGGAGCCAGGAGAGCAAACAGTCGTAACTACTGATTATTAGTCTTATTAGGTAACGTCAGGGCGCACTGCAACCTTACTGGACTGTGTTGATTCTATTAACAGATTCCATTATTAAATACACAATAGTTTTATTTGAATATATTAGAAGAAAGCCAAAATAAGGTAGTAATATTAGCTGGGTAGTTTAAAGTTAATCTTCAGCAGAAGCATGTTCCACATAAACACACATAAACAAACAATTGGATACATATTGCACTGCCCCAACTATCTAAGAAATATATAAGAAAGAAAACAATATTTCGTCTTGAAAAAGGTTTGAATGCATTAGTTGTTAAAAAGGAGAGAACCAGTGTAACACTGTTAAACTTTCACTGGGAGCTAATTTTGTTACTGTACCAGGAAGAGCTCAAGGACTACTTAGGAGTACTTAGAAGATCCTATACCACGCTTGAATGAAAACAGAAAAAAATACTTTCAAGTGGTGGTGAAATGAGATCTGTCTCTCCCGTATTTCAGAAAAAATGACAGATGAAAAATTATGTTTGTAACTTTCCAAAACTAATGTGGGCCCATTCCAGCTGCCTCAAAAGTCTCTGGTGTTATGCTCCTTCTTTGCCAAACTACAGGGATGGGTGATTTTTCACAGGGAGACGTGGACCAATACAGTGAGTTTTACAGGGTTTAGCAGCTCATTTACAAATGGACATCCTCTCCTCTTCTCCACATCCATCTTCTCCTGCGACAATGACTTCACACTCCTGTCATGTCCTTTTCACCGCACAGAGCTGAGGGATGGTTATTCTCATTGCAAAAGGATTTCCAAATGTTCCCATCTGTAAAAAATCAAAATCAAAAACATAGTGATCATGTCTGCGTGCTGTGTTGTATTTTCCATCCTGACGGTGAATATAAGTTTGAAAATGAAATGTTTTTAATTCTAATCTACGTCAATCAGAGTTGGGATTTGGGTTTTGGGATTAAGTTTAAAATTAGTATTAGTTTTAGACCATGATGCAGATAATTAGTTTTTGCTGAGTTGGCCATTATATACACATTTTGCTTCAGGGTCTCTCTTTGACAAGTTATTTCTATCTCTACTGACATGGTTTTCTGCTTCTGTTGTAGGATATTTGATCAAGGGTCTCAATGTTACCGTTAGCCTTGAGGTACAGGGACTATCTAATAAATCTGCATGTATTTTATACTTGCTGACAGAAAGAGAGAGATAGAGAGAGCAGAGTTATTGCCCAGGCACGGTTTAAATATCTGTTTATGTTTGTCACAAGGCCCAATCCATTTAGCCACGGCCCTTACCATTTGTTAGTGATAATGCTCCATCTCAGCATGTTCCAACCGCAGATGAACTAAAAGAAGAGAAAAGAGACTTGAATATTTTTCATGAGCGTGTTTATGGATGGCAAATGTTTAGAAAACAATCTGAAGAGGCTAGTGTGGATACAAAACCTGAAAGATATTAACACCTTTTTTGTCCACTTTAATATAGACATGGCCAAAGGTTTGACAGTGTAAGAGACGGGTATGAAGGATTACAGTTAGACATTAGGAAATGAATGTAATCTACAAAGATTTACTTTAACAAGGAAAAATATGTTTTATGTTAGATAACTATAGTTAGTTAAATACATTTAATGAGACTAATTTCTACAATAGTTTATACATTTATTACAAACATTTCTTTATAAGTATCAGTGTGTGAGAGAAGGCATGGAGGTTCCCAGTGGCCTTAACAGGACTCTGTTAACCCCAGACTCCCCACACAAAAGCAGCTTTGTGTCTTAGAGCTGTGTGTGCAGTGAAAAGGTTTCAGGAGGTGAATGTGAAATAAGGTTTTCTCTTTTCTTCTTTTGCAACCATTTCTTTCACTTCCTCGCTTTACAAATGCATGGATGCCATTAACTGGGAATCAAGACCATTGAAGAGGTATATAATGGTCAAGAAGCTGTGATAATCCGCTGTTCAGATGTCGGCTGGCCGTTGAAATCTGAGCTGGCTTTGACTGGAACTGTATGTCCGTCTGTGTGGCAGCTATTCAGCTTCTATGGCTTTCCCTTGAATCCGATTAAAGAGACACACAGAATACAAGTGCACTGACAATGGTAAAGAGCTGGAGAACATTTTTTCTCTCTTGATTTTCCCAACTCACACACATGTGTTTTAGTCGAGTTCACTCGACTAAAATAATATGAAGCACGGAGCTACATGGACGTCATTGTAATGGGCTTTTTTGTCTAAATCTTAACTGGGCTGTAATAGTGTGGGCCAGTGATTATGTTGAGGGTTTACTACAAGAAACCCTGCGGTGAACATATACACATTAAAACTGTCTGCCTTCCAGACATGTGTAACCATCATAACAACCCTCCATATGTCATGTATTTGTTTTTGTGTGGTGACACAGAGTTTAGACACAGAGTTTAGTCGAAATTCTTTACTTGCATTGTTATCACCTGGTAATTTATGAAATTAAGGGTTAGAATCTAGGACTCAGATAAACCCTCTTTGTTAATCTCCCTCTTTGATGCATCTCTTCCTTTCCATATTTTACTGTTCCTTGCGACCTCTTTCTATACCCCCTTCTCTTCCTCTGCTCGTTCTAAATCTCTGTTATCAGGTGAGGTTGGTTAGCATGTCTGTGTCGCACTGTGATTTTGATAAGAGATTTCTTGTTCCCAGGCCTGTATAGGGCAGTGTCAGGGGACCCTGACACTGCCTGCTGTCAATCTCCCTGACCAGACCTCAGGACCCACAGGGGGCTTCTGGGAAGTGTCTGGGCTTTAGGGCGCTATCTCAAACCTTATACAACTTGATAACGTGAGGGAACGGGAGAGGAAGAGGGGAGATGAACAGCTTTCTTTCAGTCACATTTTAACACTAATAGTAGTTATAAAAAGGTTTAAAAGGATAAAAGGAATAGATGTTGTATTGTGGAACAGGACTGACTGTGTGGCCCTCTCTGTGATTGGTCATGAGAGGATTCAGTGGAACCATGGCTGCTTGGGTGAATGGTTTGTTGGCTTTACTTGTCTGCTGTGGCTTTTTAAAACAGAGAGAGAGAGAGAGAGAGAGAGAGAGAGAGAGAGAGAGAGAGAGAGAGAGAGAGAGAGAGAGATAGAGAGAGAGAGAGAGGATTAAAGCAGCTTTGCTGCTAAAGGCTGTGATGATCATAATAGGTTTGAATGATGTTTTAGGAGTAAAGATTACAATTTGTAAATGTATGTTTGGGCAATTTGCTTCCTCTCATTCTCGCGAAGTTTTAGATGAGAAGATTGATAATACGTAACTGCCCACTGTATACTAGCTTAGTTCAGCATAAAGACTGGAAACAGGGGGAAACAGATGTCCAAAGATGACAAAATATGCCTGTCTTAAGTATGAAGATGTTTCATGTTCTTAGTTTTAAAAAAGTAAAAGAAAATCCCTGGGTGAGTGTTTCTTGACTTTAAATGCTATGCTGCTAACATGCTGTAGCTTTATATTGAACCCAACATAAATATGAACGGTATCAATCTTCACATCTGACTTTTGGCAATAATATTTGCCAAATGTAGAGTTAATCCATGAAGGATTTTCATTGAAGCATTAAAAAAGCGGTCCTTATCATCTAGTCCTCGGGACATTCAGTAAATAAATGCAATTATCTTTAAATCTGAATTTTGAAAACATAAAAGCTTCATTACCATATCTACATCTCTCTCATCTCACTCCAAAATAGGCATTTTTTTGAAGGCATGACAGCTACTTCTGGAAGAGATTAGAGCTTCTCTTCTACTGGTTCCATGTCTGGGGTAAGACTCTACTTGGCAGTTTATATTGTCCTGATCTCTTAGGTTCCCCCTCTGCATATTTTATTTCTATGGTTTGAACTCTATCTGCAATGCTTGTTTGTCGGTGTCTGCCACAGGGCTTTTGTATGAAATGAAAGTTATACTCCCTGTGGGTATATCGTTCATATTTGTGCAGCTGGCCAGGTCCGTGTGGAAAGACATAGAAGTATTGGGACAACTAAACAATGTTAATTTGAAACCTATTAACATTCTACTGCAGTTCGGGTTGAGGAAGATATTTTCAACGCCTAACAAGCACAGAGAGCAGCATTTGTTTTCTGTTGAGGCTACTTGCCGTACATTTTCATCCGTGAAATCACAATTACGATGCGGGTCATTATACCGCATGGCTTTCAGGAAGAAATGTGGGATGAAAAACAGCGATCAAACTTCAGTTTGATCTCTCAAGTTCACAATGTTTGCCTGAGCTGTGAGTGTCTTTTGCTGTTATGTTAGTGTGTAATTATTTTTTCCTTTAATTTAATCTGTCTGGGGCTTAATGGACTGATCCTGATGGATTAGGTTGGTTTCCTGTACCCACATACCCCCAAAACACCCCCCTGTAAGTCATGCAGTCATGACTTGTGAACACAGCCTGAAGCCATTTTTTTCCAGCAATAATCCAACGTGTCCTTTAGGACAAACACTATCAAATGCCGGTTTTACACACGTGTGGCAGTTTGGGCTACTGGGAGCACACTCCGGCCTCACGACCACAGTTTAGGGCTGGAAGGTAGTTAAATGGGCTTCCCAGCAGGGCTGAAGCTCTGTCCCCTGATGTATGATTTATGATGAGCTTCCTGAAAGTATCCTCATGTAACTACTGCCTGTGTTAGTTTACAGCAAACACTCTTGTCACCTTGATCTTTTAGATGTAGCTTTTCTGGAGATACATGTGGCAGCATGTGATGGTCTGAAAAATACAGATAAACAATTGTAAATCATATCAATATAATACAAAAATATATTAAGACTATATTTAAACTTTCTAAAATGGCTGAACAACAGCTTTACTAATAGATAAATGCCATACTATCAGTGTGTTGTAATGTTGTAATGATAATGTAATAATATTCATTATGACAATGAGCATTATTTATTTGCATCCACCGATAGAGAAAGACATTTTAAACAAATGTAATATTATGACTACAAAAACAATATGGTTTTGATCAATGACACAGATCTAAAATATAGCCTTTAAATGTAAGGAATAGAAAGTCTGTTTTGTCTCTAATTTACTGTGAAAGTCATGATGCCTCTATTACATTTTTATTATAACAGTGTGGACAGTATGTGTGTGTGTTTGTACACATTGTGTGTGTCTGTATTTGTCTTGGTGTCAGCGAGAGATGTTCACTGCAGGTTTATCTGTCTATCATTTGTTTAGACTGTGGTCAGGCAGCTTTATTCATGGTCTCCTCAGGGAAACGTCCCAAACACAGACTCAATTTGTGAAGCAATTCTGCTCTTTTTCACATACTAGAGAGTTGTTTGCCTCTCTTTGCATTTGGTCTTTGTCAACGGTGGTCTACATCAATGGGGCAGGCTTAAAAAGACAACATGGGTGTAAACAGTTGCTCAGAGCAGAGCAAAGCAGGAGCAGATTTGGAAGTAAATAGGTGTTTTTTATAAGCAATCATGCAGTTCACGATCTGATGACTTGCCTTTGACTCAGAGTCAAAAGTTGCCTCTCCATGCTTTGTTACGCTCATGCCAGCTGCAGTTAGTGCATTAACTATGACGTATGTTCAAGAGAAAACAAACATCTATTTTGTCAAAATCACATCGGAACAATTATGAAACCATTTTTAAAATATAAACACTCATACAGCACCACTAACAAAGCCAACTGCTGTTTAGGAGATGACGTAAAACAGTCAATTGTTCTCTATCAAGCTAGCATAATTTGTTTGTGTTACGGTGCAGATAACCCAATTGGTTTTCCTTTGTTCTCTTAGTACAAAAAAATAGGCCAGAAACCTTCACTGTTTGAAAACTTTTTGATTACAATTATTGCTTATGTGCTTTTCGCCCACATGTGCCAAATGGTATGACACACAAACCGATTAGCACAAGTGTTTTCATAAGAGAAACCATGACCTCTGCATCAGTTAGCACAGGTCTGCACATGTTGGTGTGCGTATGAGGAGAGTAGGGCCTCTATGAGTGTACCTGTCATAATCTGTCATTTGTTTAAGTGTGTTTGCTTTCTTTTACCCTCTACATCTACCTGTATGATTACCTGTCACGCCTGTATTATTGTGCTTATGTCACTGCACAGTTTATATTGCAATTTTAATTCAGTACGGTTTTACAATGTTTTCTTCCACATTAAAGTCAGGCCCCCTGTAGTGATACACAGAAAAGTGACAGCGCTGAGTCAAGATGTGCAGATGCATGGCTGTGGACAGCAACCCTGCTGTAATCCCACATCATGTTCGGATTGCTCATTCTCAGATTCTGTGCGGTTGCCAGAGGCCACAGTGTTAAAGGTCATGACCGTAAGAATATATCATGATGTGACCTCCATCAAATAAAGTGACTGTGAAATTTGGACAAGGTGCGGTGTCAGGCATCACTTGCCAGCTGATCGACAAATTTGTGGGTGTGTGGTATGTGGAGATTGAATCTACCGTGCTGGATTTCCCTGAGGTCATGGCAAGTACTCTCCTCAGCATATCAAGGACATCTTTGGTGTTTAGATTTAAGAGTTTAACTATAGTTATGCTATACACACATAATTGTAATTGGTTATGTTTATGCAGTTTGCAGAATGAAATACCAGAACATCTTTTTGTCACATTATGGTAAGTAGCTTGATGCAGTAGAGGAGGGAATTTTATATAATTTACAAAGTAAAAGTAATAAAAGACCCCCATTACTCCATTGCAAGTAAGTCCTGCATACAAATATGTATTGAAAGGTCCAGTGTGTAGCATTTACAAATGCAATACAACATTAATAGGCATGCTTTCTTTAGTGTACATAAAAATAGCTGTTGATACATACGAAGTGGGTCCTCTTCACGGAGTCCGCCATGTTTCTGCTGTAGCCCAGAATAGTCGAACCAAGCACTAGCTGTCGGCAGGGCCATTCATGTGTTCCCGTCTGCCACCGTAGTTCACCCACATGCTTGGCACACAAGAGAAGTTTCAGTTGGTTGAAAACTGCAACCTCAGCACTAGATACCTACAAAACCTACACACTGGACCTTTCAGTAAAAGTAGAGAAGCAGCAACCAAATGTATGTAAAGTATCAAAAGTATAAAACAAATGCCTAAATACTATTTCACGGTCACTATTGTCATCAATGGGAAGTAATTAGTTGTTAAAGCACAGTAGTACATTTACTAGTTATTTCCACCACTGGCTGGAAGCAGTAGTTTTTATTGGCACACTATAGCCATAACTTTTCTATCACTAACAA
Organism: Taurulus bubalis; assembly: GCF_910589615.1. Classification (NCBI taxonomy): domain Eukaryota; kingdom Metazoa; phylum Chordata; class Actinopteri; order Perciformes; family Cottidae; genus Taurulus; species Taurulus bubalis. The sequence goes on from NC_136602.1 coordinate 14,106,740, forward strand.
AAATGTTTCACTATTGCAATAAATGTTGAAAAACATTGTGGTGACACAAGGGTTTATTTAATCCATGTTTCATTTAGTTAAGCATGCTGGCATGGCGTCTGGTCACATATCACAGTACATCCCTGTACTTGGGCTGTAAGTAGAATGGCAGGTTGTATACACCTGGTGGCCTTTAAGTGTATTACTCTTATAGCTTTTGTCAGGTTGATGTGAGCTGGAGCAGATGCAAGGGTTAACGGCTCTGCTGAACCACTCTCTGACCTTCACCCGAGGAAGAGCAGGTTGGAAAGAGGACAAAAGGTGAAGTCACCAGGTGTTCATGCTGCTTGAAAAACTGCTTTTTTGATTCCTGGGCATGAGGAGGATTTTTGTCAGTGCAGGTGGATTCAAAAGGTGATGAAATGTAGCAATGATGTTATTGGGAAATCATAACTCTTTGTCTTAATGAAAACCAAAGCTGCTCTAATCAGAAGCTGATAAATCAGCACTGAAGAGTTGCGTCACAAGTTCATATTATAGCTGAAAAAATAACTATAATTTTCAACTTTCCAACTGAATCCAATTTTGTTCTCAGGTAGTGTCATCCACCCAGTGAATAATAACACCGACCACATTTAGGGGTAAACTGAAACAATTATAGTCATTACTCTTCATGTTGTTGCAGTAACAGAATCATGTTCCTTTATATTTATGTAACCGTTTACATAAAGGACGTGTTAAACTCTTGTGTTTTGTTGCTGTGTCTTGCTAAGCTTAAACACACATGTCATGCATGACTTATTATTGTGCTGAGTTTCTCCATTTACACAAATGACCCTGACTGAAAAGGGGACTCTTGGGATCTGGCACCTTCATATTCACCACCTTCACTAAAACCTAGAAATGAGCACTCTGCGTTATGAAATCCAGACTGACCTCTCTGGTAACCCTCCACCAATCACTTATATGGATTTTCTTCCCTTACCCTTTTCCACTCTCATGCTTTTACATTAGAGTATCCAAACATTGGATAATCTAACTGTTTAAATCTTTGACCCCTCTCATGAACTCTTGCGGCCCATTTCAGAATAACCCAGGGTCACGAGGAGTGTTAAGGACATCTTTGCACTTCCACGCATGTCTTGAGGCCGGAACAGCAGAGAGGGTTAAAGTGCGGCCATGACCCTGCTGAGGGAAAGCTTCTGTGTGGTCAAACAGGGTCACAGGTTCACAGAGGAGCAGCGAGAGGTCAGGTATAGGAGAGACAGGAGACCAGCAGGCAGGCATCTATCTATCCAACAGCAGCGCTCAGTGGTCACATTCTCATCGATATTGTCTCTATAGCCCTCTTACTCTTTTCCCTTTATGGTTCCCCTTATTCACCACTTCCTATACTTCTCTATTTTTTGTTCTCAGTGGCTACATCAAGACACATGAAACATCTTAAGAAGATGTGTTCTTGTCTTGGGGATTAGGCTCTTTGAAAAGTCCCAAAACAGTCAGTGGATAGATTTTACACCTCAGCATAATGTTCTTTTACTTTTAGAGCTCATCTGTTGTCGATCATAGCTTATTAACAGTACAGTAAATAGAGAGAACTCTTTCTTTCCGTCCTCTCATGAGTCTAATTTGATTTATGTACAGTACATGTGACAGGGGTTCACGCTCAGTACGTGCTGTCTCTGTTATTACCATATATTCAACCGCATGCTTGTACCAAAGAAAACCTTTGCTCCCTTCTCATCAGGCCACAGGTTTGTGGACGCCAGAATAAACGATTTCTGAATTTCTGTCATCACATCTGTCTATTCTCATAACAGTGGAGATAATCACTTTCGTTATGAAATAATTTAAATTTATATTTTGGGGAATAATAAGGTGGCCAACATTCAGAGTACCAAGAGGATTCAGTTGAACTGCAGCCCATTGAACACATGGTGTTTAATCAGTGTTTTATTATTTTTTAACAGACCGAAAAACAAAAGTTAACAAGTCCATCTCATTATGATGTTTGACTACGCTCTCCCTACCTCACACATTGAACAAAAACACATCAAATTGCTCTCTGGACCCTAGTTGTAATGTTTTTTTAGACGACATATACTCATATCATGCAGATGCATCCATTTGCACATGCACATGAAGCTTGTGCATGCAAACTCCTAAACTATCAGCAGTAGCGATCTTCCTGGCAGGCCGTCCTTGACTGAGGCCTCCTCTCATTGGTACAATTGGGCAACCAGCTGCGGTTAGCACAACTCTGCAACATGGAAGCATTTAACCAAGCTGAAGGATGGCCATCACCCTGACCACCGCACACACTCATAAAACACAGCCATATGTTAAGGATTGGGAGGAGGATGGTTTCTCTTTTGATATTCAGTATGAGGTCAGAAGGCATGACTAATGATGGTGTTTATAATGTGGCGTATAATAAGACATATTCAACTCTCTTAACCTGGATCTTGAACAAAATCATCCAATATATTAGCTGTCTTTAGGCAGAGCTGGCGATTGAAAATGTCAGCCACAGAATTAGGTGGTTGTGTCTTTGTAAACAACCTCAGAACACACTAAACATGATCCATTTTCTGCCAAACATGAATCCATCCAAATTCTTGATGACCAGACAAACAGGAGCTGCGTGCTTTCTCTGGTCTGATTTCCAGGGACCCAGAAATGTACGAACACAAAACTGATCAGCATCTGCTCGGGCCTCTGAGGATGTTAAATTCACTCCTGGTTTGTGGCCTTGACAAATATACATAAACACATCGTTGTAAAGTAGTCAAAGGGTTGTGTGCCAGCTGGTTGTATTTGTGTCCTGTATTGCATCCCTGTTGGTTAAGTATGTTCCTGCTGGATAGTTTTTTCTCTATGTTTTGTCATCATGATTTTCAAGACTTCATTAAGTTAAATCCTTGTTTCCTTGCTTTTCATTTTCATTTAATTTCTTTTATCTTCTTTTTTTTTGGACAAATGCAACTTGGACTTGTGGTAGTATCCTGACTGATGAGATGTTATTTCTTGACGAAAAATGTTGTTATTTGATCTATGCCCTGGAAATCTGTACTATTTTTGTGAGGACCTTCAGTACCCTAAACCCCAAAAATCACTTGTTCATGTCTAACCTTAACACTAAACCCAGTCTGGAATAAAAGAAAAGAAGAAAAGAGACAGGAGGGGCAAGGTGGGGTCCTCAATTTAGATGATCGTATTCTTTCTATCTCACACAGCACACAAACAGACAAAAAGACACACTCTAGGTAAACAATGTATATGTGTGAGCTTAAACTGTGGTCTGTAACAACACAAAAATGTTATTTCAATATTTTCTAAACAGGCCTCTCTGTAAGTAATAGTGTATACATTGTGAAAGGTAAAGCCCATGCATATGCCACCAGTTATATATGCTTTGCCTGTATTATTTCACTAAATGTGCTTTATCTTGATATATAAGGATGATGACTGTGTTTTACTGCTCCCAAATGGACAGTAACAGGATTTCCCCTCAATCCCGAACAGCCCCTTAATGTGTGCTGTGACAGGATATCACCCAAATCCCGCAGGTTAGCTTCATCCATCACCCTGCAGGTACACATAGCATTATGATATACAACAGAATTTCCTCAGGAAGGAAACAAACAACTCATGCTCCTATAGTGTATTGCAATGTGTTGTCTATTGAGGATTGTTAATATTCTCTCCTCTCCTTACGCCTCCTCTCCTCATATCCCCTTTCTCTTTTAAAACTGTATCTTACAGCCAGGCCAAATTATAGTTAAAGCTTTTGAAACAAGGAAGAAATGAAGGGCAGATTTTTATGACTATGTTTTGGATGTCGTGAAAAGAATGCTGAACTATGTTTGTATATGAATTTATCTTTCTGTTTACAATGACACACTTACCATCTATCAGATATTATCATGAGAAAGATGATTATACACAGACATATGCTTTGAAGGAAGAATACTGCAGGTTTGGTTTAATCTTTTATTCATATTCTTAAATCATTTTCGATCCACATCCTTCTGTCAGATTTGAATTGCTGTGGAGGGCATGTGTAGGAGACCGTCAGCCACATGGAGCTGCCGTCAGTCTGGAGGAACAGTGGGGCCGGGGTTTGTGCTGCAACCTCTTGGTTACAGGGCAAATACTACATCTTTAAAGACTTTGCACTAACCACAGAATAACTACTCATGGGACAGAAATGTTGTTTCATACAGAAAGAAAAATAAAAAAATCAGAACCCTCAGTACCACGGCCAAACGGAATTGCTTACAGTTCTCCTTTCTGTTCACTATCAGTGTGTGAATCTTGTGCGTGCATAGTGTATGTGTGTCTGTTTCTGCGAACACTGGAGAGGGATAGCCCTCTCACTTTAAACTACATCCCTTAATCTTGCATCGACCTGACAATGTGTAAGAACAGTGTGGCCTGTAACTGTTCAAGATAATGGCCCGGTATAAAAACGTCAGAACGGTCTGACAGATCACCTTCTCTCATCCTCTCGTAGGCCAAAAAATAAATTCCTCACTCATCTTTGTGAGAAAAGAGTTGTGTCTGTTTCTGTTAATTAGGTTTGCCTGTGAGCTGGTGAGAAGACAATTGACAGACACCCAGACTGAAAAGCTTTATATTAAGGAGGAGGCGGTTATGAGCCCCGGGTTGATAGGGAAATGAGGAAACACTGTTTTGGCTCATCATAATGTGCTGTCGTTTCAAGTGAAAGGGGAGAGAGTGATCCGCCAACACAATCACCACAACAAACAACCAATGACCTCTGTGGTATGTGATGAATACTCAAAGAAGATCAAAGTCACATTTTCTCATTGTAGAGGACGTACACTTCCTGACTCAGCACTGCTCAAATCAAAACCTGCAACAGAAAGAACATGGCGGCTTAGTATTTACTTTTTAAAGACTTGGGATAATTACTTATTTGACTATTTATTAGTTAAGTCAAAGACTAACACTCACTGAAGTACATACCCACATATTTGAGAATCTGGTTTTGATGAAGGCTAACTGGACATTTCCATGTTGTCTCCAGCCAGCTCATTTGCACCATGTGTGAATGGGAATCAAGACTTCTCACATGGTAAAACCTAACTGTATATACTGCTGTTTACCTTTTCTCCACTGTGTCTAAACTAGTATTCTGAGGAACACCCATTTATGTTTTATGTGTAAGGACCGGGTTATCAGAACTATTTATTTCCATCCGTTGTCTGACCTTATTGGAAAAGTGTTTGCAGTTGTTCGCTGTGTGTGGATAACTGTGCACGGTCTCTCCTGGATGGCATTCATGTACACGATAAAAATGGTTGTGTAATAATGGCAGAGTTTTTCTCCTATAAATAGTCAATGACTTGCTAACAGGTTTGACATACCAATTTAAAAGCTGAGAGTTGCGTTTACGGCTTGTTTCTGCTTCACCCAAGGTGGCCTAAAAATTCAGTTTCAAATTGTTCAACAATGTTACCACATGCCTCGGACCTACACCAGAGTGTTGCTACGGAGACTTAAAAGCATAGCAGAAATGTGAGCTGGCTATGTAAACCTGATTTGATTTGCATCGAAACACTGATGTCTTCCTTTTGGTGGGAGGTCTGAACACTGAGAAAATCACCTCATCGTAATGATGTATATAATCTGTGTTGACTATTAGACACTACACAGGCGGACATTAACATCCTCCCTGTCTTCCCAAAACCTTCTCCAATCACATCTGTTTCACAACCACATATTTTTCCTGATCCTTCCCACGTTTGTGCTTCATCTGTCTGGGGGACGCTCCTGACCTTTTTTTTGGTATTGTTATAAATGGTTTCTGAGGAAAAAGAGCTTAGAAACAACAAGACACTTTTTTTCCCCTGATAGATGTTGGCGTGTAAATATCTCATGTCACTTCATCACTGCAATGTACCAACATATCTTAACCACTAGGTGGCTCACTGCATTTGTATATTTAGTAATTAGGCTCAACCATGGCGGAGTACCTGTTGTTAAAGACTGCAGCGATGTGGAATAGTCTCAATGTGGCAATTCGCATTTATGTCATAATATCTTAAGACATATTCACGTATGCTGCTGAAATTAGTTCAGTCTTTAAGGAATCTTTCACGGCCCTCCCTCGGCCTTGAGATAAAACAGACCGTAAAACGTGATTATTATGGAGATATTGCACGAGCAAAGCAACAGAGCAGGGTAACAAAGCTGGTGGTGTAATTAAGATTAGCACTGTTTCCCCTGGTTCTGACAGGCACCAGACACCCACGCCAGACTAAGAGAGGTTGGATAGGGAGGAATGGAGGGAGAAAGTTGAGAGAGAGAGGCATGGCTAATCTCTATGCCCATGGGCACAGGGGAGAGAGAGTGGGGGAGTGGTGTGAATCTGTGGTGAGGTGGAGGGTGAGGAGGCGTAACACAGGGATGATTATATAGTGAGAGAACATGTGAGCAGGCGAGTGAAAATTTGGGAAGTGGGTGAAAGGTCGTAGGTCAGTCTGGGTGAAGCTGAGCGTTGAGAGGAGACATGTCTATATCGCTGCACAGAGCAAAGGAAAACATGAGACTGTATTTATACTGTAACATTAGATTTACAGTCTCATTAGATGGCAATCAGTCACAATTACATAAATTACTCAACCCTCTGGCATATTCTGACCATTGCCATAAAGCTCACAACGTACTGTAAATGTCAGAAATGATCCCCGAACAATACACTTACTTATAACCATGACATTTATTTTCATATGGCTGTTATCATAGCATGTCAAATAAACATTTAAAAAATGACCGTGGCGGTAAGGCTCAGTTAACATGCACAGTACACATTCCTATCTCATGTATGTGCAATAATGCGCTGCTGTCTAAATATGCATGTGATTAGTTAATTTCTTCTTTTCTCTTTTACTAATTCAATCAATTAGGGTGGTCAAATAGTTAACACTATGTTACGGTGATTGTATGCACAGGTATCCGATTCAAGACACTGGTAGATGCCCATCATGCTACATCCAGGACATACTGATCTGTCCTTGCTCCACAATAGTTAAACAAACTCCCCATTGACATCAGGACAGCTGTCGCGGAATGAAAACTCATCTGTTCAGAAGTAAATCTATCTCTATCGTCTCTCTGAATGTAGCCCTTGAAGTAGTTCAGCATATTTGATTAAGTTCATGTACTTGCATAATTCTTGCAATTTTTGAGTACCCACATGGGTGACTGCACTTATTCTTTGGATAAAAATATCAGCTAACGAAACGCAATGCCATGTAATGTAATGTGGCTCTGTAGCTCAGGAGCAAATGTCATTAACTGCATGCATCAATTTCCTGCTCCCACTATCCAAATGTCAAATTGTCCTTTAGCAAGACACTGAACCCCAATTGATGTGTGTGAGTTGAAAAGAAGCATGTTGTAAAGCACTTTGGGTAAAATAACTATATTATTAATTCAGTCCATTTATCAAAAGGACTGATTAGGCAATCGAATTGCAAATCTGCAGCTGTGTTCAAACAGCCTGGGATCAGGGCTCAATCCCGGGCCCCTCTTGTTGTGAGGTGACAGTATTAGCCACTACACCACCGTGCAGCCGACAATGCATGATATTGATGACATCATGATATTCACTATCTCAGTTTAACATGAGCTAATTAGCATTAAACACAGTACAGCTGAGGCTGATCAGAATGTCATTAGTTCTGCAGGTATTTGGTTAAAGTGTTGAACAATATTTTATATTTTGACCTGAAGTTTATTGAACACTAATGTTACTACAATTTATCCTGAGGGGAGTCATGGATGCGTGTGTATCAAATTTCATGGCAATCCATCCAGTAGTTGTCGAGACATTTCACTAAAAGCACAAGATGAACAAAGTGACTTGACTTGACTTTTTTTGATATGGACATCACAGTGGCATTATAATTATAACATACATTTATGCACAAGAACTAGATGCACTGTGTTAAGTGTTTGTAACGAAACGCTAATTTACAACACATGTCCACAGGGGGCTTTTTCTTTTTTTTAAAGAAAGAAAGAAATCAGAAAATACATTCACAAATATACACAGATACATACACAAAGTACCAGTGTGTGTACAGGGATGTTAGGTGTGAGAACAATGTTGTTTCTCTTTTAGCCATGATTTAGTATATCTGTAGCTGTAAAATTGTGTTGCATTTTCAATTCTGTTGGTAGACAGTTCCATAGTTTTGCTCCTTCAATAGAGAAGACTGATTGTCCAAATGAGGTCTTGCGCATGGCAATACGACAGTTCCCATTTACTGAGGCCCGTGTGTTCACTCTACTGGTGCGCTGGTGTCTTGTAACCAAAATCCATTAAGAAGGGAAGGAGCATGACCATGTAAGCATTTGAAAATAAGTTTTAAGCTGACAATGTATCCAAGAGTGAGTGGTTAAGACATTTCAATTTGAGCCAAAATAGTGGACATTTCTACATGGTGACATTGTCATTCCTGGAAAAGTAATAAATACCATTTAAATGATAGTTAATTTGTCATTACACATTCAGTTTATGCACCACTGCTCATACACTCACTTATACGTTATACCATAAATGCCACAAATAACCTGGATGCTAAGCCGGAAACAAGTGGAACCAGTGTACAAAAGTGTCTTTGTTAGAGATTTAAGGAGATTTAGCTTACTTTGGCTTCTACCAGGAGTCAGGGCGTGTGTGTGCTCTGAATGCTTGTTCCAGTCGGCCTCTGCGGTGCCTGAAGAAAAGCCCACCCAAACCTGCATCAACTTAAGTGGGCTCACATTTAAATATGTGTAAGTGTGTCAAAGGGTCTCTGCTGGTTCTTTTGGCATTTTTCCAGATATCCATTGCATTGCTAGACTATTCACAATGTGCAGAGAGTCTAAGTCAAATGAGTCCAAGTAAAGTCAAATGAAAAAACTAAGTAGAACTAGTTTCTCATATTGCACACATCAACCCTCACTCTCTGAAATAGTTTTCCAATAAATGGGTGCTTCCAGTGTGACTGGCCTTGAAAAATAAAGTGTTTCCGATGGTTTGATAACCCCTAAATCCTCACAACAAGGGGGAATTATTCTATGTTGTTCAAGGGTGCATACAAGTATTGCTTATTTGGTGTGTGTGTGTGTGTGTGAGTGTGTGTGTGTGTGTGTGTGTGTGTGTGTCTGTGTGTGTGTGTGTGTGTGTGTGTGTGTGTGTGTGTGTGTGTGTGTGTGTGTGTGTGTGTGTGTGTGTGTGTGTTAGTTAGTTATTTAGTTAATTAGTTATTCACCAGCTCTAATAACATATGTGATACCGTGCATAACATAAATGACCCGGACTGAACAGTTTCACCTTGACTTACAGGGTGGAATGCTAAACCAGCTGAAAGTGGTAGTGTGTGTGTGTGTGTGTGTGTGTGTGTGTGTGTGTGTGTGTGTGTGTGTGTGTGTGTGTGTGTGTGTGTGTGTGTGTGTGTGTGTGTGTGTGTGTGTGTGTGTATGTGTGTGTGTGTGTGTGTCAGGCTGAATAGCAGTTATTGGAGCAACAGGGCCATTGAGTCACAAACCTTTCTGAGGTAAAGTCGTCCAGTCTAAAGGCTTCATATCATGGCTCTTGTGGTTTACCCAACTTTTTTTTTTACCGACAGCCATCAATCTAGTTTACAGTCAACTAATTGTCTAGGATGCTACTTTTATAACTACTAGGCGACCAACTATTTAAAATAGTGTCAAGGAAGTGTGAAGGTTGCATTTTTAGACAGTGAGGAGGGAAAGTATTTGAGGTCATGGGGAACGCAGAGAGGGTCTGGTGGATTTTTGTGGAGTGTGCCTGCAGGATCCTTGGTGTTTCTACAGCAACAGGTAAGATATAAAACAAACATAAATATATAACAAGATTACATTCAGTTTCATGTGTCTCACTTATTGTTTTAGTATGGACAGCATTACTAATTTTTTGGATTGAATAGATTTGATGAACAGACTCCAGATCCTCTCTCTGATCAATTCTACTAAAAGCTAACATGCTTTTGTAAAATACATATAAGGACTAAACAAATCAAGATTACATGTTTTCCTGTGGGGAGAGTTATCCATCTTGGCTTTTTTTAAGGATTTCATGAACCCAAAATGTTAGAAGGTCAGATGGCGATGTTGGCCAACTGTACTCTTGACCTCGAAGAACTCAAAACCATCTCTTAGCGGATACAGAGCATATTAAACATACTTCATCATACATAATCTCACTGTAATGGTTGCTCCTCTGTTTTCTTCAGGCACACAGGGTCAGATTGCATGCGGCTCTCTTAGCCACATTAAATCATCACAGGGGAAATAGCTCTCTGGTTGCTGCCTGCTTCAAAAAAAAGATGAGACCCCTCCACTTAAATTCAAACAGCTGCAGACATTGAACATTTACAGAGAAACATGTGCCTCACATCACACCAAAACCAAGTCTTGGTATCCAGCTGGGTTACTGGGCTTATGTGATCACAAGCTGTTATACATTCACACCTACATGAGCTTTCTCTACATTATCTCTACATTGTCTCTACATGTACGTGGGTTTGTGTGTGTTTGTGTGTATGTTTATGGGATTTCTATGTGCCTCTGTCTCTCTGCCTGTGCGTTCACATGTCTAAATGTCTGTGTTGGCCTGTCTGCCTCTGTGTGTGTTCAGGCGACATACAGGAGCACATATATGTTAATATCCAGCTGGTCTATATGCAACGCTAATTCTTCTCACACTCTATAAACGGCCAGAAACAGTTTAGCCACATTCCCCTGATTTCCCTCTCGGGCAGATTCTATCTCTAAATTTCTGGTAAGCCAGAGAAATGATTTCCATGTGTTTGTCCAGTGGCAATCACTGGTTAACCATGCACCTCTTAAATACCTCACAGGAAAAAGTTTGATGAACAAAACAGGCTTTCTTTTATAGTTTTTTAGACTTTGTCATCATCTGATTTTATATCGTTCCATATCTGTTCAAATGTGATTTGGTGTTAAGACTCAAATTCAAAATAGTTTGACATTTTGGGTTTCTTGTTGAGAATCAAATAATGTATTGAGACCTTTGTTGAGCTTCGCATTCGGCGCATGAACGGAAATACCTTGGTGCATAATCCTACTAAATCTAAATTTATCATTGACAAGATAGGACGAGTTATTTCTAAATATACTGTAAATGTGTGTGCTATAGAGTAGCCGAAGTGGATTTTGTCACTTTTGGACAGCCAGGTTAGCTGTTGCACCATTTACAGTTGTTGTGCTAAGCTAAGCTAAGATAACTGGTTGCTGGCGTTAGCTACATATGCTGGCTAGCGTACAAACATGATAGTACCAATCGTCTTATCTAACCCGCAGGAAGAAAGTGGACATGAGTATTTCCCAAAGAGTACAGTTCCATTAAAATATTCGGAAGGTGGCATTAGCAATTATTATTCAGATTATTCAAATTAAATCACTTTCAGCAGTAAACATGATTCAGAGTCTGGCTGGGCACTGCAGCAATGTTGATCTTGCAGAGGAATGAATCAGCAACATCCAGTTGCATCCCAGTATCCCTTTTTACAATTTGTGTGTGCTTTCATTTACAGTAAAATTAGATAAGCATATAAGTACTACTGTTCTGGGTCAGTACTCATTAATCATAAACCCAAAATGTAGAGGAAGGACTTTTAACATACCATGACGTGTAATGACCACTTCACCTACAAGTGGCAAAGCTTTTTTAAATACCATGATTCTTTTCTGGCAGAGGATCTGTGATATAATAAGCATCCGCTAGTATGATATGTTAATTACAACCATGAGTAAGCCATTACCAGAATGTTGTGACCATGATGGAAACAATTACAACAATTACCAGTATTAAATGCACTATATTTATCTCAGATCAATAGTTCAATGCTGTCCCTTGGAGTGTAAACTATGAGCTCACATTGGATCATCAGGACAACTCAGGTCAGTGTGTATTGCTCAATGAGGAAGAAATGGTTTTCAACCAGAACTTTAATTTGTTTCTAACAACTGCCTCAAACATCACAGCTACAAGAATACAGTAAAGACTACCTTGATAGCAAAATGAGAAAGAGACATAAAACATGCCAAAGAACAGTAAAACCAGCATATTGTTGCATCACAGTTGAAATATTCACATTTATTCACCCATGTTTAGACGAGTTGACCCGCTGCAGCTACAGCAACCCTTCCTACAACTAACGAGAAAATCATGTTCTAAGTCTGACATCTGGTGGACAGAATCTGCTCACCAGTGAAATGATCTTCCTTTCTCTTTTTCAGTGTTGTGTGCTGTGGGAGTGGAGACCCTGAAACAGGGAGAATTCAGTAGCCTCGGCATCTACCTAATGTAAGTGTTTTGGAGTCCATCTTGTAATATATTGTATGAATTTAAGAGCACTTTTGACTGCCGGCATTCATGAGTTGCACACACACAACCTGGATGTTAATATGGCAAAGAATGTGTGGCCTGAGGGCTTGTAAAACAATTACAATACTGTACCTGCCGTCATAATCACTCATGCTACATTCACACACTTGCGAGGAGATGTTGGGATGGAGTCAGAGGGATGAAGTGAGGTACAGAGAATGGAGACCAGTCCTTCAGTGCTACTTCGTATTATTTATGTGGCTTACAGCCAAACTCCCACAGAGCCGCAGGAAAGCATCTCCCAAAGGAGAACAGAAATGCATGACTGATTATTCTGTCAGAATACAGAAATGCAGATGAACGCCGCATCAGAACACAGACACACACACACACACACACACGCACACACACACACACACACACACACACACACACACACACACACACACACACACACACACACACAGACAGAAACACTCAACTAAGCGATAACTCTTCAGAGAGTTAGTCTGGGGGCATTTTTATGGTTTACTGAATTAGATGGTTATCAGACTATTAAAACATGAAATAGAAAAGCAGCAAACAGTGAAAAAAAACACTAACACAATTTCTAAATGTCAAGTGCACTATTTAAAGGCAATATCTCTTAATTTGAAGTGTCCCCTTGCCCTTTTTTTTATTACAATTTAGACAATTTAGGGACATATTTAGATATAGTTGGAGACTGATTTTATCAATATATTAGTTTCATCTGGCTCTATTCTATTCTCCTCCCAGAGTGTCATCTGTTGGCATCATGGTGTTCGAGCTGGCCTATTTCCTGGACACGCTTCTGTTCATGTGCCTGCCGTGAGTAGCCGACACAACACTCAATTGTTTCACATTCTTTAGCATGGGAAAATCTCTGTGTATTCATGCTATAATATAAGTGTATAATTCTCTTAGGTCTTTTAACCCTATGAACAGTCAAATCAGGTCCAAAATTAATTCTGAAGATGAATTCTTAACTTTAGTCTGTCATGATGTCTGCCATGTCAGTAATTATTTACTGTCAAAATAATCTAAAATGGCAAGAATTCCTTCTTTTGTCCTTATCTTTCTCTAGCTGTCCTCCAGACTGGCAGCTGTTTGTGTTGTGGGGGAAGATGGCTCGCATTGGAGGCTTCCATAAATTCCTCTATTACTCCATAATGTCAGTGGTCTGCTTCTTGCACCCTGTGTTGGTGTGGCATGCAATCATCCCAGGTAAAAAACACTGGTGAATATATCTTACTTAGACTGATAATTAGTTTCAGCAGCAGACATATCAACTTCATACAGTGGGAAACGCACAGGTGTATGTTAATAACATTAAGAATGGCACCTTTCTTTTCAAGTGCCCCAGTGAGGTGTGACAGTGAGCCAGCATGCACAAAACAACTGAAGCAGCTAATTGAAATTAAGCCATCAATAATTTCATTATTTACATCAGCGGGGTTGCTACTGTTACGTGTCAAAGAGTCTCCAGTGAAAGATCATATTTTCTGATTGCAGGGATAATGCTTCTGGTGACCGCCTTTTTTAACTTCATACTAAGCAAGAAAAAAAAGATCAAATCTCCCAAAAGCGCACAAGAAAACCATAGCGACCAAGGCCCGACCACTGTCTGTGTGACAGAAGGGGCACCCTCAAACAGCACTGTCTCGTTCCTCCACGTGGTGATGGGAAGGAGAGGGGGAGGACCGGCTCTCGCAACCAGAGGCCGCTGCCTCGGTCCGGGAGAGAGAGGAGAGAGTGTCCAGGCCATGCTGGAGCTGGAGCAGACAATAGCACCCAAAGGCACAGACAGGGAGAGGAGGAGGTGGAAAGAAAGGAGACTGATCTGCTTGAGAGGTAGGGAGGAGCCTGTGGAGAGAGAGATGGAGGAGATGAACAGTTACTGTGAGCCAGAGCCAGACACCACCTCAGACACTGCGCCTATGATTACTGACTGAGCGTCCCTCAGCGCTCAGACTGAGCTCCTTACTGATATCACACAAAGGAAAGCTTGTGTAATGTATTCGTACTGACTAGCTGGTGCTACACTGTGGTGGATGTTAAGCTGAAAATAACATTATCAAATGTTCAAGCAGGCACAATTGCATTTTTGAGTGTTCACGAATAATGTACTCTGTATTTTAAATAAATATGTTGATTATTTTTATTAAATGTTCTACTGATTATTGTTTGACTCAAAAAAAGATCAATCTACTTGTACAGAATGTATTTTGTGTGTGTTTTTAACAATATTGTGACCATCAAATGTATACAGTCAAAGAAATTAAATTATTTGTACCTACATGAGTAAGTGGTTGGCTTTAAGTCAGATTTTTTTTCAAAGCCAGCATTGATTTGAAGAGCAGACATTAATGACAAGCAATCCAATCCACTTAATACACCATGCATTATTCACGAGGTAATAAATTAGATCAACTGTTTCATACATTCACTGTCAGAGAATGGCTCTGACTGCAAGCATGAGAGCTTGTGCAGGTGCATGTTGGTTAGTCGCAGTCAAGCCTCCTCATTGTGTGTTTGTCATGTGCAAACGGTGACCATGGAGACGGCGCTATGGGAGGAGCGCTCACGGTGTTATGGTAATGAGAAAAACATCAGATCACCCACCAGAGCGCCACCAAACCAAAGCATTATTACTAAGTATTATTCATGCATTTATAATATGCCACATGTTGCACATTGATAATATTAATAGGGTGTGTGAATCAGACCCAAGCTCTATAAACCCAGAATTTAGCATATTTGTGTTACAAAAGTAGGTATGAAAAGCTTGTTTTAACATTTCATTTGTTTTTCTTTTGTTCTACATCTACACCCACACCACGGTGTGAAACACCAAATCCAGGTTGTCAATGAACAGCTTGTGACCAGAAAATATGTCAAGACCAATCTCTTTGAACTGGAAGCTGAGGAGAAAGTCGTGGTGGCACGGAAACAAAGTCCTGATTAAATCCCACTCTGAGGACTTTAACAAGCTTATACATGAAGAAGACTGGAAGTGGAAGTACGACGTGCTGAAGGAACGGACTGATTTTAAAGCTACAGAACAATCAACGGACAGAAAAAAATCCACGGTTTGAACAACAATTTCATAGTTCTAGATGCATTTAAGGCAAATTATAAATCAATGAAGGCAGAGAATGAAGTTATAACCAGACAGAATGACACTCTGCAAAAACAACTTCAGGACCAGGAGGAAAAGTTATTCAAAGAACAAACCTTTGAGAACAAAAAACCTGCAATGAAGTCAAAGTCTTAAGGTTGAGGAGCTCAGCGAAACACTCCAAGGTGAGAAAGCTTGGACCGACATCTACAACTCCCTGAGAACGGAGAAAAACGGCATCAGTCGACAGAACAACACCCTTCGTAAAGAACTCTAGAAGCTGGATAAAAAAGCGGACAACAAAAAGGTTCTGGAGGAGAAGTGTGAGGCGATGAGGGCAAAGAGAGAAAACAACCGCAGACAACAGGACGTTCAGAAAGAACAGCTCCCTAAGTTTCTTCTAGTTTCTTCTACTCTGGTTTGACAGGGTTTACTCCGGGTTCTCTGGTTTCTTTCCAAATCAATAAACGTCAAACATCTTACATTGGCAATTCACAAATAAAAAAAATAAAAATGTAAGTTAAATCCAAGTTATTAATGCAGTAAACACAACTCAACCTGCTTACTTAAAAAAAATGGATGACAAATAAAATATTTTTGTGAACAGAAAAGGTTTTCTTCTTTTGTCTCAACTCACAGAACAAATAAGGGTCCTTCCATTGCTGCTGTCAGTTCTCTAAGACACAACAGGTTTGTTGACATAAAAACAGGCCATCCATAATCCATTTGTCTTCTTAAGAGAGGGCTGAAGCAAAACAAATCAATTTAGTGTGGAGGTTTGTCATGAAGCATCGCCACAGCTCGACGACCGCCTTCCACCCTGGAGGAATTCCTGGCAGCCTCTATTACCTGGGTAGACCCTTTCCTTTGACTCAGTATTGCTCGCTTCTAGCTCTGATTTCTGTCGCTTTGCAGGAGGGGGATACTGGAAATCAGGTGCACTGGAAAAAAAACAGTAAGGGATGAGAGAAAGAGAGAAGAGAGGAGTCACCATCCCAAAATAGAAACCATTGGGCAAAAACAATGGTTTCTAAACAATGTATCTTTACTACAATGGCATAAAGAGCAGAGAGAGGGAGGGATCCGATATACATAATATATAAACATTTAAATAATAATAACGTTAGACAATTGTCAATTTCTTATTTGTATAGGCTAATTTATTGTAATTTACAGGCTAATGTACACAATACTACATACCCCACCCCCAGATCACCCATGTAATATTTATTTTCCCACCATCCAATAACTCAAACATGAATTAGCAACCCTTTAATATCCCAAAGAACCATATGACAAACATGTAGAACCATCCAATAGATAACATAGTTATTATAGGGGATGGTTCTTTGTGGAACCAAACAGCCTTATGAAGAACCAGTTAAGAATCATTATTTTTCCATGTGTATCATGCTACAAATAATATAAATCACCATACAGACATTCGTCTTTTGTTCAGGTCATAAATCAATACTGTTTTGTTCTGTCAATACATGTTAAACACACACACACACACACACACACACACACACACACACACACACACACCATATTCCTCAGTCCTTTGTTCACTGACTTGTAGATTTATAACTGTATAGGCATAAGATGCAATCTCTCTGCGGCATCAACGCTCAGGAGAGAGTCAATACCAGCAGAGAGCCCCACTATCAGAAAGCAGCTAATTCAGAACTGGAGTCAGCAGACACGTGAAAACACGCTGACACAAAAATAGCCTGCAGTTTAAACAACAAGCTTTTTCTTCATATCTGCCACTACACAGTGGCATACAGTCATCCAACCTATTAAACATGTTTTTGCACAATGTATGAACTCCATGACATGTGAGTCTGGAGGGGTGAGATGTGTATATGGAGAACAAGGGATCTTTGTCCAGAGTTAACTGAAGCCGATAATCAAGGCTGTATTGTCATCTGCACAATGATCTCTGGTCAATTAGAAACTGAGTGACCCAATAATGGAGAGGAAAAGAATGTCAGTGTTTCCAGTCTGTTTCAAGCAACGTTGTCATATCCTTCAGAATGAGCTGTTCTCTATTGGGGAAGTTATACAGCTGCAGGAACAACTTACTTCCTCTGTGCATGGTAAATCATAAATCCTATTTAGACACAGAGAGAGAGAGACTTCCTACAGTTTGTGTTTCCACCGTACAATAGTTTCCTAGATGGCAGATCCAGGCTTAAAAACAGGATGGGGAAATACATCTTAACAGGTCACAGGGACTTCTTTCTTTATACTTCTGAGCTGGAACATAACAGGATAAGCGCTTTAATTGTGGCTGTGTGAAAGGAATGAGATTTCTTATGTAAAGGCAGACAAAAATAATTAAGATATCTGGTTATGTGTATTGTTTGTTAATAAAATGGCTTTCATTTGATTCTGTACCACAACATACACATAACACACTTTACAAAACAAATACAAAAACATATACAATTCAATCAAATTCAACGAACTATATACAACACATGTAACCCAAATTGCAGTATTCATGACATTTAAGCTACAGGATGAAAGAAGAAGAAGTTATTATAACTCCAACCATTAATCTGAATTAGCTGGATCTTCACCTTGACACGTTTACATCTATTGTCCAATAACACAACTTACGTTTCAATACAAAAGACATGGGTGCCCATTAAAACAAAAAAATGTACTCAACAAAGAACAGTGCATGCATTTCCATTAAACAAAATATAAATGTTATCACATGAACATATTGTGCATGAAACACGTCAATTTACACATTCAAATGCTAACTCTAACCTGAGTTTCCTCGTAGTTTAAAGGTCAAAGCAGCAACTTAAGTTCAAGAAAAGGGTTCAACTGATGGTCGGACTGCTGAGGATGCAGCAAAGCACTCAGAGGCACCTTGATCGAGCAGAGAGAGGTAAGTACGTTCGCCCCGCCCACCCTCGACGTTGATTGGGTGAAGCGCATGAGTACGGCGTCCTATTGGATTATCCTGTTGTCAGTTTGATCTTTCAGCTCTGAATACAATACGACAATGGGGGGAATGAAGACTGATAACGAACAACGGCGCGGGATACATCGGTGGGATATACGGAAGAAGACGGAGGACGTAGTCTGCTATGGTAAGAAAACAAAATGATTAGACTTCCTGCAGTGTTTAACTACACGCAATTATCAGGAAGATAGAAGGATAGAAGGAGAATATTATCGACGCGATTAAGCGATTTAACCATAAAAACCACATAATGCCCTGAAGACCAGGGGTGTTGTGAAGTTGGATGCAGCGACTTACGGTTTAATTTCAGTTTTGTCTCATCTTAGAATGTAAAACTTTCCTATTCGTCATCTTAAATCTGCAGATACAAAACTATGTTCCTCACACAGATAGCAGCAAAAGAAATAGCTGCAGCTTTAGCAAGTGATTTGCAGATAAATCTAAGTTTCTGTCTTTAATAGACGTTTGTGGAAAGGCTTTGTGCATTATTTGGAGCTGCCCTGGGCATTATTTTACGCGTGGGAATGTGATGGCGCAGCTTCACACTAGATGCGATAATTGGATACACATCTCGCGATGATCAAACCAATTAGCAGCCTCGATTCTTTGTCCATCGAGGGAGCTTTCACACAGATGTAATTCGTAATTTAGTCACAAAAGAAGAAGAGGAGAGAAAACCAGAGACTGAATATGTAAATTCACTCGAATCTTAGCATCACCCAAATAGTGTGACCTTTTGGTCCATCTCCTGTGCAGTGTCTAAATAATTCATAATAATGGTGACAGACTGGAATCTTTTAAGTGATGGAATATTTATACACCCATTACTATACTATGTATAAATATGCATAAGAAATAGACTGACCGTCCCATTATGCACCTACTTTGTCAGCAGTTTCCTTGGATAAAAAGTGGAGGTGGGCAGAGGTCATTAAAGGGAGGGGAGGGCTCACTAGTGTTGCTATTGCATCTGTAATTAACATATTTTTGGGGGATTTTCATGAAGATGATCAAGTTGATCAGAGGAGTTTGGATTTGAATCTTCAGCTGGATGAAGATAATATGAGGATCAGCATTGTGACAGAAATCTGAAAGACTCCTTCTTTTGTGCTCCGTGTTCATTGTTTAGCTGAATCGGCACCTCTCCTCCCAGAGACCACTTCCCAGTCAGACAGTGCTGTGGCTACTGGGCAGTGTGTTTCCTGCTTTTTGTGGCGACTACCGTTGCTCATGCAAGCAGTTTTTTTCTGTCTCAGCTGCAGGAAATGCAAAATAATCAGTTCCTGTGTACCAGAGCTCATTCTTATATAAATACGTTCTCTCATTTTCTTTACAGCTAATAACAAACAGGGACATGATGAACCAACCAGATTATGTTGTATTGTTAATGGGTCAGTCAGATACCACAATGAAGTATATCAAAGTGGAACTGCAAGGCAAAATAAATCACACATCAGTACTTTACTGCCTCTCTTAACTCATCTGGACTCACGTGACCAAATTATGCTTTGTAACTAAAAGTCTCAGAAAACACAGAGTCTCAACCAATTACTCAGTAGCACTTTAAATACACAAAGTTAATCAAAGTACACTTGTCCACTATCCTGCTGGCTATGTTCCTGCAGGTGGTGTTAGAGATCACAATCCAAGTTAGACTGAACACTATAAGCACTGAGCCAGATGGAGATATGCATGAAGAAGTTCAGTGCACATAATGCTTGAGACACTAGGTGGCACCAACATCATGATTGTGGATACAGTGATAGGTATTTCACATATGTGTATTACAATCATGTGTTGAAATATAAACTTGAATTGTCAGCTTGTAGCAAACAGCAACATTATAGTTAGAAAAAAAAAGATTTTCAGTTATATTAAATAAGACATATCATTAAAATTGGTAATCAATAATTTTCAACTGCGTATTTAATGATTTAAACTTTTAATAATGTGGTCGCCTTTCAATTACAGGAATACATGTGTGTGTGTGTGTGTGTGTGTGTGTGTGTGTGTGTGTGTGTGTGTGTGTGTGTGTGTGTGTGTGTGTGTGTGTGTGTGTTGCGAGCAATTATGCAGTGAAAGCTGGTTCTTAGCTTGCATAAAGGTCTAGCATGTGTTGTTCATTAAAGTAGTAGTGTGTAATAATAGAAAAATTGGTATGTAAGTCGTGAATGGGATTGTAATAGTGGTGGAAGAAGTAGTCCGATCATTTACTTAAATAGAAGTAGCAATACGACAAAACATTAAAGTTCAAGTCCTGCATCCTAAATTATACTTGAGTAAAAGTACAGAGGTATTTTCAGCACAATATAATTACAAGTATCAGAAGTATAAGCATTCGTCAGAATAGCCTCTATCAGTGTTTAGAGTATTTTAGGATTTATAGACTATTATTATTATTACTCATGTATTAAGCAGAATTTGAACATTGCATTTGGTTGAGATTATTCTAAATTATTGATATTATATTATTATTATATGCAGCAAATGTAATACATTGATGGTCTAGATTTGGTGTTTTAAATCTCAATCTGGACTGCACAGCCTCACAAGCTAGCAGGTCTTTCTGTGTGGAGTTTGCGTGTTCTCCCCGTGGCAGCATGGGTTCCCTCCGAGTTCCCCGGCTTCTTTCCACAGTCCGAAGACATGCAGCTCAGGTTAATTGGAGACTCTAAAATTGCCTGTAGGTGTGAACGTGAGCATGAATGGTTGTCTGTCTCTATATGTGCCCTGAGATACACTGGCGACCTGTCCAGGGTGAGCCCTACCTTTGCCCAATGTCAGCTGGGATCGGCCCCAGGGGCCCCAGGGACCCCGCGACCCCGTGACCCTAAACAAGATAAGCGGTTTGGATAATGGAATGTATTGGAACATCTCAATCTGCAGTTACTACAGCTTTCACACAAACATAGTGGTGTAAAAGATACATTTTCTGTATACATTATAGAGTACTTTTGTTTGGATTTGAAGGAGGTTTCTGTTGGCCACATACCATCCAGTAACAAGATTGTTATCTTGACAGCTGTTCGTTCTCCGATTAATGTTTGACTTCAAAGGTACCTGCTTAAATTGTATTCATCGGTAACTTATGAGATATAAAAAAAAAAGTCCCTTAAATTACCAGGCTGGCCTTGGAACAAAGGCCACCTTGTTCAGCTGTTTACTTTCACTTTCCATTTGACCACCTCGTGCTGCCAAGCATTTAGTTGTAACAGGCTCACATATTCGATATGCAAGAGCTCTTATCAATGCCAGTAGGTGTTTTAGCTTGGAAATAAATCAGGTTAGCACATGCCTGAGTTATTCACTTTCCATTACCCAGATTTATGTGGGCAAATGTATTGTGTGTGTGTGTGTGTGTGTGTGTGTGTGTGTGTGTGTGTGTGTGTGTGTGTGTGTGTGTGTGTGTGTGTGTGTGTGTTCTCGATCCTGTCACATACAACAAGGAATCACAGATCACTGGTGTAAAGTCTGTTGACTTCATAAAATACGCCCCGATCACCTGTTTGTCTTAGTTGTGCAACAGTAGTACTCCACTATAACCAGTGAAAAGAAATGATTGGTGTGATATTTTCTAAAATACGTCAGGAAAATGATCTTATTCCCAGTAGAATGAGATATTTATACTTTTACAGTATAATGCAGAAACACAGTTAGCTCCTGTTTGTGCAGATGTTTTCAGTGAGCCATGTTTGCTTTGTGAGTCACATCCTGTAGTTTATTAACTAAAGGCTGTGGGTGACCTCTCATATCCTGCCAAGGAAGTAATCGTCTTTACCATCATTCCACTCTAAAGACAATCAAGAGTCTCAACAATAAATAAAACACAAGGTCAAAATGTTTTGCTGATATATATATTTATTAAAAAAAAACATTGTCTGAAAAATGCTCATATTGATATAAAAATAAATAACCGACGAAGTCTTTCAGTTAGCTTTTCCAGCTGCATACTCAGATTTACACAGAAACATTTAGTGTTTTAAAGTTAAAACTGTTAACATTTATGACAAGCCTCCAGGGCTCATTTTTCAACATAACATCAGTCATTTGCACAGGTAAAGTAAAGCCCCCTGCTGCTGGCCTACAAGGAAAGTTTGATTTACAGCTCAGACAACAGTTTAGGGGATCTCGATGTCTGAGCTGTGTGACATTTATAGAAAGAAAAGTGGTACTGTGCTGTTTATTTTGAATGGCCTCTGATGACCTGGAGTCCCCAGTGTGGCAAAAAACAGCATGTACAGACTTATTTTCGTGCAGTAGCTTTGTGTCATTTGTCAGGCTGGTTGACTATTGGGAATTAGAGGATGCGGCTCTTCTGTTGAGGCCCCGGCTCCTGTGTCGGGGCCTCTGGCGCTGACGACCTCTCCCTCTCCTCCTCCTCTTCAGGCAGAGCGTCACATCACGACCCAACTTTTGAGCTCTGTACAACACACACACACAGAAGCATAGACTTAAGTATGGAGGAAGGGCTGGGATTTATAAATTCCTAATACGTATCAGACAAGTCAAATATTTGGATACAATATTTCTTATGAAATTAAGCGCTTTTAAGGAAGAATCCATCATTTACACTGAGAAAGTAAAGCATTAATATATTGTAAATTTGGCCACAGAGGCACAAACTGTCATTCTTTGTTGTCTGACAAGTAGCATATCATAGAGAAAAGAACTTGAAACTGCTCAGCTAGGTGCTTTGTTACAAGAACTGGCTTGGCAACAAATAAGATATCGTTGGCAGTGATTTACGGGAAACAAGTTGGGACCCAGGGCTAAAATATTCTGCAATCTGTTGTGTAATAGGTACACGCATATTGCTGTTTTCATGTGCAAATTAACTTAAATTGAAGGATTGCATGATACTCTGAGGGTTGGCAGAGCTGTAGTATCCCCTTTAAAACCCCTTACAGAGGCACAGTTGGTAACTAAAAGTTAAGTTTCACTGATCAAGGCTCTAACCTGTTCCAGCAGCGAATCAGTTGTTTGCCCATCGGCGCCTCTGGATTCAGACACACCGGATCATTGGTACTCTTCAGTGTCACTCTGAAAAACAAATGTAAACCCACACATTTACTCATCTGGAAGTGTGTGTGTGCACATACATGCATGTGTGTGTCTGCAGGATCTAGAACTCACATTACTGTAATTCTGTCACAGCTGGGGCTTTTGGGGTAGACTGTGAGCTCTTTCAGTTGCCCTCTGACGCCCGGTTGCGTCTGTGGACACAGACATCTTCCCGGGACAAACGTGCTGTCTGACTCTCTCACTGCACAGACACAGTAGCAAGATTACAAGTTCATTCAATACAGTAAAACGTAAACCACGTTAACCAAAACGTGAGCAGAGATTAAGTTATAGCATACAGCAAGTTTACGTGCCCATACAGCTTTGCTTCAATAAAACAAGAATCCTCACTTTTACTGTATCCACATTTTATGAAAGAATAAGCAGAAATGATTCCTACCTGCGATCAGTACAAAGCAGAGACTGAAGAAGGCGAGCTCACAGACGAACGGAGGACAGAGCTTCATTCTGGAGACGAGCTGAGTGTTGACACTGAGCCTCTGAGCCACATGTTGCCGTTTTATACTGTTGCTCCTCCCCCTGCATACTCTGAGCTGGGCTTTCCAATTCAGGAAATTCCCTATGGCACTTTCCCTCTGAAATATATGGACACCGAAATCAGGATACAGGGATCAGGGCCACCATTCCTCTGTCTTGTCATAAAAGACTTGACACCCCGAAGGACACAATGATTAATAGGTGTCCTTGTGTTTTTACTGTGCACTAAATGTAATGGACAAAAAAGACACTAGTGTTGCAGATTAGTTGTGTTCTTTAGAAACTGTGCCACAGAGAAGAATAAGTAGGGTTTTTTATTAATAATGTGATGCTAACTGTTTGTAAGAAACCTGGTACAGTAGCAGGCCTGATCCTTGGAAGAGACAGAAGACACAGTGTTTTCCGGGCTTTATTGAGCTTTGCCACAACATGTTACTCCGTTGGCTCTGTGTCAACCACACCATGTGATTTCTGATAATTCCCTGCCCCTGACTTTACCACCGGAGCTATTTGTTCAAAAGCGTTTGATATAAAACATTTGTTCCAATCCTCAAATTCGATCAAAAGTGAAACATGACAACACATTACATTTTTGTTCATATGTTATATTAATTTTATAAATATATATTTCTATGTGATTGGCAATCATCATTTTAAAAGCACACTGACCAATTTTCTGGACATACTCACCCTAATGTATCTATTAGAATATGTTATTTGTTATGTTTGTACATAGTGTTAATAATACAATCTTGATTTAATTACTAACGTTTTGTGGGGTTTTTCTGCACAGCTGGGCTCGAGACAAAATGGGTGAGTGTCAGACCTACGTGAAGCTCAGTGAAGAGAAACTTATACCAAAGTAAGTCCTTACATTTCACTCACTGCACAGTAGTCACATACAATCAAGTGAAACAACATTGTTTGAGAGTTGTGAGTGCTAATACCCTTTGTGGTCTTATGTTCCTATTCAGGTCTGCGATCTTGTCACTGCTTAGGACCTACAACTGTTACCATGAAGGGAAAAACTTCCAGCTAAGGACTCGTGAGGTAAGAACATCTCAGACAGATCACCTGACAGGAGAGAGAGCTGGCAGAAATAATAATAAAAGGTAAACAGGGAGTGTTTAACAATTGCTCGGTGGTATGTGTGGGCGTAAGGGATTACAGGACATAGTGTGCTGTAAAATGGGTCTCACACATATAAAACTGGAACCAGTTAAACCAGCGCTTTCATTTTTAAGGCAGATCATGGGCACAGAAAACCTGAGACCAAATAAGCTTCAGAGCACAGACCTGTCATTCCAACATGACAAACCACAAAAAATCCCCTTTACCTCAAAATGAAAATGGAAGGAGAGAAGGAGTCTCAGATTTCAGTTATGTACACTAACTGCTTAGCAAAGTATTTCCACAGTAAACGTTTTGCTGTTGTGGTGTGTTTGGTTATTTGTTTGATAAGTATTATATGGGTTTTATGGTCAGGAGTTCCCCTTTGTGTCCAGAAGGTTTGTGAGTGTACTGGGTTTAGGGCAGGGTGGTCATGATCTGTCCCTCTTCTCTGTCCCACCAGTTAGACCCACTATTGTCTCATTCTGGGAAAATCCCCCCACAGTCACAGACCTAACATGTGTACATGCAACATGCACATGTATAATAGAAGGACCAGTGATATCACAATATGACCCAATATTAACCAAACATAAGCATACAATAGCTTGAACTTCCTCATTTTACTGCAAATTGATTGATTGATTTGATGAGAAAAGTCATTTTTGAGAATGACTCAACACATTACACCGCTTAACTTGTAATGACTCATTTTAAGCTTTATTTTGGGCTTGTAAGAGTGTCCTCTTGGAACTTGCAAGTTATTTTTCTACAAGAACGTGTCGCTAAATAGATTCAGTCCAGAATAAACTAAATATATACAGTATATATGTCTCGAGTGTGGTCGCTGTAAAAACAGACTGCTGCAGTGAGAACCGGTGATGTTGCTTTCTGTTATTGTTGTCTGTGGCTCCAAAAAAAGAGATTATGGTCTAAATCCAAACAAACAACTCACTGATATAAGCTAACTTTATATGATGATATATGATGCATCAACTCCTTTGTCAAAAACAATATATTTGTTTTATTGGTGATCGGAAATTAGCTGTATCATAGGAGCATTTTAGCCACATTGTTTTGATGTTTCCCAAATTCAAAGGCATTTTGGTGAATCTATTGGCAGGAATATAATATAATATTAATATGTTTTCTTTAGTGTCAATTTGTTGTGTTTTTATGATCTTATGAGCCGTTGATACTACATCCACGAAAAGCTATACCAACATAATCTGATCATCTGCATGTTATGAAATAGGATCATGATGAATAAACAAGTTTAATCTTTCCTTGTTTGATCGCTTCTGTGTAAGTTTACTCTTTGTAAGAGGCATTAAAGACTTATCTCTGTTTTTCTTATACTAAGTCATAAGTTATAGGAACATAGAACATAGTATCAGCTTGTGTTGTTTTAGGGTCTGGTTCGAAGGCTCAGTTCATCTCTTCTACTTCAATCCTGTTGCACTTTACCTATGATGTACGTGCAATGAGCATCGGCAAGAGTTACACATTTTGACTCGTAATTGAATCTTCTTCTTTACTCAAAATAAATACTATGATAAATAAAATTAAGACAGAAAACCATGAGAGCTAGAATAACAATCACAGAAACTTTGATTGAAGTCAAAGTCCATTCAGAAGCTGTTGATCTAAAATGTTCATCAAATGTGATCAAATCCAAAGATCCAGAACAAAATGGATCTTGTGGTGAGATTGTTTTTTTTAATGTTTTTTCAATGTCAAAGATTTTACTTTTAATTTCAACAGTTAATCCAACATTGACTGTCCTGTGACATCTGGGAAACAGAATCTGCTGAGGAAGATCATGTGATACAATCAAAAGCTCCAAAACAGTTTCTTAATGTATTTTAGAGTACACAATACATTGTGATAGCACGGTGATTACTGTAATGGTGTATATATGATCAGAAATAAAATTGTCTATTGCTGTGCTGTAATAGGTTATGCTTTTCGTGATATAGTGACGTTGGTAAAGCTGATGGAGTGCGGCCAAAGGTTACCCACAACTTACTCATTCGATATTTTGTGGGAATGAGGTACATTACTCAGCAGTGACTTTCTTGGGTTCAGACCAACATTTGGAAACTCCTAATGTGAACTCCTAGAAAATACAGTGACTCTGTTGAATGAGTTTAGATGAACACCAGATGTAGACGTGCGCCATAGCTCCCTGACAGACTTTTACTGTGATCATCAAGTGGTTTTCTGTCATAAAAAATTATCATCAATCCTGGTATGACTGAGTCTTTGTTGTTATCATTTCTATTAATTATCCAGGCTGATGCAAACAGGTCCTTTATGAAAAAAGAAACATATTTGAAAGTGCTGTGTTGCCATGATCACGCTCTGCAGGTGGGGTCAGGTGAGGTAAGTCATGTTGTGGCTGGAAATGTCATCTGGTTTGACTTGGAATCTAAACCAGAAAACAAGCTCTAACATGAATGCTGAGTAACTGTACAACTGTATTAATGATGTTGATTGATTTACATATTTTCTCCTTGCCTTGCTGTAGCCTATATTGGTTCACTGTTTTGCTAAAGATTTCACAGGAAGGGCTGAAAGTATCTGCCTGTTCTGCTTGTAGTGTAAAGTGACTATCGGGTACTTTTTAGTTTACTGTGCCACCACTGTAGCACCACTGATTACCACTAGAGGTCAGTGTGGGATACGATTGTCTAGATTTGAGGCTCACTGCAAAAAAAAGTGAGACATGGTTGGTCTATTGCAGTGGTTAACAGAAGGATTCAGATCCTTTACTGAAGTCGAAGTAATACGCAGACACAGTTGTAATCGCTATTAGGCATTCTAAGCAGATAATGAAAAAAATACTCTATGAGTGTTATATTAATAAAATAAAATAGATAAGATTATCCTTTATTACTCACACAATGGGAAAAAATGACAAAAAAAACAAGTAAAGGAATTAATAAGAATAAATAAATTGACTGTTATACTAATACAAATTTAATTAAAATATAATCTGATTGAATGGTTGAGTCACATATCATTTTATTGGATTATCTTTACTAATGCTTTAATATCCATCCATTATCTAAAACCACTTAGCCTAATCAGGTTGATTTATTTGACAATCAGCCTGAAAAAAAGCTAACTAAAGTAAATGAATGTAGTGGAGTAAAAATTGCAATGTATGAAGGAGTAAAAACTTGAAATACTCAAGTAAAGTATAAGTACCTTGAATAACAGTCAAGGAGTACAAAGTAAAATGTTTTCCTCTGAAATGACGTAGAGTCAAAGTGTTAGTTGCAAAAAATGAAAACTCAAGTAGCCTACGTCAAAATTGTACTTGAGTACAGTATGCAGGTAGCAGTACTTGTTTGCATTCCACTACTGGCCCAAAGATAGATCTCTCTCAGTCTTTTAATACATTCAGTATTTTAATGCCAATTTAATCATCATGTAATCTGTTTTCACTTAGTCATTTAGTCTCTAAAATGTCAAATATTCATTAGTATATTTGTAGTAACTTCAGAGACAGCAGAGAAACATTCATGATTATTTTAGTATTTTATTAGAAAGTATATCCTTCACGTCTTTACAAAATATCCAACGTAAACATGTAGACTTGAGTCCATGGTGCATAGAAATAAATAGATCTCCACTTTTCTTTGGTGATGTTGTCTTTATCCAGCCATCATAATGAGCCTCATCATTCAGCGCATTGTTTTTAATCTTCATAATTAAAGCCAGTTCTTCCAACCTTTTTTGATTATGAGATATTCCACCAAAGTGCCTTTCATGGTGTCCCACAACAGTGTCTCTCTTCAAGTCCTTATCTGTCCAAACAGCCAGTCAACAGGGTCTTTGCCCCTGCAGTCTTTTTCTCTGCCCATCTTGAGAGAAAAATCATCTGTACTGTTTAGACTCAGACTGTAATGTCTGGAAGTCCTTAGTGTGCGGGAAGAGCTGCGAGGAAGTGAAGCTGAAACAGAGAGCTTCATCTGAGCCTTTGAGAACTGCCGTAGCTTGGGGGCCCTCTGGAGTCTGACGAGGCCGCAGCTCGGTGCCTCGGCCGGGCGTGCAAGGGCCTGAATACTAGTCATGTAGTCCTCTAGAGACTGGGAGATCTGGGAAGATTGAGTGGATGAGGGGTGGACAGGCAAGTCCTCAAGCGTCTCAGTAATGGTGGGTAAGAGAGGCGGGGAAAGCCACAACCGCCTGCGTTTCATGCTGTAGTGGGAGAGAAAAAAGGAAATGTTAGACTGTAGCTCTTTGTCTAGACTTCATTGACAGAAAGTAAATCAACCCTTTTACTAAAAAACTAATCTTGATGATGATTATAATTTTCTGTTTTTAATTAGGGTCTGTACCTTTGCTGCTAAAACTCTTCACAATAATCTATGGCTGTTGTCTTTTAGCATTTAGCTTTTTAATTGTTTTTTTTATAACAGATAAACTAATAACTACACATACCCTTATTTTCTTGTTTAATAATGTGAATTACCATTTCAATTTCATGTGTGTTTCTTATCTTCTGTCTGATTTGTAACAAGTACAATATGTAATGCTACTACAATTCCTTTAAAATTAACTTAAATTAGCTAAATTGTAAGCTCTATAATAAAGAGTAGCTGGTAATAAACAACAAAAAAAGAAGCACTCTCACCTTTGATGCGTGACTTGTAAGGTTGCCATGCAGAGTGAAGGCTCGTAGTCTCAGTTGAGTATGACTGGACCGGAGTGTGTATCCAGGCTTTATAGCAGAGCGATTACCCGCTACTTCCTAAAATAGCTCTGTCGACCTTACACTCATCTCTATGGATTTGTGTGTGTATGCGTTTGAGGGTGTGTTCATGGCTGTTCAGGAAACTCAGGAGTGGCGGGTGAGGAAGGTTCAGCAGTGCAGCTGCTCTGAATGTTTGTATTCCAGAAACAATGAAGCCCTGGGAGCAATCTGCCTCACTTTCAAAAACCCCTCTTCAGCTTTATCTCTTTTTTTCTGATATTTCAGCATTCAAATTCTAATCCATCGATCAGAAGTAACTGTCAGCAACAAGTTATCCATCGAGATAAAAGCAACAACCGTCTATACACATGACAGACATACATTTAGAGGCTCAGCATGAAGAGTTAGTTCAGCTCCATGAGTTGTTTATGGAAAAAGCAGTCTGAGATCCTGATACCAACTACTTTTATGCATGAATTAGTATGTCGGGGGTCACATGGTCGGAGGCAACAGGAATACTAAATACTTGTACAATGTATTAGTTATCTAATTCTGCAAAGTAAGTAACTAAATCTGTTAGATGAATGTAGTTGAATAAAATGTGCAATGTTGGCTTCCAAAATATAGTGGGGTGCAAATATAAAGCAGCATAACATGAAAATACACAAGTGAAGTACAAGAACCTCAAAAAAGTACAGTACGTTATAGTACTTGAGTAAATGTACATACATTCCACAACTGCAAATAATTTACCCATTATTTGTCATGAGCTGACAATTAATTTTTAGATTAAATGGCTTGGTATAACTATAAAGGATATCCGCAGGATAAACTGTGTTTAAACGGCCTTCTGACAATTGGAATCGCTTCACTTTGGTGTGAAAATCTCTGTGACGAATTGATTTATAGACTTCTCCATCCGCAGAATTGTGTTAAAAGATCTACATTGTATTCAGTATGAAAGTAGATATTGTGAAGGCATAAAAAGCAGTTTGAGACGAAAGAAACTGATCTGTGATTACAACAGTCACAGTTGCGCTGTAATATTTGAATCATTACTGGTTCAGTTGCACAGTTAGTATACAAACAACTTGATCGCAGGCTTCACCATTCGGTCCAACAAGCTAAAAACATTTTTTTAATTATTACAATGTTTTGTTTTACAATCAAAAGTCAACTGAAAAACAGGGTGACACTGTTTTATTTCTATTCAGAACACAGTGTGATCAGTTTCCTCCAAATTTAGAGTTTCAGTTTTATGAAATCAAAACATCACCACCTGCGTGTACGTGACCCAAAGCAGTCATGTCTCTTTTATTGCTGCATCCTCAGACGTGACTTCACCTTTGTACTGTGTAACAAAGGGAGCGGGGGCAAAAACCTGATGGAATTTTTCCTTGATGAGAGGGTTCACCCTGTAGATGTGAGCGACTGTTCCTGCACGTACACCTGATATTGAGCCGCTGTGGCAGGCAGCCAGCAGGATATCCCCTCTGACCACGAGTGCTGATGATCATTGTTGTGTGTGTGTGTGTGTGTGTGTGTGTGTGTGTGTGTGTGTGTGTGCGTGTGTGTGTGTGTGTGTGTGTGTGCGTGCGTGTGCGTGCGTGTGTGTGCGTGTGTGTGTGCGTGTGTGTGCGTGCGTGTGCGTAGGAGGATGGAGAGCTCATCCTTGAGGGGTTGCTGAACATCTACTGGGGGCTGCGCCGACCAATCAGACTTCAGATGTACGACGACAATGAAAGATTTCGCCTCAACCGGTATGACAACACAGATGACTTTATGTGCTGAACAAACAGATGTGGGTTGTGTGATTACAACACTGGCAACAGGGAGCTCTCACACAATAGCAGACACATTGAAACTGAAAACACCTTGTTCATTAGCGTCTCCACCCTTAAGGAAACGAGGAAAACTTCTTTTTACTGTGTAGTAGGCCTATACATGATGGGGCTGTGCTAAAGATTTGGCTGCACTTTGCAATGAATAAAGAGCATATACAATAAGAGAAGGGAGAATGACATTTAACAGTGAATGAAATATGAATAGTTTAGTCTAAAACAAAATAAGAAATGAAAGAACAACATGCAAAAGCTAGACACATTTTAAAGGTCAAAGTCTTTCACTGGTTTCAACTTCTCAAATGTATGTCTCATATATGATAATCACAAGCTCCTTGGCAGAGTAATAAAGTGAATATATTTGGGTTTTCTAATAAATACATAATTCTCACTGTTTCAGTCATTTATAAGCAAATATTAGATTCATCTATAATGAAAATATGTTTTATTAAAAACAAGGAAAGTTATCTCAGCAAACACCTGGATACATTGAGCTACATTAGTTTATCTTAACATAAAGACTGGAAGACGGGAGTAGTACTAGCCTGGCTCTGATCAAAGGTAAAAGCCTAACAGCAACAAACAAACAAGAAATTAGGTATCTACATAACAGCCTATCTCCAGTCTTTGAGCTAAACTAAGCTAAGTGTCCTTCGGCTGTAGCTTCATTTTCACAAGGATGGTATATAGAGAGTGCTAGAAATGTTAACAAACAATAAAGGCATTGTTTCTCTGTCTTTCTTCAGAAACGATAGATCTGCTTTGGCAAAGCAGATCTCAGGGGAGTTTAACAATAACTCTCCGGGCCCAGAGAGTGGACCAGCTAGTGAGTATCACACGTGCAGTCATCCTCACACACTCACACACACTTGATTAATTAATTAATATAGACTACAAACACATGCTGGAACAGATTAGAGCAACACACGTGTATATATATGTTTATATATATATGTATTTAGAAATACAGGGCGCTGTCCGTGGTGCTGTAGTAGGATATTTTTAAATACGACTTTGCTTTCTGTGTGTGTGTGTGTATGTGTGTCCATACAGTGACAAAGTTACTTTGTTTAACGCATCTGCGTTAAAAACATGGCGCATTTTATGGGTTGGTAAAATCAACATACACTTTAAAACCATTTGAACATAATTCTGCTAACATCTGCTAATATGATCATCAAATTTACTCACAAAATTGGGCCGGGTAACACACAATGAAACAACATATGTTGATCCATCTAGTAAAACTGTAAATGTTTTGTAACATGTAACACGCAAAGCGGCTGATGTACATAATGCATGCATTAAGAGAGGTGTGCTTTTGTTTACTCTGAGGTGGTGACATGTGTGGTCAGGAGGAGGAGGATTCTCCTCAGCTGCTGAGGACAAGGAGTGATGCATCCTTCATGCGGGTTCAGAGGAGGTCAAAGACACACACTGCCATAGATTTGCAGCGCTTGCGAACACACAGGTTCTCAATCAACGGACACTTTTACAACCACAAGGTACAATAAACAGAACACGTGTACACGCACACACATTAATGTATCCCATTGTTGACACATTTCCAGGCAGAAGGGAAGAAGTTTCCTGTGCAGGTGTGCCTGCACTGGTGCTGAGTTTCACAATAACCGGTTCTTTAATGTGCCACAGAATAATACAAAGCTACACTGCGTTTCTTCATCATTTTCGCCTGACTGTTTTTATTAAACAGAGTCCAGCTTTGGACTGAGGCATTTCCTTCCTGTTCAAAATGTCCAAGGAGTTCAATTCCAGGAATCCCTCAAGTGTTGATGAAGCAAAGTTCCTAATACTTTGTGTAC
Organism: Taurulus bubalis; assembly: GCF_910589615.1. Lineage (NCBI taxonomy): Eukaryota > Metazoa > Chordata > Actinopteri > Perciformes > Cottidae > Taurulus > Taurulus bubalis. The sequence goes on from NC_136602.1 coordinate 14,140,273, forward strand.
TTTTGTTTCTCCCGCTTCTAGACGTCTGTATTTACTCCGGCCTTTGGATCAGTCACTAACGTACGAGTGAACAGCTCCATGACGACTGGACAAGTCCTCGACCTGCTGCTGCACAAGTTCAGGGTTAGCAGTCAGACACGTTACATCTCAAGTGGTGTTTCAGTCAAACTAGAAGTAAACTGTGTTTGCGTCTTTTTAAGGTGGAGAATAAATCTGAAGACTTTGTCCTTTATTTGGTGCACGAGTCTGGCGGTAAGTCATAATTTACCATTACTCAACTTACCAACTTACTCGTTGCGGTTTTGTGAGTAGACATGTTGTGTTGTGTGTTTTTGTGATCACTTGTTTTATTTGTTTATATTGTTGTAGAAAGGACCCAACTGAGGGATGGTGAATTCCCGCTGGTGGCTCGTGTGCTTTATGGACCCTGTGAGAAGATCTCCAAAATCTTGATCACAGAGGCGGACCTGGGAGAGGAAGTTACATATGATGTGAGTCTGGGCCTTCTGCCACCACTATGTTCTCTCATCTTGGTCTTGATTAGTGACCCCTTTTTATTTTGTTGTGTTGTCCTAAACATAGACGCACAATGATACAATGGACAGTTGGGTTAAATTTAGCAAGCTGAGGAAAGATATCCTGTTTCGGGACTGTGAATAGGCTAAGATGGCCGACAGCATTTTAAAGGGATAGTTCATCCAAATAATGTACCTATATTAAATGGTTTATTTCATAAGGGGACAGTGCACATTAATAAAAACATTTCAGTAAATGCGCCAGAGTTAGCCAAGAGGATATGTTTCATCTCTAGTCTTTATTATCTTTATATCCAGCCACAGTTTTGTCTTCCCTCCAACACAGTGAAGGTGAATGGAATCTTGTTTGTGTTGCTCAGAGCATAACATAATTGCATTTAAAATATCCAAAAGTAATGTTTCTTTCCAGAAATATACTCTGGGTTTATCATAGTCTGTTATGTGGATTATCCATAAAACAGATGTTCCTGTTTTTTAAAACAAAAATGTCAGTATATATTTTGTTTGTTTGGTTGGTAATTTATTGAAAATATTCATGTAGTATAATTGTTAGTGAGCTTACTCTTTTGCAGTAAGATATTGGTAAAGCCATTCTACTGTTCACTGGAAAGCCTCTTGAGTGTACACAGGTAACTTAAGTCACCTTTTAGTATTTGTACCTTTAAAATAGTTTATAATTGTATTATGTCTCCACACCTGCAACAGCCGTGGTCAGAGGCTTCATGTTCTGGGTTGTCCGTCTGTCCGTCTGCCCAATCTCATGAAAGAAATATCTCATGAACACCTTGAGGGAATTTCTTCAAATTTGGCACAAATATTCACCTGGTCAAGGAGTAACTGATTATATTTTGGTGATCAAAGGTTATAAGTCAAGGTCACTGTGACTTCACATCTGTCTCATTCTCATGATATCACAGGAATACCTTTACCAACTTGCCTCAAATTTGGGACAAACGTCCAACTAGACACAAGAATGAACTGATTAGATGTAAGTGGTCAAAGGTCAACGTTACTGCGACCTCACATAACATGCTTTCGTCATTGTTTTCCCTTAACAAAGACATGGAGAGAAAAAAAATTGAATGCCTGTTTACTTAAAGTATGGGTGCAACTTGTATCATTTGATCAAAGACATGTGTACCTTGCTTGTGCTGATATGTTTGAATCTTTTTCTCCCCAGGTTGCCCAATACATAAAGTTTGAAATTCCTGTTTTAGACAGCTTTGTCGAGAAACTTAAAGAGGAAGAGGAACGCGAGATAAACAAGCTGACCGTAAAGTAAGTCAAGAGTCTCTTCACCCAGCAAACAATTACAAAACTGGTTCCAGTCCAGACAAAGACTTCTTTAATGACAGTCTATTTCATTATGTGAAGCCAATATCTGTGACTGAGGCCAGTAGTAGAGAATATAAAACAAGACCTTCAATGAAGATAGTGTTTGTAAAACAGTCATCACTCACTGTTTTCAAGATTTTAAGATTCAAAAACTCATATGACGAGTGGTAAAGAATGTTATATGTCAAGAGTGTCAGAGTGTGTCAGTGACAGTCTTTAATCATTTGTGTTTTCTCGCCTTTGCAGGTACAGCGCTCTGAAGTCTAGGATCCAACATCAGCTGGAAGGCAGAGCTCACACCAGTGACAGAATATGAGTGTTTTTGTTTGCACTGATGTGACCTGTATGTGTGTAGGGGAGGGGGTGGCAATCACTAATGATTGTTGATTTACCATGGGAACATTTGCCACAACTGTAGTGAATGTATAGGTAAAGGTAAAAGGGTCAAAGTAAAGGCTGTAATAGAACCATATTATACACTAATGTGCTTCTACTGTGAAATGTATAACTGCTTTGCTAGCCCTACTATAAATATATTTGCATTTTGTATGAACATTCTTACTGCAAATTTGAATATTGATACAAGCTTTGTTTTTAGTAATGTATTCTCTAACTTGGACCTTTTTAAGTAATAAATCTGTTTTAGCGTGGCCTTTAAATATGCTGCTGGATCTCTGCTGACACCAAACATAACACCCAGCTCCGACTTCCCACGAAGAAAATAGCCATCTTTATTATTTCCTGAACTTCCACGGTAACTGGAGCAGAGATTAGCATTGTTCTTCTGAGTGACCCTATTTGCCAGCTAGTTCCTGTGTGTGTGTGTGTGTGTGTGTGTGTGTGTGTGTGTGTGTGTGTGTGTGTGAGTGTGTGTGTGTGTGTGTGTGTGTGTGTGTTAACCTATCAACATTACACAATAAGGGTATCCTGAGAAAGAAGGGCTTTTCCGTTTTCCCACAGTTTCACAAACAGAAAAGCTGATGTAATATGTTGTGGACCAACCTTGACCATTATTGCTACAGTATTTGATTAATCAAATAACCATTTGATTAATTGTTGACACACATACATACCTCTTGTGCAAAGACTCGTGCACCATAAATAGCAAAGCCAAATTCAAAAGGCTCACACAACTTCAGTTGAGTGTGTCAGAGGGGTGTTTTGGAATTGTGTAATATTTTTGACTTCAGCAAATAATTCAGACTAAACTAGGCTACAAGAAGTCCGAATTCCTGGTGCATTGGTCACAGAGACTGCAAACACACTGTATATTTTGTGAGCACATAGGTACAACAGGGTTGCCGTCTCAGTCCACTGCTTTACAGTATATTTAGATCACTGTGTTGGAAAATATCAAATTAATACATTTGCTGATGACGACTAGGACAATGCTTCAGTCACCATTCATGGTGTTTCTGACGACGCGATGGGTAGTTTTGAATTACTCAGCATGCGGATTCTTTATTCTCTCTTTTTTTGTTTACATTTGACAAATTAATAAACATGTTCTGACAGGAGGTGTAATATTAATGCAGTGTAGTAACTTGTCTGTGTTTGACCAGACGCAACAAAAACAGGCAATGTAATATGATGCAGTCAGCCGTGCCTCGATGAGACATTTAATGCCAGATCCAGGAAAAGAGCACATGCCATCATACTAACAATATTGTAGTATCACGCCACCTTTTTTCAACAAGGGCAAGTAGCCACGAATCAAATAATGTTATGTTTATTCAAGTCTACTTATGTGTGTTTTTATGTACTTGTTTATACTGTAAGGCTGTGAAATAGCGACTGACATTGTCAGTGACATAGTGTAGATTGATTATGGATGAGAAGAAAATCGAAGCATTTGAGAATGTTGTTTTGAGATATTTTCCAGGCTCCAGGTGACCTTCGCTTTGTTGCAACCAGGTGCTGTAGGGTCTCCTCGCGGGCAGGAAGTGGCCCCTGGTCAAACTTCCATGGGCCTGGAGGAGCAGCACAAGAGTTATCATCACAAGCACCAACCTGTGCTGGAAAAGAGTTCATAAAGTGCAACAGGATGAGTACAACACACCTGCTCAAACATAAATGCAAACCCCACCCCCTCTTTAGGCATGCTCTCCACATCCAGGAAGCAGTAGAGTTTAAAATAGAGTTTCCATTGACCTTCATCCTCAGCTTCCTCACTGCCAGCAAGTCTGGTGGGAAAGCCACAAACTTGTCACTTACATATCACATTTTTATGGTGTTAGGTATCCTATGTGACAGGACCCGGAATTCATCATAACTTTATCAAATAGAGTAACCCGTAATCACAGGGAACATACCTTTCAAATTTAGCCAAAACATCAGCCACACAAACCCTGCTTTTTACAGCTCTGTCTGTGGTGTTGTTGTGTTCAAGAGTGCAAACATGCTCCTGCTGTCCTCCAGTGCCAGACCTCGGATTAGCTTCTCCACCACCTGGACAGAGCAAGCAAAGATGACAACAATCACAACGCTTAGGATTAGCACAGCGCCTCCTCTTCCCTTGTTAGAAAACAAAACATCTGTATCAGTGTTTGTGTGAAGTAATCACAGTGATATCTTGCAGAGATATTCAAAACTGCTTGTGTTCCAATGACGACAGCTCTCACCTCTCCAGCAGTGGTGTGTGAGTTATTCATGGGACTAAATGCATGTCATTTAGGATTTTACATGGCTACAACTAGTCCCTCAGTTGGTTATGAAGCATTATTTATGGTCCAAAAAACAACAATTCTGGATTAGGATTAATATTGTAGCTCTCACAAGGTTGTAGTATTTAGAAGATTTGGTGAAGGTTTTTGGATGATAAACCCTATTTTAAGGTATTTTTACAATAAACTAGAAACATAAAGACCAAAAATTCAGACATCAGCCCACTGTTTACCTGCCTGGGCTCTCCTCTGCAGATTCCCTCGCAGTTGAGCAATATTTATAGTAATGTCAGTGGTCTAATGAATTCTGACTCTGGGTCAATGTATAGCGTGCCCTAGGGCTGGGCGGTATGGCCAAAAATTCATATCACGGTATTTTGTAAGATTCTGGCGGTTTCACAGTATATCATGGCATTTTTTTTCCAAATAAACACATTCATTTATTGACGTCGAAAAGGACCGTCACCGCCATCGTTATTCACCACTCGCAACTGGCCAGCAGCTGTTTTGATTGGTATATAGGGTGCTAACCTGGAGGGATTTAGGACACAGGGGATTACCTTGATACTAGTGGCGCATGCGCGGCCGTAACGACTATTGTCATTCTTCAGCCGGCAGCAACATTTAATGTTTACAGTCACAGATACGTGTAGAGCGGTCTGAGCTACTTACGTCTCACGGATATAAGTTGACTCAGGGTGTGCAAGACATGACATCGCCAAAAGGCATGATGGGTAAAGCCCGCCCACTGTGCTGCACAGGAAAAGACTTCTTCCTTCACAAGAAAAGTCTTCCTGTGTGGGCGGTGCCATTTACCCAGCATGCCTTTTGGCGATGTCATTTTTTGCACACCTTGAGTCAAATGAGTTAACATGAGAGTAAGTGACGGTATGTGAACAATTCATACAGTACGCACAACTGAGACAGCTATACCGGTTGCACAGCCCTAGCGTACCCATTTTTCAATCAGTCGTTTGAGAACCAGCTCAGCTTTCTTTCTCTTTTTCTGCAATTTTAACAATTATCCCGCGGGCCAGGCTGGACCCCCTGGCGGGCCGGATCCGGCCTGCGGGCCGTATGTTTGACACCCCTGCAGTAGATGGTGCTACTTGATCAAAATTGTTGTTTTTATTTTGACTTTAAAAAATAAAAAAATGGATTTCTATCTGCATCATTTTTGAGAAGGCAAGCAAATGTTGCCCCTTTTATGAATATTTATTTATCAACATGATGATGTGGACCGTCCACAATGTGCTCAAGGAGACTCCCTATATTGTTTTATTTTATGGTTGTTGTTGTTGTTGTTGTTATAGTGAAATGAATAGGGGCTTTGTTTGTTTATCGGAATATTTTTATAGTTAAATGTGTTATTCTATATTTTTCGATAAATAGTTACATTTGTTATTTTTAGATCCCCTCCTCAAAGTAATAATCTGCGTCTCACCTGCGTCGCTGCCTTGCTCTCCGGTCAGGTGCTACAGAGGCGACTAGGGCCGGCTGTCCCCGCAGAGCGAGTAGCTGTGCTCGGCCTTGTCTGAACAGGTACAATATCTCCCTCTGACATCTGGTGGAATAAAAGTATAAAATAGCATTCAATGGAAAGTTAAGTACAAGTATTTCCGTACTTTCTCACTTTCAAAACATGGACTGAAGCTGTAGCAGCAAAACTTTGCAGACAGCGGGGGTCCTCGCTGGAGGCCAGAGAGAGGGAGTGCGCGGGGGGGAGGGAAGGAGTCTCACACAGGAGGCTGTCGATGACTTCCTCCTGCTCCATGGGCCAATGAGCCGAGTCTCCATCAGACTCTGCGGCATGAGAGATGGGCCTTGTGGATGTGGGATTTTATATTTATTTATTTATATTTACGCCTTGAAGTTTACTGGATTGTTCTGTTTCTCAGCAAATAAAGTTTATCCAGTTTATACAGTTTATACAATACAGTTTTACTTTTTGGATGACAGAGTTCCACTGAAACTGAAGTGATGCCCCACGTTGCCTTATTCCTCCATTAGTATATTTGGGTTAACACTGGGTATACACGCTATACAAACCACATCTGCTAACAGTAGTAGTAGTTTAACACTATTAAATCAACTTCGAAATAGAGCAACCATTTCTTAAACTTCTCAAGAAACACAAGTTGTCACTACTGATAAATATCCTTCATTTCAGTGGCATAATACCATTTGTCAATTAAGATTCCCTTTTTATGTGCGAATTTGCCATAAGAGTGGTTGACAATTTCCTTACAATTGCATAATCTAAACTCTGGTCAAGAGAAAGTAGGAAGAGGTAGATGATGTTACCTGATTGGTGGAGCTCCTTGGCAGTCATGCCACATTGAAGCGGAGGACCGATGTGAGGTGGCCATCTACATCAGTCTCAGAAGGCACAGGAAACACACCCTTCTCCCCTAGTTGTTCAATGAGGATTTGCTTTAAATCAGCTTGTTTTGCATTTAAAGGCACTTTAACCTCAAAGAACTTGGCAACAGACAACACATCTACTTTTTATATTGTTTCTATCGTCTAAGAGAGAAATCTGTTGTAATGTAATTGATGTACATATATAATATTAATAGTAATATAATAATTGTATATACTCGTCCAACCATCCATTATATGTAACCACTTATCCTATTCAGGATCAGGATCACAGCTTACATTGGGCGAAGGCCGGGTACACCCTGAACAGGTCGCCTGACAACCAATATAATGAAAACTAATTTTGTTCAGAAAAGGTACATTCACATTTTATTTTGTTTTGTTCTTTGTTAAAATAGAAAATATTACTCAAACTGTATTTTCAATTCCCAACTCAGCACAAAATTATACAACAGGAAATGTAATTCATTAAGTATAAGTTTATTTTTACAATTAAACAGATATATTTCAGTTTTTATTGTAAGGAAGATAATAACAAGAAGACACACAAAACATCCTGTGAATCTGTCTTAAATCTAGAAATTACATTTCTAACAACTTTAAATACAGATGCTGTATCTACTCCTCCACAAGCACAAACACAGAATAAAGCTAACATAACATGCATCTACATGTGAAGGCTTTGAACTACATTTAGACACGTTTTGAGCAAAGAAAATTCCTTCTCTCCAAACAGTTCATGAACAGCTTCCCCGTCTTCGACATCGCCCCACAGTGCATCCCGGGTGGAGGGCAGGCTTGCAGTTGTTGCAACAGAGGCATCCCGTTCACCCACAGCCACTCTCCTGCCAGGAAACGTAGACCTATCCACACCTCTGGCGTCTGGGAATCCAGGATTGCTTCTTCGTCTACCGAGTCCCTGACTTCAAAGTTCATGTGTGGGAGATCAAAGTGATGATTTAAGTATCTGTTGCTTGAAGTGGAGTCAATCTCAAGATTCCTGCAGTGTTTCAGAGCCTCCTCCCATGTCTTGTTCTCTTTTACCAAGATTAGATTATCATAACACAGAAATGTAAAAGTGTGATCACAGCTAATATCATACCAAAATAATGATCCCATGACAACGCAATTCTCTCTGGTTGCAATATCATTAGGTTCATTTTCATGCCACTTTGTAAAGTTTACACTATCACCATCAGACCAGTTCCAGACAGTATAATTGTTTTTGTCTCTTTGGAGACCAATCCAACAGAAGTTTTTGTATGCGTTGCATGGAGTCTGTAGTACATCAAATTCATTGCTATTTCGAAAAGTAGCTAGCTCAGTATGGTGCTCCCTGCAGTAGTCTTGGGCCAAATTCCGGGTCATCCGGGTCGCCACGTAAACATATGTTCTGTCTTGGTGAGAGGCCTGCTCGAACAGAGGGAGGTTGAAGATGAAGATGATGATGAAGAGACCGTTGGAGCTGCTCTTCGACAACATGATTCCCCAGAGGTGTCTTGACAGATTTGACTGTCAGCGTCAAGATCTCTGCACTGAGTTCTCTGTTTAACGTCCCCGCTTCAATACCTTTATGTTCTATGTTGTTACCAACTCAGCCAGACACATTGAGTGAATCACTTGCACACGTTTCCCAATGTAAGGAGCCTGGGACTCACTTGGCCAGTCCCACCGTCACTCCCCTAACGTCAAACTGACCAATGATATCGTCCACATTAACATGGGTAGGTTTGGATCAGAACACACCCAACACACAGGCTCATCCAGTGAAGGAAGCATTTTACTTGAGACACAATGACCCCTGTGATATTGTCATAAATGATGTTGGATTATGATGCATTAACATGTCGGCAGCATTGTATAGTTATTGAAGATGGAGATGGACTAATTTAATAAAATATTTGTTGGTTCATTTAACAGTGCTCATTAACAAACTTTGCTTTCCTGAGGCAAAGGGCACATTTTCATCTGTGGTGGTTTATCATCTGAGGTCACAGATGGAGTTGAATTTCTAAAACACTGTCAACCTACCATTGAGTATTTCAGATATTTGTATATGAATAATAACTATATCAGTCAATCAAATAATAAAGAGTAAAATGATCTTGAAGTATATGTGGCAAAACAAGTCAGGTGCACTGTACATAAACAAATTAACTGACACATGTTCCCTATTGCTCACAACATTCATCTTTGCTATTTGTTTAGGTAAATCAGAGAGCCAGGCAAAGCATTTATTTTAAAGTCAAATAGGTCTCACATGTAAACTGCAAGTATCCGTCATCACAAGGTATAAACAGGGCAGTGAAGAGATCTTACTTGCTTTGCTTGGATCAACATGTTTGGTGTTTGCAGCTACGGTCCTACAACTAGTCATATTAAAATAAATAATGCACATATCAAAAATCATGTATTTTCTTAGCATCCAACAATAGCATTACAAAGTAGGGATGCGCATGATGAGTCAACTTGTTTCATTCAGTTGACAAAATACCAGTATTGCATTGGTGTAACATATTTGATTGCAATATCTGTTCAAACAAACATAATTGGTCAGTGTTCATAACAATAGGCTGCTGTCTAAATAGCCGACTGACACATTCTCTGCCAGCTATTGAATATTGCTATCTGGTCGTTTGAATATGATCTTTTATGATCGTCATTTCCTCCGTGCGTGACTGGAAATGTACTCTTGCCGTGTGCAAAATGTACTTACCGGGTACTTTATGAAAGAAGGAGTAATGCAGAAATGATACTTCTGCAGAAAAACTTGCCCAGAACTTCAATCAAGACAATATCTGCTAGCAAGTCTTAATCGCATCCCCTTTACCTTCAGAACCTTTACAGTTTATAGGCAAAGGGTAAGATCACACAAATATACATTCTCCTAAAAGGTACATTTAAATTGATAGTGTGTTCATATTATATACTTGTTTTTAGATGTCTATGCATAGGAGCATAATGTTTATCAAAAGTATTTTAACATAAAAGTGAAATAATGAATAAAGAAGGCAAGTATCCCCTGCTTGAGGTTCAGAAGAACAGATTGATTGCAGTGGGGCTCTTTGAGATCCATGAACATCTTATTCTCTTCACCCCATGCCAGGTTGGTTGTATTAATAACTGTGAAACAAAAGGGCAGCATTACATTTTTTTAAAAACATAAACAATACCACCCCTCCAGGTCTAAAAACATCCCGAACATGTCAACTGGTTTACTGCCACGCTCTTGTTGCCTTCATGTCGTCCTGCTTGAAAACTCTCCGTCGTGATCCAAATCCTGAGAGAAATTTCCTGGATATATAGTGAGACCTGAAAGTGTAATCTTTTGCAAGATGTCCTCCATGTGAATGAGTGCTCTTCCCAAGAATCACCAGCGACCAGAAATAAGCGTCCCTTTAAAAGTTTAACATCTTCACTAGCAGTCTCAGAAGGCACAGGAAACACACCCTTCTCCCCTAGTTGTTCAATAAGGATTCACTTTAAATCAGTTTTCTTTTGCGTTTGAAGGCACTTTAGTTAACCACAAAGAACTTGGCAAAAGTTGTTGTATGTATCCTATCGTCTAAGAGAGGAATCTGTAATAAAATCATCCAATTGAAACTCTATCCTATCAACACTGCGAAGAAAACTATCAACCAGAAAATGTATAATCCACATAAACATGGGTGGGATCGAATTAGAACCCACACAACACTGGCTCGTTCAGTAAAGGAAGCAATTCACTTGAGACCGCATGATGCCTGTGATATTGCCAGATATGATGTTATATTATTATTGCTGATGCACCGAGTCAGCAGCATGTTAATGTTATAGTTAGTGAAGTAAGTTTGAGTAAGTTTAATAACAACTGTTGTGGGTTATCATCTGAGTTACAGGTGGAGTTAAATTTCTAGAACACTGTTTACCTACCACTGTGTATTTCAGATATGTGTAAGTCAATTAAACGTTCCATTGCATTATCCAAAGTGCTTATTCTATTCAGGGTCGCGGGGATGCTGCAGCCAATCCCAGCCAACACCAAAGCAAAGGACAGGTCGCAGGCCAAATATAGACACAGACAACCATTCCTGATGGAATGATCTTGAAGTATTTGTGGCATAACAAGTCAGGTGTACTGTACATAAACAAATTAACTGACACATGTTTCCTATTGCTCACAACATTCATCTTTGCTATTTGTTTAGGTAAATCAGAGAGCCAGGGAAAGCATTTATTTTCAAGTCAAATAGGTCTCGCATGACACTTGACTACATGTATCCGTCATCATAAGGTCAAACAGGGCAGTGAAGAGAACTTACTTGCTTTTGCTTGCATCAACATGTTTGGTGTTTGCAGCTAAGGTTCTACAACTAGTCATATTAAAATAAATAATGCACATATGATTAATACATGATTTACACATTGAATATACACATGATTTCCTCTGTGCGTGACTGGAAATGTACTCTTACCGTGTGCAGACCTGGGTACTGGGAAGGAGTAATACCTAAATTATACTTCTGCAGAAAGACGTTGCCCAAGAAATGTTCGATTTCATGGGTCATAGGAACGAGAAAGGGTATCAGCCATAAAATGATCTTTCCCTTGGGTATTGCGAATGTCAATATTAAAGTCTTGCAATAGCAGAGACCAAGGCATTACATGCTGGTTGTTATTGTGCATCCAGGACTGGAACGCCAAGGAATTGTGGTCCGAAATACACAAGAACAGCCATACAATTGGAGCCGACATGAACCTCGAAGTGTTGAGCGGCACGGAGTAAAGCCTGCACTTCCTGCTCGATTGTACCGTAGTTAACTTAATGTTTGTTATTTTTTCTGGAGAAGAAACAGACCGGGTGGTCAACACCTTGAAGGGACGCAGAAAGTCAGGCACGCTACAGAGAAGAGCCTTGGCAGATTGAAAAGCTTCCTGGCAAAACAAACACCACACAAACGGTGTTGAGGTACTGGACACATGATAGACAGAGGAGCAACTACATCCGCAAAGTTCCAGCAAAATCCCGACAGTACCCATTTAAGCAGTGGCTCAAAGCTAGCAGAAGTCTCAGTTATTTTCTCAACAGAAAAGGGAAATAGACACAACACAAAGTGATAAAGAACATTATTATGATGGTGCTGGGGGGCCATGCCCGTCAGTGGCACGAGTGTTCCATAGTTTGTTGGCACATATCAACATATTTATTGATTGTGCTAGCTATTGTTAGCTAGCTTTCCTTTTTCTGTTGAGAAGATAACTGAGACTTCTGCTAGCTTTGAGGCACTGCTTATAAATGCTTTGTAAGCATAGATAGTCTTCACTTTAGATGAGGTCACAGAACATACTTAACTAATATAAGTAACTACGCGTTAGTTAAGTATTAGTTAAGTATGTTCTGTGACCTCATCTAAATTGACGACTATTTATGCCTTAGTCATGATTAATTCAGTATTTACTACTCATTAGTTCAATTTAACTAATGAATAGTAAATACTGAATTAATCATGACATGTTTTTAATGCTTTGTAAGGCATAAATAGTCTTCACTTTAGATGAGGTCAAAGAACATACTTAACTAATACTTAACTAATGCGTAGATATTACCTGAATTAATCAGGAATTGCCTCTCTTTTTTATCATTTACTAACACTTTAAAAATGATCTTATTATTCATGTATAAGTCCTTAATACTTCCTTTACAAATGGGGAATCCATCAGGCATACAACTGGAGCCGACATGAACCTCGAAGTGTTGAGCGGTAAGGAGTAAAGCCTGCACTTCCTGCTCGATTGTACCGTAGTTAACTTAATGTTTGTTAATTTTTCTGGAGAAGAAACAGTATGAACACCCAAGCTTATTAATCAAGAATGAAACATGTATAACTGTTTATGAATTGCATACTAATGTGTCACTAATGAGTGTTCATGTTGGAATAATGCTTTATAAATGATGAAATCAGTGTTCATTAATTCGTTACTAATGCTAAATAGTGTGTACTTATTATAAAGTGCTACCCTGTTTTTCGTCATACACTGAGCAGAGGCAAGGGACGACGAGCCGTATCACAAGCATGATGCAGCTTTTCCTTGAAAGAGCTTTTACATCATCTAAAATGCTGTACGCTGCATTTGCCTTATCAGCCAGATACTTTCCCCTGAGATGCAGAGCGCTCCATTCTGTTCCCTAAACCAGCACCAGCAGTTAAACTACTAGCTAAAGTAGACTCACTTTTTTGAGCCTTAATAATTATGTTTTATCCACGACTAACAACTCTGGAACTGTGGTAGAGTTTACAGGGCCAGACACAGGTGAAGAGGCCAGCTGCATTGCGAGAGGCATGTGTTAAACACTCATTTGAATACCCCAAACCAGTATATCTGAGCCACAGAACGTTTGATTCGAAAAGGGAAATAAATACCCCAATTTGAAAAAGACAATGTTGAAACTCTTCATTCATTCAGGTACACTACAATACAGTGGCGGGCAGTGGATTTGGCAACTAAGCCTGCTGTCTGTTTAGTTTAACAGCTGATGGCGGCCGAGACTTGGGATGCACCCAATAACTTTATTCCTCCAAACAGTATAAACGTGTATCACAGTTTTTAATTTCTTCCGTTATAGCCCTCACAATAAAAGCAAAGTTCCAGCCTTCTAAAACGAGTTTTATTTTGAAAGTCTTTACAGGAAGACATTATTTAAGTTGTCGGTCTTTGCCCCAGGAAGGACTGTTAACCCGATTGACTTGGTCGAGTCGATAGTACAGAACCAGCTATGTCTGTGAATGTGAACGCTAAAATAGTGATTATAGGCAGCGGGATATCAGGTGTAGCAGCGGCACACCGGCTCGTTACTGCTGGATTTCATCACGTGCGCATACTTGAAGCGACGGAAAGAAGCGGAGGAAGAATAAAAACTGGCAGACTGGGTGAGCGACAATACTGTTTACAACTTTGACTGCAGATTATCTTCGAGTTGGTTTTAGCAAATCACCAAGTCTCAAAGGAAAGTGTAATTTCTTCAATGGTATTTCCATTGCCTCGCAGAAAGTGTTGCATAAATGCGTGTCATTCCCTCCGATTCAAAGAGCAACGAGCTCTCACATAAATAAATACAGAAAAATAGAAACTTCTACTGTCACTAAAACTATTTTCAATCAGATTTTTGGGACCATATAGATTCAAGTATTGTTTTACCTAATTCAATAATGTTTTGTTCTTTCTCAACTATGACCAGACCTAACTCTGTCTGCAGTAAATCATAAGACTAAAAGTAGAAGAGATGCTTAAGAACCGGTTTTACTATCCTATCATAAACGAACGACAATACAATTGCTGTCAAGGCACAAACACGAAACTGTATATAATAACATATGCTCCTTTCTTGGAGTTGTGTTCCAACCAGCACCAGGGTGAGTTATAACGATACAACCCAGCTGGCTAACAGATAAACTCGGATATGTTTGCAAAATGAACAGCACTTAGGAGTGGGGACAATAATTCACAGTCAAAAATACAGTTTTAGCAAGACGGTGAGTGATGCTAAGCGACAGTACCCTGAGGCTACTACATCTACACTAATACATTTTCGTTTTAATACAAAAACGATCTCCATACAAGATTCAAAAATAAGATCGTTTCAGCAACGTTTTCTAAATGATCTCAGTCCACACTGCAACCTTTGAAAACTTATATCACACTTGACCATTCACATACACTGGGCATGCGCGTGACTGTGTAAACAGGAAGCAGATTTTCTACACACTGCAGTTTTTTTTTTTTTTTTTTTTTTTGTCAAAACAGCTTCAATGAAGACATTAAAACTTTGATGAATAAATAAATATCATCTGATTACATGTGTTTTCATGTTGCATCTTTGATTCTTAATGTTTCGGTATCAATGTAATGATATTTCTTATGTAACGTACTTTCTTTCTGCAACCACACAATATGTTCCATCTGCAGGTGATAATATTGTTGAGATAGGAGCAAACTGGATCCATGGACCGTCCGAGGAGAACCCTGTGTTCTGTCTGGCCCGTAAGTACAGGCTCCTGGATCCAGAGGCCCTCGCACCAGAGAACAAGGCCATCGACTTCGGAGGACATCCCCCCTTTATCCCCAACATTTTCTGCAGTTCAGGTCAAGACAATTTAATTTATAAAGCCCAATATTACACATTTTGTATAAATCTGCATCAGGATAATAATAATAATAATAGGGACGGTATGAAACTATTTTTTCAGCAGAATAGACCTAACCAAAAAAACTAAATGTATTGGCATATGTAGCAAGCATGTCATTGATTAATTACTGCACTGTGAGAGTGTAACCTGATGATATTTTCCTAATTAGTATTCTGTTTGTTGCGTAACGTTTTCAGGTCGGAAGCTGAATGCTGACGACATGTATCATACTCAGGAAATGTTCGCTGAGTTGCTGAATGAAAGTTCAAAATTTAAGAGTCAAGGAGGAGAACCCTTGGCCTCTGTGGGAGATTTTATCCGGTCAGAGGTATGTTTTTCTCAGTGACTAAAACAACAATACTGGGGGGTGTTCGTTAACTACCAGTATCTGAGTTATTCTATCTCACTTGTTATTGATAATAAACTGCAATAAGCAAAAACAATTGACTGCATCTTGTAATAATTAACAGTGTGTTTTGTTTCTTGTTATCTGGTGCAGGTTCAACAACGAGCAGCAGAGGAGTGGAAAGATATCGATGCAACCACCAGATCTCTGCGACGGTGTATGATCAGTAACATGTTGAAGTTGGAGTGCTGCATTAATGGTGCTCACAGCATGGATGAGGTGGGCCTTGGGGCCTATGGCCTATATAAAACTCTTCCTGGACTGGACTGTACCTTCCCAGGGTTTGTACTCCAACACTGCATACATGTAGTGTAGCAATTTCCACCTTTGTCTGCCTCCTGGCTCACAGTGCACCCAACCCAAATGCCTATCCCTGCATGTGGTGGGTCCACAGGCTGATGGATCCATTTAGTTATTTCAGACTGTGCCTGGACAAGTCTCCATGGGTCAAATTTTGACCCACCAGACTCTCGCCAGCCAGCTTCCCTCCCAGCTCAGGCTGCATTAGGGGGCCTTTCAGAGCATGTTAGCAGTACATTATTCTGTTAATTGACTGTTTCTGCACACATGTGTATGTCCGATTGACTTAAACATAATTGTCTTTCTCAGTGGCTATGATGGTCTGGTCAAAAACGGGATGTCGGAGCTCCCCAGTGGTTTAGTGACCTACAATCAGCCTGTTCGCTGTGTCCACTGGAACAACACAGAGAAGAGAGAAGACCCTGTGATGATTGAATGTGATGAGGAGAGGATCGCTGCCGATCATGTTATTGTCACAGTACCTTTAGGTAGAATGCGACACGTACATTCACAAACAAAGTTTACTGTTTTCCATCTAAGAGCATGGCATTTTGCAATGAAGACATTTTTAACCATTTAGTTGTCAAGGGCACATGTCATTACGGGCACAGCATTACGTCTTGTATGCTTGTATAAAATATAAAAAACATTTTAGTTTCTAGTTCTGATATAAAGATTAGAAAACAGAAGATTTGATCACACTTAAATATAAGATACTGGTTTTGTGACTTTTTATGTGGTAAATAATAAAATGTACACTTTTAGTGTAGTTTTAAACAGAGATTATTCAGTACTGAACACACACACCTTGTTCTGTTTGTTCAGGATACCTAAAGAAGCACCATTCAGCCCTGTTCCAGCCTCCTCTGCCTCTACACAAGCTGCACTCTGTCCAGAGACTAGGTTTTGGAACAAACAATAAAATATTTGTGGAGTTTGATGAACCATGGTGGGATGCTGACTGTGAGGTCATCTATCTTGTGTGGGAAGATGAGGTGAGATGTGCAGTCAATGAATAAAGCAATACATTTACTATTAAGTGTTTGCACACACACACTGGATTCAATCACATACAAAAATAGTATCATATGCAAAAAAATATTCAAAGGAAGAGGAATTCCCCAGGCTTGTAGAAACACATACACCTTCGACACAGACAAATGAATAACATGTCAGAGGGAGAAATGCCAACACAGCACTGTGCCCTGTAATGTCCACCAAGCACTGCTCCCCACAAACGAGTACAGGCTGACATCTCTTCCCATTCAACCCTTCAATCAGTCACATAGTTCTCCAGTCCCCCTCCCTGACAGGCAGTTTGCCCCAAAACAATACTTAAAAATTATCCTTTATTAATCCCCTTGGGGGAAATTATTCTCTGCATTTGAACCATCCCTGGATAGGGAGCAGTGGGCTGCCCTGTGAGGAGCCTGTGGAGCAGTTGGGGGTTCAGTGTCTTGCTCAGGGACACTTCAATGTGTGAGCTATGGGGGGACTGGGGATCGAGTCAGCTACCTCGTGGTTGCGGGACAACCACTCATCCCCCTGAGCTACAGCCACCCATTAATGCTGCAACTATGTTTATATATTGTGATTTTCTATGGTTAAACTAGCTTTACATCTGACTTTAAGACGTCTCACTGATGTATGTCTTAAAATCCGATTTGTCTTACAAACTACTGCTTACATCATTTCCTCAGCTTTTTCCTCTCACTCTTTTCCTGCTTTCCATTTGGTTGGTGATTAGGTTACCTCATTCCCATCTCTTTTTAAAATATATTTATGAGAGAAAAATAGAACAGCCTTGAGAATAGAAAGCAATAGAAATGATTTAATCATCCATCATAATACAGCATGAGGGGTTGTTTGAACAGCAGGTTTAACACACTGCAGCGTCAAATCACTAATTCAGGATCACAATTCACAACCATACACTGTTGTCTTATTCTCCTCCCACAAATGTCCCAACATTTTTTATGTTTATGCCACGGCAATAGTTCACAAAATGTCAAACATATGCATCATTTCAACTGTCCGTTTCATCTCTTGTCATGATTCAGGACGACATGGTGGACAAGGTGCCAGATGTACAGAGGTCCTGGATAAGGAAGTTGTGTGCCTTCACTCTGCTCAAACCCACTGAAAGGTCGACAACCACAATCGATGATGCTTTCCTGCATTGTTCTTGTTGTGTTTAATAGAAAATAACTGGTAAATACATTGATTGGGAATACAGTTCTGTTGTGGTTTAACTTTCAGGTATGGCCATGTTATGTGTGGTTGGATTGCTGGACATGAGTCAGAGTATATGGAGACCCTGTCTGAACAAGAGGTCGCACACACCGTCACACAACTCTTCCGCAGATTTACAGGTGATGCTAATTCAATCACAAGCATTGGGCAACAGTTGTCCACCGTTCAGAGTGAATTACTTTCTCTGCAGATCTAAATACATATATATATATAAAAGTAATTTTAGAAGGATCTCTTTTAGCATTCGCGGACTAACTGTGTGTGTGTTTAGGAAACCCAACCATCACCCCAAAGAGAATCCTGCGCTCCCAGTGGTTTCATGACTCCTGGACATGTGGATCTTACAGTTACCCAGCAATAGGTTGTTCGGAACAGGACCTTGAGAACATGATGGAGCCCCTGCCTGCGAAGGGATCACAGTCACAAGTACCTACATGTTCATACTCAAACACAGATTCACACATAATTCACCACAGTATAAGACTCTTTGACATTTTTTGGTCTGTTTCAGCCCCTTCAGGTGTTATTTGCTGGAGAGGCTACTCATCCATACTACTACTCCACCGTCCATGGAGCTCTTCTCACTGGGTGGAGAGAAGCTGACAGACTCATCTCTCACTACTCCTCCATGAGTCCTCCTGAGCCGCCTAAATCAAAACTTTAAAAGAATCTATGTTTCTTTGACAAAAAAACATTTATCAGATTCATGGCTAAAATCTGCGAGTTGATTCGGGGGATTATGGATAGCTGCTGTTGATGTGAAGCAGTGCCAAGGCCATGAAGTGAGATGCTGCCTACCTTATGCTGTTCATTGCATTGGAATATAAATGGACATGGCCAACAAAATTAATCGATACAGTAATGACATTTTCATTAAAAACGTTAAGGATACAGCTTTTAATTCCGGATGAAAGGCTTCTTTGTATAGAACACAATGTAAAAGTAAGTTTGAAGTTGTACAGTAATCCGGTTTTACAAATTAACTTAATACAGTTGCGATACAGTTGTTAGAATTAGTAGTGATCTTACAAAATGGTTGCCTTGTTTTGATTGGATTCTATACAGTTGTTTTATTCATTGAATATAAATATAATTTTTGAAAATATAATTGTTTTGAATAAACTATTTCAACAGCTCTGTGTCAATGAGTTAATTAATGTAGGTGCATCTTATATAAAACATAAGTGTATTAATTGTTTTATTGTTTGTAACTAACCATATGTTTTAATTTTGCTCTTGTAAAATCCAACTTGGCCATTGAAAGAGTGGTTGGACTGGAGAACCTTAAATAACTATTGATTTAATTAATACAAACATCACAAGCTGCACAGTAACACCTCACTGACAAACTTCCCCAAAAACCTTTTGCCAGAAAAAAGTTTTGCAACACAAAATCTTAATTCATGTTAGATTTGAAAAGGTCAAATCTATCACCAAGACCAGAACGTGGTTGATGTCAGAGAAACACCAGACTGTATGAAATGATTCCCTTAATAAGCATTTGATTCAGAAGAGCATGTCAAAAAAATGAAAACAAATATCCTACAAGAACAAACACACAACTCGTTTTTTGAGTCTTGGTGTTTTATCATGTGATAGCATCCACTCATTGCAAAGGCGGACATTTGCTTCCTGCACAATACAGGTTTAAGAGATCGTAATCAAGTAATTAACTGTATTTGTCCTGCGGGTGGCAGTAGGACCATCATTAGCGTGTACACTGCGGAAAATTAAACAGAAGAAGAAGAAATCCCCGGAACAGTGTTGCTTGACGGGAGATTCGAGTCGGACTGTAAACAGTGAAACACACCATCAAAATGTGCAGCAGCAAGCTGCTTTGTCGCTAGTTGGTCAAAGTAAAATTGTCTTTAACACAAACAAAAGCCAGACGCAGATACGTAGACGAGCAGCAGCCATGAAACTGTACCACGCGCTGCGTCATGTCGGCCAGTTCAGGACTGGGTTTGACTTTGGGGCACGGGAAGTGGCTCACTGGTTCCCCGGACACATGGCTAAAGGTGACACCTTCGATTTAAGTTCTCCACAGGAAAATCAAATTGTGCATTTTGAATATACATGTAATGTAAAGCAAGCATCCATGTATGTAATACAAGATAAGTCACTGGGCACATAATTGCTGTAATAATTGCACCGCTTTTGTTTAGTTGGTCACTGTACATACTTAGATTTTACTGTGTATACTTATATACACTTCATATACTTTGCATTTTTGCACTTTCTTTATTGTTTAATTTAATACGCTCTGCTTATTAAACTACGTTCTGTTTTGTTTTATATATTGAGTATTTTTCATACCTACTATTTTTGGTGTCTATCTATCTATCTATCTATCTATCTATCTATCTATAATAGTTTCACCTAACCGTTTGCAGGACTCAAGCAGATGAGAGCCAGCCTCAAGAGTGTCGACTGCATCGTAGAAATCCATGATGCCAGAATATCCTTTATTGTTAACGTCCGAATATAGCAGTGCAAAGTGCCATCCTGTTTTTGATTACATATGTAAACAAAATATCGTTATGTCATTACATAACGATACATAACGTACACTTCCTTAGGAAACACACAGCAGCAAAACGGTCGAGGAGAATAACTCGCTCCTACTAATACAATTGAGAGAACGGTTTGATTTTTCTTTAACATTATGGACATCCCCTTCTCTGGAAGAAACCCGGTGTTTCAGGAGACTCTAGATGTCAGACCCCACCTGCTAATTTTAAACAAGATGGACCTGGCCGATCTGTCCAATGAGCAGGTAAAACGTCTTGCTTTTGTTTTCACACAGCCACATGTCATCAGCGTTTTACAAAGTACTTGTACATAAAATGTCTTCTTTACATTTTCCCTGCAGAGAATCATGCAGAAGCTAAACAAAAACGGGGTGAAGAATGTTCTCTTCACAGACTGTTTAAAACAGAGAGATGACAACATCAAACAGGTAAAGGTCATCTCACTGAATACTCAACATTCGACTGTCTGCAGAGTTTTTTCACAGCTGGCCCGAATGTGCAAAATAATCCTTTTTTTTCTGTAGTTGGTGCCTATGGTGGTGGAAATTATTGAGAGCCACCCACGCTTTAACAGAGATGAGGTATGCTTACTTCAGACAGTTTAGTAATACATTTTGGTTTCAACTTTGAGAGTAGTAAGCTAAGTAATGAGGCCAATAGGCATTTTACAGCAGTCAGGGCTATCTGGCATAGAAACAGTGTCCTCACGGTTCCTAAACAACCTCAAACATAATTTAGTGTTACGTATCACACAACATAACCTATAACAACATATTTGCAAGAAGCTATATTTGATATAAGAGGTATACAACATTGGAATAACTAATAATAAAATAAGTCTTACCCTCACAGAGCTATAATTATTGCTCACCAGAATTCTGTTTTATTGTGACTCAAAGGTGTCTTTTCTATTGCCTCAGTGGCGCAGAATCCACAACGAACCATTTATTTACAGTCTTTTCCTCAATATTTGTATTTTTAAGGTATTGGAGGCCAATGTGTCGCCTGTGCTTTAACCTTGTCATGTAAATCTTTCAGAATACAAATTTCTGCCTGATGGTGATTGGAGTGCCCAACGTGGGGAAGTCATCTCTTATTAACTCGCTGAGACGAACAAACCTGAAAAAAGGTTTGTGTAATAAAGTAGTGGATAATTGTTGAACGTTGATTCATTATAATCATCTCCTCAGTAATAAATATTTGGTATAATTATACACCAATTCCAGGTCGTGCATCTCGAGTAGGTGGGGAGCCAGGTATAACTAGAGCGATCCTGACTAGAATTCAGGTGAGTGTCGATCACATGTTTGTCACTGTGTATGTGTGTGTGTTTATGGGTTCATAGTGTGTGTGCACATCTGCAAAGTATTTGTTTCTCTCCTTGTCCTCAGGTGTGTGAACGACCCATAGTGCACCTGTTGGACACACCAGGAGTCTTGCCTCCTAAGATTGAGAGTGTTGAAACGGGCATGAAGCTGGCTTTATGTGGTGAGCAGAAGAGGATTATTGCTCTTTTCTTTGACCAACAAAACAATTACTGTCATTCAGGACACACCATGGGACACTTTGTTGTACAGTGGAATTGCTGTCACATTTGTCTGTATATGACACATGCTGTCATATATGCAGTCACATATTATGTACTCAACATATATTTTGATATTTTTTCCTTCTCAAGGAACTATTCTGGACCATCTAGTGGGTGAAGACATTATCGCTGACTACTTACTCTATTCTTTGAACAGGCTAGGGAAGTTCAGGTATGATTTAATGAACTTTTGCATGGTCAGTGTATATATTTTGCTTCATATTAAAAGCAAAATGCGTTATTGATGGTAACCGTGATATTTAAAAATGTAATATTGACATCATAATAAAATTACACATATGACAACAGTGTGTATCTAATTTAGCGCTTCTGAAATTATTTGATATATATACAATTATGTTTACAGACGCTCTCCCCACCTCTTTTCACTTGTATTTTAAGTGTCATTTATTGGCCAAAAAAGAGACAAACCGCACAATATACATAGTTAAAGGTGAATTTGATTGATAGCATTATTTAATCTTATTTTAGATAGATTGTCTCAATGATTGGAAATGATGCAGGGCTCATATCATGGCAGCCCTGCTTCACATTAGGGCGACTGTTTATTGTATGTCTGTGTGTGTTTGTATGCAGTTATGTGGAAAAATACGATCTCCAAGAGCCAAGCGATGACATCCAGCATGTCCTCAAACGCATTGCTGTAAAACTTGGAAAGACGCAACGGGTCAAAGCCATTACTGGAGTGGGTAAGAAAATGCTATTCCTACAGACGCTCCTGTTACATACAGTATAAGTGATTTTATATATTTCAGTCTCATTGAGTTAAAGGAATAGAATGACATTTTGGAAAATACACTTATTGCCAGAGTTTGACAGTGTGAGCACCATCATATATATAAGATTGGCTCTCAAAATGAAACTCTTTGTTCCTCGTCTCCCTCAGGAAATATCACCATCACTGTCCCAAACTACACAGCAGCAGCTTACGATTTCATAAGAACCTTCAGGAAAGGAGAGCTCGGACAAGTAATGCTGGACTGACCTCAGACATTTTGATGAAGACAACCATAGACGGTTTCTGGGTTTTACCTGTTTGCCCTCAACCTGGAAGGATTTATATTGAACCAGTGTTGTGCATCGGTTGAAAGCATGAGGTCACCATGCTTTCAACGTTTTGGGGACATGATGCTGTCTGCTTTTGGATGATGTACAAAGCACTGAATCCTTTGCAAATAAAATGATTCAACTTGATTCAAGTAAGACGTTTTTTTCTCAGCTTTGCTTTTAATACATGACGCAGATATCTGAAATGGTGTAAACAGGATATTTATTTGCATAAAGACAGTGATAACAAATCTGTTATGTATAAGTGTTGGAGCATGTGATAGAGTGCACTTATTGATATGGAACATATGTTGCTCCTGAGTGTCAACTGCAGGTGGAAAGCTCCTCTGGAATGATGGATAAACCACCAGAGACATAAAAAAAACAGTGAGAGCAGCAGTTTGTTTTCTAGCGTCCCTCCAGCAATGACGTGGTTCATACACAGATCTGATGAATTAATTTTCTAAATTTCAGGTGTTATAAAAGAGTATGAATTGCACAGAAGTTTCAGATGATTTGCCTTGTCTTATGGTTTAGAATCATCTTTATGGCGTTTGACAGCAGTGACTATACGACTACGGTCATAAGGACAGAGGGCGTAGTGTCCCGATCGTGAAAGCCCCCTGAGGTTATTTTGTGATTTCTGATGTTGACCTATATAAATACAATTTACATGACTACCTCTATAAATATATATTTAGTGTAAATACAGTCTTGAAATTAAGTTTTGTAGAAGGAATACGGTTTGAGGTTACAAATTGCAATTTTCCTGTGTTTTTTTTTTATGAAAATAGAGATTTTTAAGATACAATTAAGTTTGGCAGTACTAATAAAATTGGCAGCCTGTGGTTTGATTGCACTCAAAAAAGTGTATTTTTTCTGTTATAACATTTAAATAATTGGATCTCAGAATTAAGCTTTAGGAAAGGAAGTAATTGTTCTTGAGCTCTGACCCGATATCTGTATCACACTGTTTTGACTAAACCGCACTCTTGCAGTGGTGAAATATCACAGTGAATACTGTGTTGGTAATGTACATTTGTCTGTTGGTATAGATGATTATGTGTAAAAACATACAGTAGAGATTTTTTCTAAATGTTGTGTCCTTCCACTGGTCTTTCCAGTGCAGGTTCCAGGCCAGTCCTGCACATTATATTCAGATCCACAGAAACTCAAGCCTAGACTCAATCAAACATAAGATGAACATCTACAGTATGCTATCCAGTAAAAGTCCATATTTGGGGGAAAATGTTGCAATAAGGATAGAAACCAGTTGAGAGAGAGAAGATCCATTTTGTGTTGAGCTGGACATTAGTGCATCAAAGTAAATGGTCCTGTTGTAGTAATCCAGCTCTTCATCCGGGCTGTCGGCGTTGCTGCGGCGGTAGGCAGAGGCGTACCATTTATCAGCTGATAATGCCACCGCCACCGCCGCCCCTGCTGCTGCTGCACTTGCCACCCTCACGGGGGAGGACCGCGCTGTCGACCTGTAGCGAGAGCGCGTCCCACCGTAGGCGCCTCCTCTCCCCGTTGTGGGGCTCCGGGAGTGGGAGCCTCGAGAGGAGCCCCGGGACCCTCCACGACCGCCCTTGGACAGCACCGGCTCACAAAGGAAAGCAGAAAGCAGCAGGCAAGTCCAGCATGTCGCCACCACCTGGTTCATTCCTGACATCTGGGCAGGAAGAATACACAATGGTGCACATTTTAGGCCTAGTGGTTTCACTGCACATTTAAAGTGTGAAATGGAAAAATGATCCATCTAGCTGGAGTATGTTTTAAATCAAAGACTTATCTTTTGATTTTGGGTGGCAGAACATTTCCGCAAACAGCTGCAACCATGCTTTTTATATTCACTAATCAATTTTGTATACAATTCAGAAACATCACCCTAAACCGTGTGACATAATATGCTCTCAACAGCACTCCACAGATGACTAAATGTGACATCTTGTCATGTTCATATTGCTGTTTAGTATAAAGACACATTTATGTTGCAGATTGCCCCTCTCCATTAAAGTAGGTCAGTTTAAAAAATAAATATGCTCACCAGAGAACGTTGCTGTTTTAGCATTCAGCATAAAATTCCTTCCATGGATGATTATGAAAAAAGGCAAAAGATGGCAATCTTGTTAATACCTAATAGGCCTTCATCCTTATATGTCATTGTTGAGTTCCAGCGGCACTGTGGCAGCTCCTCTTTCATTATTACACGTACGATGATAGTAATACAACGTTTTGCAAATGCATGCATGCATGATGTTCATTTCACGGTATTCTCATAAATTAGCCTGTACGCTACTAGTGTAGCCTGCAGGAATTACACCACCATTTAAAAATAAATGAATTGTCTTCATAAACATCCACTTCCATGTTAACCAGTACATCATACTGGTTGCTGCTTACCTTATTTCCCTGTGTTTTTATCCTTGCCTATGTTTTGGCAATCGGAGGAAAGATGAAAGGGGATTGTCACGGACGATGCAGGCTCGTTCATGAAGATGACTGCGGGCACGCGCAGCGCACTCACACGCGCACATCTAGAGAGCACCAAATACTGGGATGCTGTTAGATGAGTTTAATATAATGTTATTCTGGATTAAAAACACATGATATTTCTTTTTTTAAATGTACTGACTGATGTATTTCTCCGTCTCCTTTATGTTTACGGTGATCAGGTTAACCTCAAGGTAAAATGTTGCTAACGGTGTTTGGTTTCAATTTGTAAAGAAGGGTCCAGCAAATATATGTATCTGTTCATTCTTCAAGTTCATTCTTCTTCTTTTTTTTTCTTAAACGTGAACATGTTTAGTTTTAGTTTTTAAAATATGCATTATATATATTTTTAACACGTTACTAGCAAATCTAATAATATATACTATATTACATTTTGCAAGGATTTAAATTATATATATTTGTAATAAATATTATCTGATTTATTGCCCCATGGAGTAAACGATAAAAATGCTATAATTACGAACATTTATTTAAATTCATTAAGAATAATGTACATCTTCATGTACATCTGTCTCATGCCATAACCATTCAATGCTTTACGCCAAATGAAAGGTAAACATGCAAAGTCTTAAGAAGAACTGAAAATACATGATGATGGTGGTGATAATGATGATGAAAGCTTTTGTTTTGTTTTGTTATTATACTATGCAATTTAAGTTACCTTTCCCATCAAATGTATTTTAAAGAGGTGTTTATTGTAGTTATGGTGTTATGCCTTGATGCTTGTCAATTCATTATCTTCGATTTAAAACCAACGACTAATCAAAACAAAAAGTACTGACAACAGGTGGCGGTAACGCGAGTTTGTTGAACATGCTCATGAAAAGACACCACCGTAGAAGAAGAAGCAAGCCGAAAGAGCTTCCGTTGATATTGAAGTCCATCGACCACAGCCTGCTGTCGTGACTGTCATGGCTTTCCTCTGCAGAAGTGCGGCTTCCCTCCTGAAGTCCTCGAGAGCAGCACCGGCCGTCCTGTCTGCCGCGCGCCACTACAGCCCAGGTGTGTGTTTAAAAACATGTCTGTGTCCTTGTTGTGGCTGCATGGACAGGTGTCCAGGCCACAATGTCAAGTCTGCGACACTGAACGTGAATGTGCGACGCGTGTGGAGCAGACTGCTCGTCAAGTTTGTTATTTTATTCATCTGTGTTTACTAGTTTTAACTTTGCACTTCACAACGTTTGAAGATCATTTCTTAACATGTTGTTGACATTAGGACCGTGTAGAGGGGAATTACACCCCACAAATTAAATTACAGTTGTGGTTTCTATGACTTTGAACAGCCCAGATACATTTTGGGAATTTTAGCATGTTTAATATGATTTATTTATGGATTGCAGAAACAAAAATACACAACATAAAAACCTTTGATTACGCGAAATCACTTATTTCTAACATTATCCCAAGATGTCAAAAGACAAAATACATAAAACTAAACCTGTAATCCAAGATTAATTCACCATTTAATAAAATAAGAAACGCCCAAACTAAAATACCTAAGTGTAACAAGGACATATGGTTGGCTACTGTTATGTCATTCCAAATGTGACTACAAAACAAGGAGTCTACTGCAGAGTCAAGGTGATTTAGGATAAGATTGATATTCCTTTATTACTCCCGCAGTGGGGAAATTGCAGGTAAAGTGCACGCAAGAGACGCATAGAGATTTGTACAGAGATGTGAGCAGATATGCACGGATGTACAGCTTTAAGACATGCTGAGAGAAAAGAGAGACTTATTTTCATCCATTTGTATAGTCCAGTACATAGAGGAACAAAAAGCAGTAGCAGTTGGTAGGTCCTTGTGGGTATGTACATAGTAAGGTCCAGGTAGTTGGACAGCGTATGGACCAGTCTAGAGGTAGGCTTTAAAGTGACGAGTGCAGGACGGGTCTTTGATGATCCCGAAGGTCCTGTTAGTGCAGCGTGAGGTCTGGGGACAATTGTTTTCCCCTTTTACGACAACAATTTGCATTGTTACCATTTGATAATAAAAGGCCTAAAGTTCTGTACAGCATCTTGGAAAAACATGATATTTTTTTGATATTTGCCAAGGAACAAAAGCACGCTGTAAAGCCTACATCCTATTCTACATCGTTTTCAAAATTCTGAAGCCATAATGCAGCAAATATTCAGGTTGAATATGTTTTTCTTCTGCCAACTAAAAAGAGGAAAATATTGTTGAATGCTAAAATTCTTAATATGCATAGGTAGGAATTAAGCGTGAACCTATTTATGTTGTACCATGGTGCTACTTATGTCAGTGGCTCGATATGTAAACTGTCAAAAATAATTGCAATATCCCAGAGGGAAGTCTGTTTTTCAGTTTGGTTCTCTCTTAAAGGCCTAACTTGCATAAAAGCTATATTCAGGCACCCGCCACGGCTCTTGGTTCAGTAACTTTGCTCCTCAAGGCGTATCAGGGGCAGACCGGGTCTCTTTTGTGCGTTGACACAAGGCTGTTGGAGTTGATCCTTCACCTTTTCTTAAATGATTAACCAGGAATCTCACCACTCTAGTGATCCATCACCTGGTTGAAAGTCTACACCGCTCGTGTCGAGTCAACAGAACAATGACACGCCGTGCACTGGAATATGTGCAGGTCTTGAAAATCCTGAAATTTTATTGAAATTTAAATTATTAAATGAAAGGCCCTAAAGGTATTAGAAATGCTCTCATTTCCAAAAGTCTAGAATATTTTCTTTTGCTTGCGTTGATAGCTATACAATGTTGTTGGCACTACTGCGAGCTACAGTAGCTAGGAGGCTCTTTGTCTCATAATGGTCAAGTTTTGTTATATACTTTTTTGTTATATACTGTTGGAAAGTACTGGAAAACAGTGACTTAATAATAAGTGATGTTAGGCCATATTGTTCCTACTGGTTTTCCATCAGTGTTTCCAGCATAACTAAGAAACAGTTATTAATTCTAAATGATATGTGCTGTTTAAAAAGCTCAAACAAGTTTTAAACCGTACTCTGTGAACCTTGCAGAAAGCTCCAAAAGTCTTATCATCGGTGTCATCTCTTCATGCAGGTGCTCAGTATGAGTACATTTTGGTGGAAAAGCGAGGTGAGAAGAGCGACGTGGGTTTCATCCAGTTGAACCGGCCCAAAGCTCTCAACGCTCTGTGTGACGGGCTGATGAGGGAGGTGGGACAGGCCCTGGATGCCTTTGAAGCCGACGGCGGTGTCGGAGCGATCGTCATCACCGGCAGTGACAAAGCCTTTGCTGGTGAGAGAACTGAGTGTGTTTTCTGGGTTTGTTTCCCATGATGCATCACTAGCGAGCTCAACTTTTGTGTTTTTCAGCGGGAGCGGACATTAAAGAGATGCAGAATCGAACTTTCCAGGAGTGTTACGGGGGAAACTTCCTGGCTCACTGGAATAGAGTTTCCACAGTGAAGAAGCCTGTGATTGCAGCTGTCAATGGATTTGCTGTGAGTGTCTTTTTTTTTTTTTTTAAGTTCATTGATATCATTTATCTTTTCAATTTTGAGCGGTAGTGGGATTTCCAACAGATAAAGGCAAACATTACATTCAAATAAAAATCCTTTGAAGCAAGAAAATAAAATATAGAAAGGATTAAGAAGAAAACTTCCACCAGATGTTCCAGAAACAAATCAAAACAATAAAAAGGAACAGAACTAATTTTCAAAATACCCCAAAACCTGGGGTGTCTTCAACCTTCTGGCTATATTGTGTAGCTTTAACACCGCATATCCAGTATTTTATATGTTCAGGATGCACCAAATATAAATGGGGTATGAATCAATGAAGAGAGACAAGTCCCGGTGCAAAGGCGTCTTTGTGTCATACTGTATATTCTGTTCCAGCTCGGTGGAGGCTGTGAGCTGGCGATGATGTGTGACATCATCTACGCTGGAGAGAAGGCACAGTTCGGCCAACCA
The DNA here is from genome assembly GCF_910589615.1 of Taurulus bubalis. Lineage (NCBI taxonomy): Eukaryota > Metazoa > Chordata > Actinopteri > Perciformes > Cottidae > Taurulus > Taurulus bubalis. The sequence goes on from NC_136602.1 coordinate 14,169,923, forward strand.
GAGATCCTGTTGGGGACCATTCCTGGTAAAGACTCAGTATTATCTGCTTTCCTTCCTGTTCAGACGTGACTTCCTTATATCAAAGTTACCAGATTCTTGCTTTGGAGTTCATGATGTCTGTCTACCTGCAGGGGCGGGTGGCACCCAGCGGCTCACCCGTGCAGTGGGCAAATCCCTGGCTATGGAGATGGTACTTACAGGAGACCGAATTAATGCACAAAATGCCCAGCAATCAGGTAACAACCGTGTCTGAAAGTATGTTTACTTGTATAAGTATCGCACTTAACTACAATTTTGAGGCACTTATGCGTGACTTGAGTATTTCCATTATATGCAACATTCTACTTCATCTCCACTACAGCCTGCGGACGCTTTTCTGCCAGAAAATGGCGCTATAAAGACACAGGACCTTACATTAGACTCTACCAGTGTGTGTACCTAATAAGCTGATGTGTCTTCATTCATTTATTATATCTAATTCACTAGCTTTTTGTGTTTCAGGTTTGGTGAGTAAAATTTATCCGGTGGACCAGTTGGTGTCTGAAGCCGTTAAATGTGGCGAGAAAATTGCCGCCAACTCCAAACTGGTCTCTGCTATGGCTAAAGAGGCTGTTAATGCAGGTGTGTACATTTAGTTTCTACTAATAAGTTGAACATCTTTAAACTTACTTGACTGAATACATTTTAATTCTGTTTGACTTGTTCCCTCTGTGTGATTGCAGCTTATGAACTGACTTTGGCGGAGGGTTGTCGTTTGGAGAAGCGCTTATTCCACGCTACTTTTGCTACAGTGAGTAGGAGAGCCCATCTGAAAGGGAGTGACAGAGTGGATTCTGATTTATGACGGTCCAATCATGATATGTGTGTCTTAATTTTTCCTGCAGGATGATCGTAAAGAAGGCATGACCGCATTTGTTGAGAAGAGGAAGGCCAGTTTCCAGGATAATTAGAAAAGAGCAGACCAGGAGCTCGACCAAGGACACAAAGTTCCCGTTATCAGCGGGTCATTTCCTTATCGGCAATAAGTGGAATGATGCAAAAGTCCTGATCGTAGTGGAACAAACCAGATGTTTTTATCCAGAATTGGCACCGAGTGATTGCAGTGAAGCTCGACCTGCTGAGGTTTGATATCCAATACATTTGCAGTCTGAACACAGGAGTGCTGGTTTGTATGTGAATACTATGTGATAGCTCTGCCAGCGTGTAGCAGGTGGAATTAGTTTTCATGACTTGTACTGACTTTGCCTTTTCATTTTCACTATCAAATGTTTGTCTGCATTTTGTAGGCAACTTATTTCTCTGTACATTTTGCAAATAAATATCTCAAGTGGTTTTCATTTACGAAGATATTTAAGATGTATCTACGGCATAACTGTATTGGGGGTAAAAGCAAACGTATGTCTTTGTGAAACTTTAAAGTTTCTTGTCACCAAATAATCCCAATTGTGACCAAGTGGTTTCCAGTTTATCAAGCATGACATGTATGTGCTATAGACAGTACTGTAGTTTCTGATAATACATATTTTGTATGTCTAATATCCTTGTTAATATTTGAAAACTAGACTGTAATTATTAGAACCAATCCTTTTTACCTGAACTACCTTTTTTAAAGGGCAATACAACCCCCCAAAATGCAGTTTTCCACTTATTAAAAAGTGATTAGTCTTCCTTCTCTAATCTTATCTCTTCCAGCAAGAAAAATCCTAAAGTCCTGTTTTATAAATTACTGTAAACTGTTCTCTTCAGCACTCATAACTGTCTACTCTTAACAGTGACTGCAATAACTCTTTATCAATATGGTTGTAAGTGTCTGAACAAGTTAAATATGTTAAATATCAAATCATAGTACACCATTTATTTCAATGTAGGTCATACCCATTGTATTTCATACTCTGCTAGAAAAAAATGTAATATAGAATGCCACAGAAATGTAAAATGTATCACAGAAAGTCATTTGAAAAGCCATAGACCTACATGTTTGTATTACGTCATAGTATAGTATGCCATGAAAATATAAAATGTAATATAGTATACATTATTTAATGAAAATACCATCAAAAAAGTAATAGTATAGTATGTCAAATGTAAGTTAGAATATAGTATGTCAAAAGAATCCCCCAAAATCTCAGTATAGTATGTTGATACAAAATGCATATTGTACAACATTGAAAAAAGTCATACTATAGTATGTCATAAATAATGTCTTAACTGTCTTGCTGAGCCACTTCTCTGGTCAGAAATTAGGTGTCCATTCCCACCATTACGGTAAACTAGTACTTCTCATTTGGAATCAAAGTGCTTTGGTCTGTGCAGAAGTCCAGATTGTAAATATGGAAACGTGATTTATCCTCTGAATAACAATTTACATGTTTTACTTCAACTGGAACAGTTTTGATTGATTGCCAATTAAGGAGCCAGCATACGATTTAGGTTACTCAGGAAAAGTTTATTCTATAATGACATTTTTCGCACCTTTAAAAAAAATCAAATACAAATAAAGAATAGCACATTTTTATGACATACTAATGTTATACGAGCTGCAAAGACTATTTGACTAATTGCATAGTCAATACTATGACTTTTTATGGCATATTTTATGATTATATTTGTTTATAATATAGGTTTTTATGACATTTTGGTTGATACACAATTTTTTTGTGGCCTACAATACTAGGCATTTTTATGATACAATAAGATAATCCTTTATTAGTCCCGCAGTGGGGAAATTGCAGGATTGCAGCAGCCTTGCATACAATAGAGACACATAGTAAAACAATCAAGTAATATAAATAAAATAACAAACAGTAGTAAAACAGTAAGAAAAGAATACAGTAGCAATCTATAGTATACTGTAATATTTGTATGACATTTTATGGCAATTGGAATGGGAAACTATACTATGACTTTGTATGACATATACCAAACTGACATTTCTCTGAAATTTTTCTTAACTACTAAACTATGAGCTTTTATAACATTGATATGACCTTTTCATGCCGTACTGTACCATCTCCTTTTTGTCATACTAGATATTTTCCTGACTTTTTTTAAATGACATACTATATTATCATTGTATGGCATACTATACTATGACGTTTTTATGAAAAACGTTGTTGTTGCATTCTATATTTCTTTTAACAAACTTCATAGGCTTCTATTAATTCAATCAATGTGTACGCCTACCTCACACCACTAGATGGGGCTCTTCTGATACTCAAAGACAGAAACTGGATAGAAGATGAATTCAGGGTGCTGAGTGTTTCGTAGACTCGCACTGGGCTGTAGGTTTGGTAACTTTAATGCAAACACCAGAGCTCCAGGGCATTTCTCTGTTCCTCTACAACAGTTCTCAACATTTTTTCAGTGATGCAAAGCATTTTGGGTTGAAAAATCTGATTTGGGTTGAAAAATCTGAGAATCTGATTTAATATAGAATATATAATTCAGTTTAAGAACTTACACTTATATTATTGAATATTTATTAAATATTTTTAATTGATGCTAATTTTAAATATATTTTTTAAATCTCAAGTACCCCTGGGGTGCCTTCAAGTAACCCCATTTGAGAACCACTGCTCTACAACATTCAAAAAAACATGATTGGTGTTGAATAAAAGCAGGAAAGAAATTCCATGACTTTGCGGATGTGATGTCATAAATGGAGGCGGGACAATCTTCCAACAGGAAGTACCCCTTGTCCCTAGGGTGAAGCCCACTCAAAGGCCAATGACAAAAGATTTAGACAACATTGTTAGAAATATATTTAAATCTGTCACAAATAAATCAATATAGCCTACCTGAGTTATCAAGTAAGATGAAATAACATTCAAAAATGTATTTAAAGTTTTGTTTTGTTTCAAGCACTGGGATAGTCATTGCACTTCTTGGGACAGTAAAGAAAAATTGAATTCCCATGTAGTTTTGTTCAATGTTTGCAGCAGGAATGCAGCAACTGCATTTATATTGTGATCAAATTCAAAACCATGTCATGATTGGTCAGTTAGCTTAGCCAACTAACTAATGGCGAACTTGGTAAGTAAAAGCAATATATTTTATAATCAAACTGACATTATATAACATGGCTTATTTGTTTACATACACATTGTGTGCCTCAAGCAAATTAATGTACTTATCCATATATTAATTCAATAATTATATATATATATATATATATATATATATATATATATATATATATATATATATATATGTGTGTGTGTGTGTGTGTGTGTCTAAATGCAGTGTATTCACCTATACCAAAAGCCTATATGAGACCTAACATGTTACATGTATGTCTATGTTGCTGCCTGAAATCTGACACATTTGTATTACATTATTGTAAAGTTTCCCTGCATGGTTTCTGTCAGTATGTTTGACATTCCACATGAACAAATATGTTCGTTTTCTGATAAATGCAGCAATTGGCTTAACAAACAAAGTGCCAAATGGGTATGTAATTTAAGCACCAGTATTTTGGCAGATAAATTGTCTCACCATTTTCTAATCCTAAAAACTAGTGACCCAGATTACATCTGTGCCTTTGACATTCTGAAACAATTTGACAGAAGGAAAACTACACGTGGCAATTTCCTTTTAAATAAACATATTGCCGACTTCAAAATGATATAGGCCTAACGGCATTCATAACGTTATCCACCCAATGCAGATGAGCACTACTTGGTGAAACTGAGTGATAGTTATACATGTTATTCAAACTGGCTAGAAGAAAATAGAAAATAATGGATAAGTTGCAGCACTATATGTTTGTGAAGAAAAACTGTTCATACCAAATTGACTTGTGATTTCTTTATACTTAAAATATTAAACCCAAATTGTGTCACAGTGCAGGTTTTTGCAGTATCAAATATCCAAAAGGCTCGATTTGAATTCATAACCAATTGTCTCGGGACAAAAATACGGTAATGATGACTATTTCAGTAAAATGATACATTCAAATGTTTATGTAGCTGTGTTGCTTGGCAGCAAAGAAAAATACATCGTGTTTCAAAAAACTTAGCCTAAAAAGAATAGCCATACAGATAAGCTATTAAGTCTCGCACATCACCCATTAGCTGGAAAAAAAATCAGGAACACATAAAACGATGATTTTGACTTGGAAATAAAATCCACCAGAACAAATGTGGTTAGTGTGCGCTTTCTTAAGCCGCTCCAATCATCGCAAAGCACCTTTTTTTCTCTCTCTCTCTCTCTCTCTGATCTTCACACGGCGGCGCCCCATATATTCACAAGGCCATGGCCTAATTGATTTTTATTTTCATTCAATATTCCCCTGGAGCTCGCTTTCTTGTCAGCAGCCCCCTGGAACCAAACTTTTAAAAGGAGAAGAACAAAACTCGTCTTCTCACTCCGCGGGGAAGCACAAAAGTCTGCGGAGAGGGCCCGAAAAGAAGCTCCTCTTTGAGACTACCGAAAGGTCAAAATAATAAATGTAGACTCAATTGAGGCTCTCCACACTGATAAAGGGGGCAAAACGTTACATTTTGGCAGTGCGGACCCACATAGCGTGATGAACTCATTTAAAGCAGCCGGGATAAAGAGAGAGCAGCATGGTTCCAGAGAGGGAGAAAGGGGCTTTCATGCTGGCAGACAGGCCTGGCTCCTGCATGGGCCTTTTCTCCTTCCCTCTCATATTCTTAAACTGCACTGCCTCTGTGCCACTCAGTCATGGTGACATTACTTTTTTTTTTTTTTTTTTACATAAAAATCTTTTTTATATTTTCATTGATCTATTCATACCAACGTGAGCCTAACATTATATCATTTTCATAATTTAAAGGAAAGCCTGTCAAAATGTGATTTTGAATCAAGAAAGCATCTACATTATTAGTATGTTCCATAGGCTATACTATAAACTTGTAATGACTTAACAAATAACGATATTACTTCTTTCATACGAGTGCTAAAAATAGAATCCAGTGCGCTCTCTCTGGATTTGGCTCTTCATGTATTCACCGTTAGACATGTGCTCACCGTGGGATTATAGCAGCTCTGCCACGCGCTCAGGCCAATTTGTTGACAGTGACATGATCCAAACATGTTTGCCTCCCGTTTCACCTGATTTTCCTCCTCACCTGCACGGAGCTTACCTATACATGCACGCCCTGCATTGACGCTCCACCCTGTGTTGAATGTCAGAACTGCACACATTCTCTTTTGGTTGATAAAATAATACAAAAATAAAATATGGCCCCAACAAAAGGAAATATTAAATGTGCAGCTCCTTCCTGCACAATTAGCACAAAATACATATTATTTTAGAGTTTAGCAGTACACACAATATTCATCTATGCCTTGAGATGTTCAAAGAGGATAAAGCAAAATGCATAGATGTGGTCTGCAAAGCATAAATATCATGAACATTCAGCTAATATTTACAGATTAAAAACCAGCAATAAAGTAGGCTTCCAACATGGATCTCCTGTTTATTATCAACAGCAGCTGTAAGGATCGTAAATGCAGTATGGGCTATAAAACCACAAGCCTGCAATGCTCAATGCTGACTTGATTTTTATGAAAGCTATTTTTATAAGCAGATCTCTTGCTTTTTACTTGTTCTTTTTTTTTTAGAACCTGCGGTCATGGAAATAATTCCTCAGCACTTTTCTGCCATCCAGCTGAGAGTTTCACATATGAAACAGGCAGGGGGGGATTTCATCTGACAAATATTTGCATTATCTCACATTCTTGGCACCAGGGACCGTGTCGGAATAACACGTTCACCGGTGTCTGCTTTAAATTATGCCCACCCAAGGGTGTCAGGAACCACACAGACCGAAAATGAACCAATGCAGTTTGTCGGACTAATGGCAACCCTATTTTATAGCTTGATATAGATAAGCTTCCATGTCATTAGATCATATTTAGTTAGTTGTTAAAGTGACTTTACATTTGCATTCATAACATCAATGTAAGCCATATTTCAGACATGTACAAAATAAAAATAGCTAATATATATTTATGTATGTTAAAAACTGGGATTGCGAACAGACAACGGGGTTTGAGTGATGATTTAAACCAATTATATTGAGTGCAGCCGTTCTTTTAGTCTATGGTGTACTACATGGATGCCGTATTTTTGTAGGTCAACTCGGGAAGTCTGCGTCGCATTTGGGATTTTTGATTATTGCAGGCAATAAACTTTTTTCAGCAAGATCATCTTCACAACGCATCATCATAATATTTTTTTAGGCGTGAATGTAATCAGCAAAAGTAAAAAGGTAACATTGATCTTTACAAAATACGTTTGCCACTATCTCTCAATTGCTGGAAGAAATGTCATATTTAAGCAAACTGGCAGATACAAAGTTATTTGCAGAAACCTGCAATAAACACTATTAATATATTTTCAAAAGCTGCAGGCTGTCTGAATTTAAGAAATGATTTGCCTCAAAAGTTGTGTTTTAACCTAACCTGTCAAGAAACAAGTATATCCTTTAGGCGTCCATGATGTAAACAAATAACCAGAAGTGCAAACATACTGCGCATGTCTTACCCAAACGAACCCGGAAGTAAGGTGGAGTAATCGCTCTCACTTCGCTTCCGTACCAGCTCTGTCATCTGTGGCTGCCAGCATGGTCGTACTGAAAGGGATCCCCTCAGCGGTATCTCCTGACCTGCTGTATGCTCTCGCTAAAATGGGCCACGGGGATGAACTGGGTATGATATTTAATCACAGAACATCACCTAGGTCGCCTCCAGTGGTAACCTATAGCGTGCAGCTGCAGGGAAGAAGGCTAACCCAAGATAAAGTCAACACCAGTGTAAAGAGTGACAGAGACGTACAGCACCAATGACCTGCAGACTGTCAAAAGACACAATGTAACATACTCTAGTTAATTAAGTAATTCTCTGAATCAGTGTTTTTCTTTCTTTCTTTCTTTCTTTCTTTTAGTTCTTGCTGACGCTAATTTTCCAGCATCGTCCATTTGTGCTTGTGGTCCAAAAGAGATCAGAGCAGATGGTATGTAAATAGATATATGTAACAAAAAATTGTGTGTGCATTTATAACCGCTTTTGATCTGTACGTAGGTTTGGGAATACCACAGCTTTTGGAGGCCATTTTGAAGCTCTTGCCCCTGGACACCTATGTCTCTTCTCCGGTATAGGACCCGTGAATCTTAAGTTAAAACCACTGACACGTTTTTCTGTCGGCTACTTTTGTCGCCTTTCTTTTCATTGATTGAATCTGTGCTCGTGTGCTTCCCAAGGCTGCAGTCATGGATCTGGTAGACAGTGACAAGCAGAGAGGTTTATCTGTCCCTGCGTGGGGCACCTACACGCAGCTGCTGGGTGAGGCGGGGTCGCAGGTAAAGGGGCGTGTCCACCTCGTGATTAATGGCCTCTGTAGGTAACGTAAAGTTTTCCTGATTTCTGACTCCTTGTGTGTTCATTTCTGCTTCCATATAGTCTCCTCTTGAGAAGGTGGAGAGGTTTGCTTTCTATGAGCGAGCCAAGAAAGCCTATGCTGTTGTGGCAACAGGGTGTGTATTTCCTCTGCCTTCATTTGATTATTAAACCTGAATGTTTCATTCTGTGTCTGTAAAATGAGTTCAGAAGCACGTGTCACTTTGTAATAGTTAAATTGTAAAGCCTGATGACTGAATTTGCATTTAGTTTCACTTGATTCCCTCTGTGAGTTTCTTAACAAATGATATGTAGGCAGTGATTTAAAAAGTTTGGAACCAGGCTATTTTTTCCCACAAATAACATTTTAATTAAAGAGTATGATTTGTACAACAGAATGCTTAACAATTTCCACAAAAGACTCATTTCAAATATATCTGCTCTGTCTGCTCAGGGAAACAGCTCTGTATGGCAATCTGATACTGAAGAAAGGGGTCATCTGAGCTGCTACAGTGACACACACACACAGTAAAATATGATCAGATTAATCTCCAGTTTACATGTCGCAGAAATTATGTTGTAATTATTGTCTGTTTTGAACATGCATTCCAATAAATAAAACACATGAAGTCTTTGATGCATGTGTTAAAGGATTTTTATCAACAGATTTAGATATTATTTATCTTTTTTTGAAGACAGTTTCATGAAATTAAATGACACTCATTTATCAATATATTTCCCCATGTATCAGCTATGTGTCAGATCTGAAATGATAGGGATCTACAGGGTGAGTTGAAGGATCATTGGTGGTACAGATCATCCATATCTTCCTCTGGTTCGCTGTGCTTCCTCTGAGATGGTACATAAACGACAACTTTAGTGTTATCTTTATAAGGGATGAGCTTCAGGGGGTCTTTGTGGTACAGGTCATCCATGTCCTCCTCTGGTTGAAGGTGAACTCTGACCTTACTTTCATCCACGACCTCGTGGCTCAGCAGCTCCATCTGCACAGGTGAACCCTGGTCACGGTGATACAGCTCGTCCTCATCCTTCTCTGGTTCAGGCATTAGTGGAGCCTCACTCGCTTTGCGGTAGACTTCATCCCAGTCCTGCTCGGGCTTGTCTGGGGCCACCTCACTGAAATTAGGGTGGTCGATGTCATCTTTATCCTCCTCAGGTTCCTGATGGTTCTTCATGTGGGCATCTTCCTGCCAGGGTGCTGCCTGGATGTCGGCAGCAGGAAGGGCATCCAGGTTTTGGATGTGAGCATTGAGATCATCCATTGAAGGATGGTACAGCTCATCCAAGTCTTCTTCGGCCTTCAGGGGCTTTTGGTCCTTTCCGCCGGCTGTCATACTCTTCCAAATCATCATGCGAGGGTCGATGCCGTATTGAGCCATGTCCTCGGGAGCCTCCACTTGCACTGACATCTTTCCTTTGTTATCTAAGGACCTGAGAAAAAAAGAAAAACACAATCGAAGTCTGCATTTCCTCAATCCAGGAGAGAATTACTCTCTTTAGGTTTAGTTTAAGGAAACAACTTACACAACCGTATCCTGGAATTCTTCATCTGTGGGTTTATTCTGAGAAAGAAGAACAAATATTACATGACTGATGTCCAAAAAGTTGACGATGCTGTCTTTTTACATTCATCAGGAATAATTTATCATGTGATGTAGCTGTAGAGTCTACAGTGTAGCAACATATACATACCCAGGGTTTGTATGGCTTTGCTGTGATGCCAACTATCAGATACACACAGATTATTAGAGAAAACCTAAAAGTGAAAAGAGTCTGGATTAACGTCCAGATTTCAAGACTGACAGACGTTACACAACAGATCCAGTTAAAGAAACCAACCAGGCAATCTATCCACTGTAACACATTAAAACCAGGTTGCCCTTTGTCGAGATCTGTTTTCTTACCTGGACATGTTGACTGCTTTCTGCTCGACGCTTTGGCTCTGAACAAATAATGTCCCCTTCACCTTCTGTGAAAAGGAAGGACCAAAGTCCCACCAATAAACGAATCCTATTGTCTTGACCTTTGTATCTTGTGAACAGGCTTACAGCTGTAAGTAATTCAGTGCCTTGAGAAACATTTAGTCAACATAATATTGTCTCTGTGCCAACTACAGCTGAGTTCCCCATTCTGTCATCAAGTCTAATAAGTGTGAGTGTACTTTTTACTGTATATAGCTGTCTTTAATAAGATCAATGCCACTTCTAGTTTAGTTTACCCTTTTTATTTTACTGTGATTGAAAGGTAACTCGTTTTTTTAATTTATGGCATTACATGAATTATTTACTGTTGTAATTGATTTCACCAGTTTTACAACTACATTAATCTCGCTTGTCAGCAATCAGTGATCACATTGACATAACGCCCCACGGCCTTAAAGCTGAGGTTGAGATATTTGATCATGTAATACAAACTTTATCTTTATCCAAAGTTTCTCCAATTCGTTAATGAGGTAGATTAGCTGCACTCAATGTACCTACAGTGCAAATATAAAGTCAGTCTTTGTTTCGGCACTAGATAACATGGGCATCAAAATGCAGCAGTTTGTCATTTGGCCTGTATTTAGTATCTATATTTTAACATGAACATTTAATAAATAGTTAACAACCCACAATATTGTAGTTCTAGGCAGCATTTGTAGGGGTTCAGCATGTCAGCAATTATAACTTTGCCTATTCAAACATATTTTGTATTATTATAATTGGGTTTCCGCTATATTCTCAATTATTATCTGTTTATACACATGACGACAAGTTACAGTTGTTGACAAATACATTAATAAATACACTCTCACACACACACACATATATACACACACATACATATATATATATATATATATATATATATATATATATATATATATATATTTATATATATACCATTTATTAAATGTTTATATACTGCTTATAAAAGCTAAGGTGTAAAATAAAGTGTTACCAATTTTGTTTATTTTATTATACTTTAATGTACATTATCTGATGTTATAGCAAGAAACAAGATCTCAATCTCAGAGGGACTAAAATAAATAAAGTTTATAATAATACAACTATAATCTTGACTTCCTGTTCTGTGTTATTGCAGGAGTTGTGACCTGACTATTGATCATGCTTTAGAGGCTCAATGTGGTCCATTGTTTGTAGACAACACAAATGCATCATACAACTTCTACTTTACTGTTATTTAAATACAGGGATTTGGGATGTTTTATGTATATGCTTTATTCAGAAGAAGAGATGGCGTGCATACACATTATATTATTTATAGTTGTATCAAAAGTCAATTAATGTCCACATGTAATATTACCATTTAGCAGCAATGTACATTCTCCCCATGCTTGGCTTACTTTCACAGAAACGTTCTCAGACAGACTCCTTCCTGCCTACAGCTTCAACCATTTAAAAAGGCTAATTACCCTTCACAGACACTCCCACTGTAGGAGGACAGTTGGAAGGCAGATGATCGGTCTGTGATCTTAGTGCCAGCCAAAACGCTGAAGCAATTGTTGACAATGTGTCAGCTCAAATCTACATCCATGCCAAGATCCTATCAAGCTGTAAAGCTCAACAGTTCAGACTAAAAAAGCTTGTGGACTGATGCACGGAATAATAATGAAAACTTACGTTATGAATAAAAAATGTGGCAAAAACAGAAAACATTGAAACCATGTTAAACATCTGTAAGTTGCATTACACAGCCATGAACACATTTAAACTAATCTTACGTAACATATACACCCTGAAAGAATGAGATTTCAGTTTAGTGTTTTAGCCTCTGGCAGTCCCTCCATCTGCCTCAATGCAGCTCATGTTAAGAGTTTACTTCTTCAGAAACCGTTACAGCTGTGAAAATTCTTTACTGCTCTTTTTCCCCTGTTCATACACAGTAGGAAAGTCATTAAGATAACATATAACACACACACACACACACACACACACACACACACACACACACACACACACACACACACACACACACACTGTACAGTAGAGCAGGACCAGACAGACGCACTACACACTTCCTGCTCGGTTCAAGGGATGGCTCCACTGCGTCTGCTGATTATCTGCCCTCTCAATCAGATCCATATGTACAAGTCCAATTTTAACCCTCGACTCGCCCCACTCCTAGGTCACGCACTGGTCTACTGTCTTCTATCCAAATAAGGCTCCCTGAGCAAGCAAATGCTAGCCATCTGATAGGCATTGAACATGGACAAGAAAGCGACCACTGTTTGATTCTGCTTTTTTGTCCACACACAGTAAAACATTTTTGTCTGGTTTATGTATTCCTTTAAATTAAACTGCCTTCATGAAGATAATGCTGACAGGTTCATTGGTGACAAACATACTGGACACTGGCTGTTAAACTGACATTGAGGATGAGTATGATGTGAGCCATTAAGTAAATGCTTTGTCGGTCTCCCAGAAGCCACAACCCTGGGAGAAGACATCCCGCTACTCTAAGTCTTGAAAGTGAGGTTTGATGGATAAAGTGTGCTGAAGCTTCCACCAATGCACCCCACTGTGTCCCACACACATCAATGAACCATGGGAAGGCCAGAGGCCCTTCAGCTACCAGCACAGATTAACCACAGGACTCTGCTCCCTGAACTTCTGATGGCCTCACAGGCTTACAGGAAAACACGCTCGTCTGTGGTTTTACCAACCTCTGGTCGGCAGAGCGCTGCAGCTCAAATGAGTCACTTTCCATCAGACATTGTTGTGTCGCGGTCGCTCCACTAAAGTGATAAAGTGTTTAAAAGCCGTAGAGCTGCTAGTAGAAAAGTTAGTAGAGGTAAATGAAGTGCATTCAGAGGCATTTTGAAATATAACTTCTGAATTGGTGAGTTTAAGAGTTGCTTTTTTTTAATTTTGACAGAGCCAGACGAGCTGTTTTCCCCTGTTTATTGATGCTAAGCCCAGCTCAGTGGCTGCTGGCATAGCAAAATTGTGACCATACAAATATGACAGTGATAGCAATGTTCTCGTCTAACTCACGGCAAGAAAAGATAAAGGTGTCTTTCCAAAATGTCAGACCCTTGTATGTTTTTTTTCTTTACTTAAACTGGTTTCTAGGTTCAAAGAAATGTTATATCAACATGGACATGCATCTGTTTGACAAGCTCATACACTAAAAACCAAATACATTTATATGTTATTATATCCCACTGGGATGAAGTGACATGTGTCATGATAAGTTTGTATTCTTGTCAGTGAAGAACTTTATGTAGTGTAATTTATCAGCTTCTCTTCTTTCTAATTGGCTGCAGGTGATGTGAGGATAATTTAATTTTTATATGTGGTTTGTGCGGATTATGCCCTGACACCTCTAGAAGCCATCAGGCTTAGTTTGACCTGCCAAGTGCATGTTTCCCCTCCTCCTGCCACACTACAAATTGCATACTTTTGGTTAGATGTGTGTGCTGCTGCAGAGTTTAAATACATATGTATCATGTGAATGACAAGTCTTTTGGAAAATGAGAGGGCAGCCTATAAAGACCAAAATGAGTGGGAGTTGTCAGCAGGTAATAATCGCTGCCAATAAACTGTAAAACACGTACACAGTCACACGATGTTATTGCACGAAATGCGAGGAGTAAGCCAAGAATAAATTTCCTGTCTGTAACTATTTAAATGCAGCACTAAGTCATGATTTATGCCCGTAAACATGCATCAAATGCTCCAGCTTGCAGCTATTTACTTGGGAAACCGCCAAACTGAATGTTCCCAATTTAAAAGAAACGATCTTGGCATTATTTTGGCTTAAAGATACAACTCTATACAATTTAATATTACAACTATTACATTCCATTATCCAAACCTCTTATCCTATTTAGGGGTCGCGGGGTGCTGGAGCCGATCCCAGCGAAAGCCGGGTACACCCTGAACAGGTCGACGGCAGTTTATCGCAGGGCACATATAGAGACAGACAACCATTCACACTCACGGGCAATTTAGAGTCTCCAATTAACCTAAACTGTATGTCTTTGGACTTTGGACCGCCCGGGATCAGAGATTGAACCCTGGCCTCTCTTGCTGTGAGGTGACAGTGTCACTACACCACCGTGCAGCCCCAAGCAACTAATGTCTATGTGAAATATTAAAAAGTAATGTCTACCTGAGCAGAGATTGATGTCACTCCCCCTCTGTGTGTGTTGTTATCCAAGGTTCTATGTGCTTTTTTGACACAGCCGGGCCGCCACACAAGCATGACAGTGCATGTGAGCTTATTTCTGCCGCTCTGCACTGCTCTCATATGGCGGTTACAGCTGATTAACCACCCCTCAGGTAAAAACTGTTAGCTCTGTTACCACTGTTAGCACAGTTAGCTTCTAGCTGCCGCTCAGTTGTCGCCATGTTGAAAGCTGTTGAGGCAAAATGCTCTGAATTTCAAATTTAGCACCTATAATGTGTGCTTTTTCTGCGTAGACAGTGAATCTGTGAGTATGAATGCATACATGTGTTCACAGCAGCCTACCACTTACTCACACACATGCATAATGTGTAGACGGATACTGAAGATTAATATCCACTGATGACAGCACTGTCTTCAAATTGTAACTTTAATTGCAGGATCTGATGTCCTGGCTCTTTCTCAAAATCAATAACAGTGTATTACTGCTAAGACTGTGAGTAATGCAGCCGTCATGTTTGTACTTGACTTAAAGTGGCGTCTGTATCAAGAGTTCCAGGTTAAGAAACAAATAGAAAACAATCAGCTGAGTCATCCGACTCCACACATATATACACATCCTGTATCTCTGTTTGAAACCAGATAATGAACATACTGACTGAAAAGTTACAACTCCACCACTAAAACAATCATCAGCACCGAAACCTCATCATCCCCGTCATTACTATCAGTAAATCCTATAAAGGTTGTCAAAGAGCGCAGGGCTGTATTTGAGGCTAACCACCCCTCTGTCTTTACTCGCAGTCTTCCGTCTTCATGTCCGCTCCACTCTCACAACATTTAGGAAAGCTGGGGTTTTTCTAAATTACTAAAATTAACTCAATGATCTACAATTAACTTAATTGATGCTTCACCCATACCCATTAAACACACATTAGACATTTCACGATGGAGTTTAACCGCACCAATTACAGGGCTGAGGGAAGGACCTCCGTGGAAGAGCGGAGGCGAACATGAAGAGTTGTGAGGACGTTCTGGTGAACGAAGCTGCTGTCAGATTTATGAAGTTGCTGCAGGAACAATTAGTGATCCATCTGCTCCACAGTTGCATGCAGTACTTCAGCTGTTGACCCTACCTTTAACATGTTTAAATGCTGATGCTTCACCAAATGTCTCCTCAATGAACAGGTAAGAATGTAGGGGGGCAAAGTGAGGGGCGTAATGAGCCAGTCAGTCTGAGGCTCGGAGCCACTTGACTATCTGGCTCCACAGGTAATGCCCGAGACAGATTTCCAGCGACAATAGCTCTGATGACAGCCGAGGCAGACGAGGGGAGGTCGACCAAGACCTGCACAGCTACAGGAGACAGACAGAAAGAGGAACTCTCCTCTCTATCTGTTATGTAACTGATGACAGGAGGCTCTTTGTCTGTCTGAGAGGAGACACAGAGGAATATGGGTGACCTTTGTGTCCAGGGCAGCTAATCTGAAAAAAAATGATCTGAGTTACTGTGTGAAAGATGGCCATTAGTGAGGCTCGCTGTTTGAGCTGACACAGGGCCATTACATCGCTTTGTGTCAACCATGGAAATATTATATTATAGACTATTATAGTAGAGGCTCTCTTTCTTTCTCTCTCTTTTTCTCTCTCTCACACTCCCACACTCCCACACACACACACACACACACACACACACACACACACACACACACACACACACACACACACACACACACACACACACACACATCCCTCTTAAACTCATGTGGGAGCTGTTAAAGTACGTTTAATGGCTATTTACTGTGTTTTGGACGCTTCTCATTAAACACATTTTCCACTCGAGAAGAACTAAAGTTTTGGAAAACTCTTTAAGAAAAAAGCACACATAATGCCAACACTTGGCACATGTGGCTCATTAATTCGGAGATCTGACCCCTACAGGATAAACACAGGAACTGCAGAGACTTGACTACTAACATGCACTCAAAGATATAGCTGCTTTATCTTCAGTTAATGTGTCTTCCATAAACTTGAAACCTGCAATAACTGATTTGTTTCCCACTTTTGTGGCAGCTGAAGCACATTCTAAACACAACACTTACATATTATCACCTTTTAAGTTAATATGGCAAACTTGTAAGCAGAAAGTTACCTACACATCCAGCAAATACATACAAATATTAGCAATCTTATGAAGTCGTGTTTCTGAACACCTAAGCACATTGTTGACTGTTGTTGGTCTCTACAAACTCCTGAGAGAAATCAGTCTCTTGCTGCTAAATGTTCCCTCAGGTCTGTTTTTTGTCTGGTGCTGGGCCGGTGGGTTTTTCAGCTGAAAACAGATGGCCAACACTATGAAAGTGGTTTGAGTGAACCAAAACAGTAAATTTGCAGGCTGGAAAACCCAAACAATGAGCTTAAAGCTATCTATAAAACTCAGTCGAGCTGTTGGGAACTTCATGTCATCGTCATGTCATTCATTGTTAATATACAAATCTTTAACTTTGAGAGATACAGAGATCAATGTGTTTTGTCTGCTTTTTCTCACATCTGAACATTTACTTCATGCCAGAAAGGGTAAAGAAGACCGTGAGGGTGTGCTACATCAAACAAAACAAAAAGAGAAACATCTTCTGCCCCTTCCCCTCCTCGGCCTCAACCTTTCCACCTCCTGCTCCAGCCACTGAATGCCTCCTCACTGGAGTCCACTGCGGCCCTGGCTGCCAGCTGGAGTACCCCTAACCTTTAACCTCTGACCCCCAGCACCACAGAATTCATCATCGATGCCCTCAGCGGGGAGCACATCCTGTGAAACACCGTCATGACGACAGAGAGGAGCGACAGTGAGTACAGGTGTTACAGATGTTCTTTACACTGCCCCTTCCCTTGATATTCACAGCTCATTGTGTCCATAAGAACACAGAAATCCTCTCTGTGTTGCTCTGAATTTGTCTGTGGGTGAGTTTGCGTGTCACAGTCCCATCTGTCCCGATGCTCCTGGGTTAAAGAGAGGATCCTGCTGTTCCTTGATGGAAAGCTGCCCGCTACAGAGAGATCCGGTTACAACAGCACCACGCTTTCATCCTTATTAAAGAAACATGTGCCCTCTTTGCTCAGTTATGTCGGCAGATGAAACTTTTTAGTCTCCATTCTGCTTTCAGTTTGTTCTCAATCAAGATAGACACGATCTGTTGCTAGAACGCTCATCTTTTCAGGATCATACTGGTAATAACAAGCTCAGTACATGTATGTAAAGAGTAATACATTTTGTTTGCATCTCAGTGATTTATGCCTCATTGTTGTGCATCCTCGTACTTCCACTATACAATGGTTTCTTTGTTACACAGCAAAAGGATAATTACAGATTCCCTGGTGACGAAGAAGGTCAATCCCTGCTGACTGACACCGCAATTAAAATGATTACCTAATCTTTGGTCTTTATCATTTATCAACAACTAATCGGAGCACTGCTTCCAGGGCTGTTTTCATATGATGTTTTCCACCATAGAGGGACCAATTGGTCCTAAAATCTTAAGTTTTGCAGCACCTTATGATTGAAAATCCGTCATCGTAGAAAGAAATGTCCTAGCATCAACACGCTGTCCAACATATTTCCTATCTAACTGACCTTTAAGTTATGGAAGAGAGGCACAATGATAAGTAGCACCTCACACATAATGTAGAGAAAAAATATTTTTTAAGTTTCAAACACAAAACAGACTATTATGAGGCTGTCCTGATGTCATGCAGCACCATTTCAAATAATTAAAACCTACAATGCCTGAAAAAAATTTAATCGGATTTGAGGAATCCTGCTAGATGTAATGCATCCTTCATCAACTGCAGATACTATAACAAACTCCATTCATGCCAGATTGCAAAGTTGCTCATTACACATTTTTCAATTCTCGGCACAGTCAGAGGATGTGAGTCAGACCTCTGAATCGACTCCACTAACGGACTTTCATTTGAGGAGGATGACTGTTTCGAAATGTCTATCTCTGTAGTTTGTAGTCGGGAAGCCGCTGTGCTCCCTGACCTCCTCTCCCCGACCCGGCTTTGTTCCCACGCTGTGCCCTGCGGAAGGTCTGGCTCCAACCTTTTGAAACCATAATTACATACCTGCAGAACACAGACAACAGGGGAGTAAAGACAGACACAGCATGAAAGGGAAAGGGCTCACCACCACTGATATCTGATAACTTATTGCCACTTACTCTGTGCTGTATCTAATTTGCGTTAAAGGACAGCAATAAAAAATAAGTCTTTTGAATGCATTACTTATTGGTTTTCTTTCAAACTCAAGTAAAATAACAGTAATGTTGATTCCTTCAAATCACACCAGCTCAAAGCATTAAATAGGCACCAGTGTCACACTGTTACGTACAGTTTGCCTCCAGTGATAAGATGATTGCTGTTGTACATACTTAAGGTAAAAACTGTAATGATCGAACAGTTCAGAGATGGAAATGGAGCAGAAGTAGGAGACACACTGCAGTGATGAGTTCTACAGTTCTTCTGTACGGTTTAGATAGTTCTGATTATGAGAATTGTGGACGTTCAACTAAACTGTGACGATTAGTATCTACAATTATAATGCTCATTCCAATGTATTTACTTCCTCATGTTATTTGTGCATTGCCCAAAAAAATAAAATCCCACTTGAAATTTCTAATTGAGCTGATGGTCAGCGACTCATTGCTCTCATCAATGTTTGATTAAATGTTTGGCCATCCTTTTACAAGCTCTTACTGTGTGTATTGTGACTACAAGGCATACCATGAATAATTCAATAATCACATTTTATTCAGCAGCACGTTTGAGAGCAGATCATTTAGATTTTTGAGTTGAATATTTAATCTCTTCTCCCTTGGTCTCTTCATCATTCGCAAGGAATTGTGAAGAAGTGAATAAAGCCAAAGAGTTTTGAGAGATGTACAAACAAACCAGAGTTAACTTACTAGTTACAGACATACTGGCTTATACAGGCACACAGCAGGAGGTTTTTTTGCAGTTCATATGAAAAAAAGTTATGACTGTGAATACTCAAAATTACAACCATTGCACACCTGTAACTATTCACATCTCAACAAAGACACATTGAGGTTGAACTCAACCGTCAAAGCGATTTTTCAAATTAAACTAACACAATGACGATGTGTCCGCTTCAAACCAGCCAACACAAGATGAGTATCACTAAAGAAGGTTATTATTACATTATGAACTTATCCCTGTGGTGAGACGTCTGCAGAACAGGATTTCACTAATGTCACTAAATCACTCTCAGCTGGCCTGACTGCAGGATATGCTTCATTCTTCTCAAAACCTCAGAGCAAATAGTACATGAAGCGTGGTGCCTTCATGAGCGTGTATGTTCTCAGAGCTTATGTTAAACTGTATGCCCTGTATTTCATCACGTTTCATGTCCTTTAGGGCTGCAGTCACAGTCTGTCTGTGTCTTCTCAGCCCTCTGCGCCGCCATGAGGCCCCCATTCACCAGTTAACCTTTCAAAAGTGAAAACAAAAGTGAAGGGAAACACTATTCCTAACTTAAGAAGGTGTGAGAAACATGAGATCAGCAAGCATTTATTCCATAATTACGGCAACAACTGCAGTAAGGTCAGCCACACAGTGACTGTGTCTATGAAAAGTCTATTAGACATTTCAGTAGTCACCACTTTGGTGTCATGCTTGTGAAAGCAGTTTAGCAAAGAGGTAAACAGCCCGGGGCCAGCAATAACAGAGTGGAACTGATTAGAGGAGGAGAAGGAGAAGAGAGGGAAGAGAGGAAAAATTTGACAGGGGCTGATAGCATCTTCTTACCAAAGTTAATTATATTAGGCAGCTAAAGACTCAGTAATCCCTCAGATGACTGTGTGTTTAAAATCTCATGTGAAATGTTAACAATAACAAAACATATGCTGCAGAAACATTTCTCTATTTTGGAGCATGGGTGGGTAATATGAGAAAAGAAAATTACGCTCACCATCATTCACTTGGGATTTTGATTTTGAAGTATTAATAAACAAGTGGCAAGATTTAACCTCATGTTCATATTATTAAGTCACTGGAGTTTGAAAAGAACTAAATCAGACAAGTTTCAGAAGAACTATGTGTCAAACTAACTCATATTGTGTTCTAATAATTAAAATGCCATCCACACTGCCTGTTCTTTCCTTGCATTGTATTTTGCCTTCATTTCTGTAGGGTAATATGTATAAGCTGCAGGGACACTGAAAGAGACTATTAACAACAAAGTGTTTGACAAGAAGCTGTATCATTTTCAGCCTTTGGAACGTTGATGCTAGCCCAACATGCTAAGCCATGCCATGCTAGCTGCCGCACTTTATGCGTACAAACCCGCCCTCCCCATATGTGACCACAGCAGTTTGCATATTACAAGGTATCTTTTTCCCTGCAGTTTAAGAGTTTCAACAGAAAATGCCGTACAAAGTTTTCTACACAATTTGTAGATGTAGATTACAGGAAGAGAACAGTGTGGACATGTTTATAGTTGTGTTTCTTTTGCCAGGCAAATTAATTGTCAGTGCCTCTGCCTCACTTGGATGGCAGTCTAATGCTACAAGGCAGCTGCATTTGACAAAATCAGAATAACACATTTTTGAGCTACCACCCTCGAGTGCCTTGTACTCAAAATAGTTTTTAAAAAGTGACAAATGTTGGTACAAATTGTGTTTGCTATCATCCATTTAGACATAACGACAATACCCATATGTATCGCCAGTACTCCAGACATCACAAAAAGACTAAATGATTTGCGTAGGGAGCAGCATGTAACCAAATCAAAAAGTAAACGTATGGACTGCTAAAGTCTCAAACGGGTTAAAAGAATCACGAGAAACTATTATGTATGGAAGAATTTGCTAACAAATGAGCGAGACAAAAAACAAATAATAGTGAATTAGCATCAAGACATAATTTGAAGGCAGAGATTCAGAGATTTGCCAAATTGTATTGAGTTTTTGTTGTTGTAGTTTGACAGAATGTGGACATGCTGCAATTACCAACAAAGGGAAAGGATAACCCTATTTTCCTTTCCTTCATCGCTCCTCTCTGTCCCCACAGTTTTCAACCCTCTCTCCATCTCTCATCCCCTCCCTCGTCCCGGCTCTCCAATGCCAATTCTTCATATGTCAGTGAAAGCTGTTGCTAATAAAAGTTAAAATGCAAACTACTAGAAGGAGTTTAGAGGGAGGTGCATTCTTTCCTGCCGGCATGGGAAGAGTTTTTCCGAGGCTAAAGGGAGTTCCAGTGGTCTGGGATGAAAGGGGGGGGTGGAAAGAGGGGAGGTGTGGATATGAGCCGAGTGTCACCCCGTTCACCCTGCAGGTCATTGAGAAAACATTTAGTTTCATCAGGTTTCGAAGACACAGCAATTACACCCGAGACGCAGGAGGACAGCACATCCCTGCTCTGCAGTGGCAGAGAGTTACACGGGAGAAAGAACCACGCCTTCAAAAACTTTACAGGGGGAACTCATCCTCTCCTCTCTTCTCTCATCACCTCTCCTCGACATGGCTATAAGCAACACTAAAGCAGCACCCCAATAGCTCATCTCCATCTTCTCTGTGTCTAGAGAAGGCGACCATTGTGCACCCGTTCCTCTGTCCCCAAGTCAGATTCCTATTGAGGCTCTGAAAAGGCCTTTGAGGGGCCCTGTTTTGGCTGTGCAGCTCACCTGCAGAGGGGAAACTATGGGTCTATTCTAAAGCCCAGCAGCTGCCAGGGCAGAGAGGCTGGCACCCAGTGGGAGAGAGAATAGCGGCTGCAAAGCCTTTCAATATGAAGCCACTTAGTAACAGAAGGCATGTGCCAAGCCTGCAAGGCCAGAATGAAGAGTCACCCTTTGGAGTTCACTAAATATCAGAAAAGAGAGGGACCCATCTCCTCTTCGCTCCCTTTCTCCCTCATCCACTATGTTGTATCTTCGTCCATCTGTTCTTTGTCTGACCTCCATAAGAATCTACAGGTAGCACGACACAGAGAACATATGATGTGCAATATAAGGAGCCTCAGGTCAGGAGCATGGTGAAAAAAATAATTAAATGATTAAATAACTAGCAATATTAATAATGCTAAATAAAGTTAAAGTGTTTTGGTTAACATAGATCAACATGAAATATCACAGAATCACATGGGGAAATTGGACAGCTCCCGTGTCCATGTTTGAGAGTACCGCCGAACTCCTTATCGTGCGACGGATCGAGCCATGATACCGCTGTGAGGATCTCAGTGGCTGCCGGCATGTGAAGAAGCCTTTACCACACAAAGCCCCTTTTCTGTCAGCAGGCTAGCTCCCACACTGGCGCTAATTTACGATGCCCTCACAGCAATTTCCACAGTAAGAGAAGTTCAATTGTGTTTTCCAGCTCATTAAGCATCAGCACAACAAAGCTTTCATCTTCTCCTTCATCCACTTCATCCCCCTCTTCTCTCCCTCCACCCGTCTTACTCGCTTTATTCGACTGTCCACTAATATGCCTCTTAGCATCCAATATAGAAAAGATTAAGTGTAAGGTAAAATGAGCTTCCTTATTCAAACAATTTTCTCTTTCCCTATATTTAATTCAGTTTCTTTGTGGTTTCGTACTTTAAGTTTGTTTAAAGCACGGCCCCATGTCTGAAGGCTCTCTTCATACAGGCGCGGGGAGAATTTAATGGTTGTTTATTCAGGGGCCTCTGCTCGACCCTCCCATCTCTTTCAAAGCTTCATGAGACGACGTGGAATCTTTTGTATTCTCAGAAGAATCAACTCAGCATATTTGTTCAGGTTGTCACTGTGCTGAGATCACAGGCACACACTCACATTCTCACAGAAACCCTAAATATATTCAAATTAAACTATATGTTCATGTAGTTGTATCTGCATTTGAATGTGATGAGACAATTAAAGTACAGCATTTGCGGTAGGCATGTTATGGCCTGAGAAATCCGCAGGCGAAAGCAAAGGGATATTCCCACCATAGAACAAGCACAAAAATGCCCCTGAGCAAGTCATGTGACCCTAATTTGTTCCAGTTTCAACTCCTCTGTGGTCAACATTATCAGTGCCACGAGAATAACTGTTGACTATAATTTATTGACATTCTTGACATGCCAAGAACATCTTTTGAAGTCAGTGAGTCAAAAGCTTTGAGGAAATATGTAACAGAAATATGGTCCCCTCTGAAAACTGGGTCCAAACAAGCCCCTCAAAAACCATAAATTACGACTATTACAATTATGTACTAAATAGGACTTAAAAAAACATCATGTTCTCTTAAATAGAAGATGAAATATTTTCTTTGGTGCACTGTTTTGCTCTGGTAGAAAACAGGATATGCCATCTTGTACTTGTTTAGATTGAGATTACAAAAAGCAGAAGAATTGTCCAACGTTAAAAGATCGTGCCATACTATGAAAGAGGAGTTTGACATTGGGAAATGTTTATTTACTGTCTTTATTGAGATAAGATCAATACCACTCTCATAGATTGTTGCACTGTAAATATGAAGTTACAGCCAGCAAGTTTTAGTTTTCGCTTTACATTATATATCAAATATTTATTCCGTAGATGAAGGGAAAAAGAATACATATTGTAGCAGCTTTTGTTTGTTTAGACAACCCGGTTGGCCGTTTCCCCCAGTTTTCAGTCTTTGTGCTAAGCTAAACTAACAGGCTTTGGGCAACAAAGCAAATAAGTGCATTTCCCAAAATGTCAAACTACTCCACTTTGTTATTCTTTTTCTTTCAATGTTTGGTCCAATAAACCCGAAAGATGGTTTGATAGTCATAATATCTTTAACAAAGTTGGACAGCAAACCTAGTATTCATTCTTAATATTCAACATGTCAAACTTTTCAGACTTTACTTTTCAGCTCCAGGATAGTGCCACATTATTACAATATATTGTGCCAGGATATATTGTTTAACTTCTAATTATGAGAGTAGGTTGATTTTTCTTAAATCAAAGATCTTTAACTTAAAATTAAGTAACAAGCAAGTTGACTTCTTCTTTTTTAATCAACTGAGTGTCCCAGTGGACCAGTCATCTCCCAACAGGTGCTGCTGTGTGATTTGTCACAGTTTAAATTGTCACAGCATGTTGCAGCGCAGCTGCCTTCACTTGAGTGGTTTCAGAAAAGTCAATTGTAATATTGTTGGGAAATGTTTAACCTAATTTGCAAATAGTCAATCGGCAACAGCTGTCACAAACAGCTTGACACAAATCAGTGCTCCATTCTCAGCTTTTAGTGGTCCTATACCAAACTGTGTTCGGCACCGTCTCCCAGTGTGCTGTGGTCTGACCTCATTCTGCAATTCATTGAGAGGCCAATTGGGAAACTGATGCTGTGGCAGTGACATTTGTGAGATGTACAGTGTGTGTATGTGTGTGCATGGGGCGGGGGGGGGATATAGTAATATATAGCATGCGGTGGTAACATTCTCCAGTCATTCATTTGACCACAGATACCATAGTGCAAGGCCATTCAAGTCCTCTGCGTCCCATTGTGAACCACGGGAATGCTGCTCTTATTTCACTCAGAGACGTGTTCAGTAGTTTACAGCTAAGCTTCTCTATATTTCAAGACACTGCATGGGTTAGAGCTGTACCACAGAGAGAGAGAGAGAGAGAGAGAGAGAGAGAGAGAGAGAGAGAGAGAGAGTGTGTGTGTGTGTGTGTGTGTGTGTGTGTGTGTGTGTGTGTGTATGTGTCAGGTTTCTCCTGCTTCCGTCAGTCCTGTGATGTCTCCTGCTCCTCTGCTGTCATCACCCTCATACTTGTGACGCCTACATCTGCTATCATGACCAGACAATAAAGACCGTATGATAATTTGACTACCAGCCTCTGTTAGTGAGTCCTTCTCTAACATCATCGTTGTCATTGTTATCATCGCTGAGTGCGGGCTACCATCTGAGTTCCCCCCTGCTGTCAGCACCGTCACTGAGCTCACCCTAACCCCTGGCTCGCTCCAGGTCCAGAGAGGGTGTCCGGTTCCCTTTGTCCCCGTCCGTAACCATACCGCTACAATACAGCAACAATATCTCTGTGTTCACCTGTTAGCACCTGGCACTACGTGTAAGACTCACTGCCGAGTCCCCCTCAGCCAACCGCTCTGCTCGACTCTGTCAGACGCCATGTGGAACGCGCCTTCCTGTCACCAAACCCAATATCCTGCACACACAACACACAGAGGCATAATAACCCGCTCGCTGCTTGCCTGTCAGCACTTTCCCCTGGCAGCCGAGTCATGCTAACATATAGAGAATAAATGAAAAGCACTTAACCAATCAACAACCCATCACATAATTACAAAGGTTCCAAGCATCATCTGCCATGTGAGTCCCCTGAATGCCCTCCGAAAGACGGATATTACTAAGAGATCATCTTCACGACCAAGTGAAGCTGTTGGGCAGTTGTATCTTGAGTTTACATTGGCTTTACTTCACTGCTGTACAAACAAGTGCAACACCATGAGACCTTCAAGAACAGACTGTTTGAAACCATGGTCTTGAGCGGGTAGAAAGTGTGCCATCACAGATAGGGGCGTGATGCGATACTCAAATGGGGATAATGACGCACATTTTCAGACAATCGTTCCTGAAAGGCTTCCCTGCACTTGTACATACAAAAGGTGTCAGTTATCGTGTGAAGAGTGAAACAAGAACGCTTGAGAGAGAAGTTAAAACTTAAAACATAAAATGTCAAAAAGGTGTGCAGCAAAAGTGTTTCCGACGCGGTTCGACCATCAGACAAGTACTTCCATTAAAGCACACTGACGCCTCGAGTCTTCTGCCACGTTTTACTCTGTGACACCCTGAGCAATGTCCTGAGGCTGGTTACAAGAAGGAGAAAATGTACATATGGTATAACGGTGAGCGGGTTGTGAAAGGGACCTTTTCCGTCAGGTGAGACCCAACCTTGAGTGGCAGCTCACATGATACAATGTGCTGACAGTGGGAAAGATGAGACAACCAATCAAGGCTGACATGTTGCTGCAGTTCCCATCAAGCTCAGATCAGATAAGAAGAAACATCACTCGGACGACCTCAGGCCCTCCACATCCTCTTTGGCATGATTGGCGTGACTGAGTGAAATGGAGCTCGGGCCAAGTGCCAAGTTAAGTACATTTTATTTCCGAGCTTGTAGTTTTAAGTGAACCCTTTAGGCTTGACTTTATGATTTGAGTAATTAATGTAACACCAATATCAATCATGTCAATTTATATGGTGAGGGCTGCAAGCATGGAGCCATTGGTGCTGAACCGAATAAATACTCCTCAAAATCAACAATAAATATCATGGAAGCTTGTAAGGTAGAATTAGCTTTAGCTTTGTTCATATTAAGTTCTCACTGTGGACCCTTGATTTTGCCATATGACACAATCACCATATGGAAGGAAATGAATGAGTCACAAAAACAAATGAATATTCCTCAAGAATGATGTAACTATACGCAATGAGGTTCTGGGGTGACCTGAACTCAAGTCTGATTGAAATCCCAGTTGCACATAGATTTAAGCGGGAGTTTGTATAAAACGAGGATGAGAGAAAGAAGCTCTGATTCTTTTCAAAACACAATATATCATTAAAGTGTCTAGATATGTTTTATTTCTGACATTGAAGTGGTCTGAAACTGGAGTTGTGACCGAACAATAATGATATTTACGTTGGATAAGAGACTTGACATTTTACGAGTGTTTCAAGACGAGAGACTGATTTATGGACACGAGCAAAGCTGCATGAAATGGGTCGAATCATAAATATGATACCTGTGCGTATAGAATTCAACACTTACAGAGAATTCATAGAGTGTGATTTATTATAAATTCAGCATGGAAAGTAAAGTTTGTGATCTCACATCCATTGACATTTTGACATACCGATGTTGGCAGGTCCACTCAGACACAGGATAATGTTCTGTTATGCTTCAGCGGGCAGGCCTCCCGTCTCTTTTAAAGATGATACACTTTCACCACAAAGTTCCCCGCTGTGCGTTTCATAAATGTTTATCCCACATGACTCCGGCCTCCCTCCCCAACGTTTGCAGAGGATAGTTGTGAGCCCTGCCAGCTCTCATGAAAGAGAAAGATTTTAAAATGAAATAAAACCTGCTTCAACATGCTTGGTTCGAAGGAAAACTCCTCTAGAAACCGCAATTACCTTCTTAAACAGTTGTCCATTTTGGCAAGGCAGCAAGGTTTAGAGAGGTGTGTGTCAGTTAATGTGTGTGTGTGTGTGTGTGTGTGTGTGTGTGTGTGTGTGTGTGTGTGTGTGTGTGTGTGTGTGTGTGTGTGTGTGTGTGTGGTGGCGGTAGTTGACAGGCAGTTGAAGCTTTTCATGAAGGAAACTAAGATGATCAAATGAAAACTGAAGAGTAAACAGTATGATTTTTTTCCCAGGACTTGTTTACTAATTGCAACTTTCTTTTATTCGTTCTTTCTTGATCTACTTTTATATATTTTTTGACATTTCAAAATTATAATTGTCATTGCTCACTGATTTAACTACACTTAGCGGCTTGGCTCGAGGGATCTACCACATTTAAACACACAACTGTTGGATGGATTGTCATATATTTCGGTACAGACGGCCAAGCTGCCCACAGGATGAACCCTGAGGATATAAATGACCCACTGACTTTTCCTCTAGCGCCACCAGTAGGTTGACATTTAGGTTTTTTGAAAAATGTCTTGTACACTATCGGAAGAATAACCATGAAATTTGATACAGATATCCATAGTGCTCAAATGTTGAATGTTTGACTTGAATGTTGACTTTGGAGACATTTCAGCGACCATCAACAGGGCAACGTTTTCAGATATCAGTATAACATCTTCAAGATGAATTATAACCAAATGTTGACAAAGCAATTATGCTATTGAAAAGTAATACATGGGCAGAAATGAGACATACTTTGTTACAACAAAACTGTAGTGCATCGACTGCACTATTTTTAGATTCTAATTTCTCAAACTAAAATACTCATTGTTGCCTTCTCTGGCATATACCCATTCATTATAAAACAATGGAAGAGAAACAAAGCATTACAGACAGCCCTACATCCCATTTCAAACAGGAGAGCGAGCGAGAGTGGTAATATTCACAGTAAGTAGAGGAGAATGTAATGTTGTTGGGCACTAAATTACAGTCATTGAAAGCTTGTATGGTTACCCAGCGATCTATCACTGTCACACAGAGAGGGAGAGGGGGAGAGGGAGCAGACAGGCGCCAGGCGCAGCGGGATCAAAGCAGAAATGGAGGCTACCTCGGGGAGAGAAACAGTTAACTCCATTTAACCAATTGTCCGACAGACAGGCAGCCAGTGTGCTGCTGCGGGCCCAACAACAGTTCCCAAAAAGGAGAAAAACTCTCACATATTGGGTTTCATGAAAATGATTTGACTTGATTTGAAGAGCTGCAAAACAAGGCCAATTTGGATGGGCCTCTTCAATG
The DNA here is from genome assembly GCF_910589615.1 of Taurulus bubalis. NCBI lineage: Eukaryota > Metazoa > Chordata > Actinopteri > Perciformes > Cottidae > Taurulus > Taurulus bubalis. Next base: position 14,198,897 of record NC_136602.1, read on the forward strand.
GGCCTCTTTGACATTATTTGGGGTTTTACTGTCTCTCAAAGGGAGTACAGACAATGAACACAATGGGTTGAAATGTGGGCAATACACAGGCATAGATAATTTGATTACAGGCCACATGATAGAAATTTATAGTGATAATAACTCTTAAGAGTATACAAAGTACTGTGAATCCCAGCCTGGATTGCCTTACCGCTTTAATGAAACACAGAGATACACTTGGAGTTCCTACAAAAAGCAACTGCACTATATGTTTTAACAACACAGAGAGAAAAGAAAAGGTACACTTTTGTAAATTTTTGGGTCTGTCTTTTGTTTAACCTTTTATTAATTTTTGGGGGGCAGTGGAACAAGCTGTAAACTCAACCTTTATCAACATATCATCCTCTTATAAGTGTATATGGTAATTGTGTTAGCAAACAAGTCCCACTTCCAGAAGTCACAAAGCAACATTTCCCTCCATGTTACTGTGGACTGGATGAATATATGTATGTGTTAGTCTAATAGTAATTCTCTTTTTAGATCCGTTTTTGAACTTCACCAACTCCTGAGGAAAATATCTGCTTTTTTAGCTGTTTAATGATGTTGTTCATATGTTCATATGTTCACCAGCGACTTGCTAACTTCGGGTGGGCAGGTAGTGTATGGTGGATTTTAGAGCTTAGAGCAGCTGCCTGTTGCTGCTGAAAACAAGGTTGATGACAGCAGTGACAGTGAATCAAAGCAGTGAAGTTGGGGCCGCAAAACCAAAGCATTGATTTGAAAGATGCTAAAATTCTTCGTAAAGCAGAGGAGAAATACATAGTTGGGTAATACTTTACCTACGTTTTCAATGATCAGAATTAGAGAGAATAAGATGATAAATATGTCCATATTGCCATATCTATAATCAATAGATTAAACCCATTGATGTCAGTTCATCAGTACTGGGGAGAAGGAAGTTGCTGATGTAGCCCACAGCTGGAGAGAGCCAACATAAAAATTTCCTGTGTAAAGGGAGAAGGGGACAAAGGAGGAGCCACGCCCCTCATCGGAGGTTTACATCTGTCAAGGCACCACAGGCGCACGAAATGGAGCACAACACTGTCATTACAAGCTTGGCCTATCACAAACTGTTTTAGCCGAGTCACGTGGGAACATCGACAGACTGATAGGCAGGCAGAAAGATGGGAGAGGAACTCATGACACTGAAGGAGAGGCAAGTCCGTGCGTAAAAAGTTGAACACGCAGCTGCGCAACATTGGATCAGAGCAATAACACATTTCCTAGAGTGAAAACGCGAAGAGTAAAACAGCAACGGAGAGAGCAGCAGGAAGAGTGGTTGTATGGCACCTCAGTCGTGCGTAATGAATCCTGCGCAGGGATCACCGCCCGCGGCTGCTCCCGGGGAGACCTCACCAGAGGACCGGGTCGCTGGTGGCATGGGAACCGACGAGCTGGACCTGTCATCCGCCAGAAAGTGTAAAAGCAAAATTGTAGATCTACCTTTCAGTGTGGAATCACTCATATCAGACAGGACGCCGGACAGAAGCCTCCACTCCCCCGAGCAGAGTTCAGGCTGCGTCCGGACAGAGGAGACCGAGTGTGCGTCACCGAGGGGACTTTATCGGTGCAAAGCAGAGGCGATGGATTTCAGCGACAAGGAGGCGAGCCCCTGGTGTCTGGCTCCTCACGCATCCTCTCCAAGTGAGTGTAAGATCTCTGTCTTTCTAATTTCTCAGAATCAGACGCTATTTTTCAACTATCCAATAGTCTGAAACTGTCTCCAAATGTTATGAATATAGACATTCGTTTGCATTAATGTAAGAACCTTGTACGAAAACCAGAGAATACAAAATAATTCATACCTAGGCCTTCATGGTGATGAAATACGATGTAATATCGTCTTTTCATTATCTCATCCTTTAAGAAATCTAGAGATGATGGAGGTGGATTTCGAAACTTTCAGATGTGATTGCGTTGCCTTAAAGGGTTTCAAATAACCTAAATATTCTGTTTGATATTTCCCTGCTTTTCTTTGTCCTCTTGGTCTTGTCAGCTACACGTGATGTAAAAAGCTAATTGGAAAAAGGACCTCGTAAATATATTGATCACGCATTTTCTCTTCCAATTAGGTGACTCTCTAAATATCCCAGGACTTCCCAGTCCGGCCTCGTGCAACCTACGGAAACACAAGAACAACAGGAAACCCAGAACTCCCTTTACAACCTCTCAGCTGCTTTCTCTGGAGAGGAAGTTCCGACAGAAACAGTATCTTTCCATCGCAGAGAGAGCAGAGTTCTCCAACTCACTCTGCCTCACAGAGACCCAGGTCAAGATCTGGTTTCAGAACCGCAGGGCCAAGGCCAAGAGACTGCAGGAGGCCGAGCTGGAGAAGTTCAAACTGGCCGCGAAGCCGCTGCTGCCGGCCTTCGCCTTTCCCTTCCCACTGAGCGCACCTATGGGCGCACCGTCCCTGTATGGGGCCCTGAACGCACCGCGGCCGGCCTTCCCCGTCCCTGGACTATTTGGTGGACCTTATGGGATGTACTACTTGTCTTAACCCTCACCAACTTTGAACTGTCTCGTTGGGAAAGCTGCCTTTTAAAAAGATGCCTTCATACAGCAAATAGCCAACACCTGCAAACGTGTCCATTGTATGATCCAACCCCTATGAAACCTATTATAAAATCTATGTGAAATATTTTGTTAGCGTGAAAAAATTATATTTTCACACAAATATGTTGATGAAACAGATGGTTTCATTTTAAAAATAATTAATCCTTTCAGGGAACACAATAAATAGTTTCCCTCAATTGGCAATTGTTATTCATTTTCTAAATTTACAGAACATTATTTGTTCCCATGGTCATTTTTGCAGTGTATTTAGTCAAATCCTTTTTTTTTCTCAATGAAGACACATTTTTCAGACTAGACCTACACCTTTAAATGTCATCTATTATGAGCGGTTCTATTCCAAGAGGTATTTCTTGAATAGTTCAAGTGCTTTAAATGTTGCAAGAGATTATTTATAGGCCTGTAGCTTAGGATCTAAAGTAATAACTTGTGATTCAGTTAAGCCCCCAACAGTCTAAAACGTGACAATAGCGCACTCAGTCTTTTTTATAATCCGATGGTGGAAAGTTAAAAGTTACCAAACAAGTCTGATTGGTATATTGGAGGCTATAAAGAGGAAGTTCAAAAGAAAAAAAACAGCACAATTTGTCCAAAAGATAATCTACAATAGCTCATAATCAATAACAATAACCATAATTGAAGTGCCCATTAGTGCCTTTTCATCACTGTTGTAACTAAATCAAAAGTCTGTAAAACAAATGCCATTTACCTTTGGCCTTTTAACATGGAGCCGTTACATATTCCACAGTTACTTTTTTTCATGATAAATGTGAACCATGATATCTTTGAAGGCAAATGTACTATTGCAATAATATTTAAACCACACAATTTCTGTTTGTTTCTAACTTCTTAATAATTTTCCCAGGTTCAAAAATATAAACCAGCTATAAAATACATCTACTTTACTATTAGAATTGTACATAAATGTTTTTTACATTACCTCAAAAAGATAACTTTTTTGCACAAATGTTCAAAGAGCTCTTAAAAGTCAGTTTCATTACTAAATGTAAATAAAAGTCATCTGCTATTTTTGCAAACATGGCTGACAGACATGTCAGTCATAGATGTACAGTGTATTTTATACCTGATGGGTGAAAAGATGTTTTGTACAATGATTAAAATCTATTATGTAAATTCTGACATTCTGACAGTCTTATTTTTCTCTTCCAAAAGCTTCCACATCACTTGTCATGTAAAGATGTCCTTGAACTGCAGGACTGATCACCTGAACCAATATGTATGTGCATCACATTTTATTTCAAGTCAACAACCCACATGACAGTTCATATAGTATGTCACAAGACAAGGGTATAAAGTAATTCATCTAAAAATCACTGGAAACAGAATTCTGGTGTCTCATTTCCTCCTTCCCCGACTCCCTCTGAAGCCTCGGACGGAGCTGTGACCGAAGCACACGGTTGTGGGAATCCTGAGAGACAAAAACACAACTGTTGTTTTACATCTCAGATTGTTTAGTGTTTAAATAAGAAAAATATTATGAAGAGCTCAACGTGCATATGTATAATATTTTGTGCACAAATGATAGAAAGAGCCCTCACAGGTTGCTCAACCTAAACTTAACTATAGTTATACATGTTTTACCTCAAGAAAAGAGGAATCTTCACCTCCAAGAGTTAACCTTAGAACATGACTCAAAGATGGCTGACTTAGTCTCTCTTAAAACTGCCTGAGAGGAATTTCAGTAATTCCAGTAATTTCCAACAGGCGTGTTGAAAGACTAACCTGTAGGAGTATCGTGGTTTTAGTGGCTCGGTGCTGTGAGCTGCAGCAGAAAGATGGACGTGCTCCTCAGTAGAGGCAGACTTTTCCATGCGAGCAGCTTCTTCCTCACGCACATGCGTCTCCATGGAGTCTCCTTGCTCGGGTTGATCGGACAGCACGTCACACATAACCTCGCACACACCCTCAGACTCACACACGTCGTCCACAACCTCCATGGCGGTGTCTTTCTGCTGCTGTCTCTTTGTCTGCCGGGTTCTGTTAACAAAGATAGAATATTAGAAAAACACAAACAAGGGGATTTGAGGAAGATCCCGTATAATGATTTAACACTCGTCGAAGCAATTTTACCGTTTGTAGGGTCAGAAAAAATATTTAAAAAAATGAAGTTAAAGCCATTCACACTGTAGCATTTAAAAGGACAGTTACACACTGGCTTGAATAAAGCAGCAAAGATAATCTTAGTCTATGAAAAAAGAAGCATTGCTTCAACGCAAGGATTTTAATTCAGAGGCATAATTCCTGTTTACTATAACAAACATGGACTCTCCTTGACTGAAACTTTGCAAAGAGAAATATTTCTACTGAGGACTTGCTGCCATCTGATGGACAAAACATGCAGTCTTACCCTCTGTCCTTCTTGGTTTTGTCAAATCTGAAGTCTGGAGGATACTTGTGAATTCCTATCAGGTGGTCCTTCCTGAGTTTGCTCGTCCTGAATTTCTGCCCACAGCCCTCCACCAAACACTGGTACTGAAAAGTGTGAAGGAAGCATCAAGGACACCTTTAAACACTCAGTATTCTTCTTCAAGAAATGTTCAAAATATTTCATTATATACAGTTTTTTCGCTTCATGACAATAAAGATGTCATGGGGAAGGACACGTCATCAGACTTCAGCTCACCATGTCTTGCCTCTGGGTGAGGATCGTGAAGAGAGAGTCGTGCCACTCCTGAATGTGAATGTCCAGGAGCCGGGCACTTGGCAGGGAGCGGCGGCAGGAGCAGCACACGTGTCGATGAAGGGAGTTGTAGTGGTGCTCGTACTCCTCCAGACTGCTGAAGGCTGCACTGCAGCCAGAAATGTGGCAGGCAAACTCTGACACACTGAGAAAAGGCCAGAAGAGGAGGAAGGTGATCCACACGGGCATTACAAAGGGCTGCAGTTACAGAGGAAAGGATCCACTTGTTAGCCAAGGAATTATCATTTCTGGCACCAGTTTGTTGTTTGTTTAAAATATAATATATTATAAGGGCTTCTTTTAGACTGAGCATTTTACACTATATCATCTGACAACCATATTGATGGAGGAATGTAATTGATATAAATTGTTTTTTTTGGGGGGGGGTGATTCTCATATTTGCGTTCACGTCACAGTAATTACAACTATGCCTTTAGTGTGTGAAATATTACCACACGTTTGATGCTTAAGCTTTAAACCCAAATTGATCCATGTGTGATATATTGGTCCGATTTTATATTTCTTCCACTCACCAACAGCTCCCTCAATAGCAACAACGGTAACTTGAGGAAAGACGATTTCAATGTATAATTTAGAATAACTCACAATCTATGGAATTTAACTTGACATTGATACACTGAGTAAAAACATCTCAATGACAAGAAAATGTGCGCATACCTGAGTGAGGGCTTGTCGTCTGCCTCTGAGACGTAGAGGTCCTGCAGATACATGTGTCTGTGGATGTCTCCGTCCTGTAAATAACATGCAGCACGTTATGAATTAAGATACATGTCTGTGGATGTCCCCGTCCTGTAAATAGCATGCAGTAAGATACATCTCTGTGGATGTAGCATGCAGCATGTTATGGCCACCGTTAACCGGGTGCTCCTGCAGAATGTGTACGTTCACGGTCAGTCAGAGTTACCGTCACCTCAAAGAGCTCGTGATCCCTGTGCAGGTGGATGAGCTGCGGGGTGAAGCTGAACGGATTCCTCTCCTCCTCCCCATCCTCACCTGGCCTCGCCTCCCGTGTGTTTCCTGACGAGCAGTCTTCATCGCAGTTTTTCACTAACGAACGGCCATTCGTTACAAGTCGGACCAACTCGGGCTGCAGCATCGTCTCCAGGTTTTCCTACCCAAGTGGAGCGCTCCAACTGCCCGCCAGCAGTTTTTTGTTTACGTCGTAGTTGTCGCGGAATAACGTCGTCATCTAATATGTTTTCTCAGCGGTTGTCAAATATAGAAAAATGGTGCGTTGTCGCCACCAACTGGCTAGACGAAACATCCACGTCTGGGTGTTATTTCATTAGCTGATTTTATTCATTTGTGTGGTAGTATTATGCACAATTTGCACTATAAACGTGACGGTCACATGTTCTAAGCACATATATTGCATTACGTTATCCATGTGTGCAAATCTTAAAATTGTAATACATTTTTAATTGAATTTATATATATAAATCAATTCAATATAGATAATATATTTACATATTACTAGCATATTGTGATTTTTTCACTGTGCAACAAACATTTACACGTTTACAAAACGTTGTACCGTTATTGTAGCCTAAATGACCTTTCCTCCCACAAGTAGCCTACAGTAAACACATTTACAACTCAATCTATTTATTTTTTCTTAGGGTGGCAACTCACACATGCAAATTAAGTCACTCAGGAATATGTTTAAATTCTAATGGAGTTCAGCAGGTATTGTGCAGGACAATTAACTGTCCTTTTTTATAATATGAAAACACAACCTTTGAGCGAGTCTGAAATATTCTGTCATTTTACCAGTGGGTGGCGACAAAGGCCACTAACGGGCTTTAGTGGGTCTGAGTCGTTTGATTATGGGTACTGGGTGTGGTTTTTTCTTCTTCTTCTTTTTAAAATAAGGAGAGTCCCATAATTGAATGCAATACATCTTCCGAGTAAAATATGTCAACACACAGCTGCACGTCAGTGTTAATCTAGTTTTGATTTGGTGGTAAATGGGAAAAGCAAGGTCTCAAAGAGAGAACAACTTTGAAACAGGCCCAAAGTCTCATAACAACGATTGAGAGGAAATTGAGGGTAGAGCCCACTTTCTTTTTCAAAAAACTGAAAATGCACGTTTTCCAAAGTAGGTGTAACAGAGCGTTTTGAACCCTGTAAAATCACGTGGCTTAATTTATAGGCTCATTCAGCACTTAACGCTAATGTTGTAAAAAGAAAAAAAAACGTCAAACTTTTTTCTCAAGCTCCGGTTGTGACTCATGTGGTTTGTCAACCTCAAATGGTAATTTTCAGGATATTACACAGCAAAGAGGGCGGAGTGCTGAGGAGCCTTTTTTCTTCCGACTGCCAAGCTCACAATGACAGAGTCCGTCCGGTAGAGCAACATGCCATGTTCTGGATCTTTTGTATGGATTCTCCTCTCCTCATGGGGTACGACTTGTCTTTTTCTTTTTTTCTTTCTTTCTTTCTTTCTTTTTTTTAATCTTATAAAATATCCCCGATACTTGCAGGAATGATTGCGGGCAGTGTGAGGATTCTACCTCATGTGATGAAATACCAAATAGTGATACCTCAGAGGCTGAGGGAGCCATCTCTCATGCATGATGCGGATTCACATCAGGTAACACACTCTACTGTACAATTCTGAGAGTTTTTTTAGCTGTGGGAAGATGTGTTAAAGTTTCATCTCTCTTTCTCTCTCTCTGTGTGTGTGTGTGTGTGTGTGTGTGTGTGTGTGTGTGTGTGTGTGTGTGTGTGTGTGTGTGTGTGTGTATAGACATACCCTGATGTACTTCAGTACTCTTTGACAATTGCTCGGCACAACTACACACTGCACCTGGAAAAGAACAAGTGAGAACACGTAAAATGTCTTTTTTTGTGTGTGCATTTATTTGTAGAAGTATGTAGGTCCGTACATACTGTACTTTCTTTCTTTCTTGATGTGTCAATATTATTGACGTAAAAAAAACTGTTGTTCTCAGAGATCTTGTCGGGAAAAACTTCTCTGTGACACACTATTCTGATCAGGGCACCCAAGTCACAACTACTCCAGATCTTAAGGTATGCACCTTGCTTTCTGTCACTTCTATTTCACTACCGTGATCTAATCCTTGTGTTTGTGATCTTGCATTTTAGTGTGATGTATCAGAACCAGATGCCTGTGTTGTGGACATTTAGACTGTAGCCAGAAATATATATGTTTAATAGTAATTTACAAACACAAAGTGTAGTTTAGGATTACTTTGTCTGATAATCCGACTGAATTGTCATTTTGTTTCACTTTATTCATTCTATTTGAATTACTGAATAAACAGAGATATGGGCTATTCAGAGGTCTGGAATCAGACTTGTGTAATATTTCCAAATATTTATTTTACTGTCCCCGGAATGAATGAATTAAGTACAACAGATCATTTTTCACATGCCGTCCCATTTTGTTACAATTGCTGTCCTGTATTTGGTCTTTTTGCAGTTTTGTAAAATACTGGTGTAGTTCATTTGCTCTCAGTCTAAAATCAAAGTCTTATCTCTGAACTGTTAAATACAAGAACGGTTTTGTAAACTGCACTTATGAGTACAGTATTTCCCAAATATACACCAAGCTACCTGTCAATGCTGTACAATTATGAATGCCATTAAACAATATCTAATTAATTATATGGAAATTGTAGCTTGTGGTCGTCCCATAACCGCAAGGTAGCCAGTTCGATCCCTGGTCTCCCCATCATAGTTCACATGTTGAAGTGTCCTTGAGCAAGACACTTAACCCCTAATTGCTCTCCGGGCGCCTCACAGGGCAGCCCACTGCTCCTAAATCAAGGATGGGTCAAATGCAGAGAAGAATTTCCCCAAGGGGATTAATAAAGGATTCATTAGTATTATTAATCTTCATCATTTCCATTTACAAACGTCTTGTCACTCAATGCAATAGCTGACAGTAATTCATCATTTCAAAATATCTGAATCTAAATCTAAGTTTCTCAACTACAAGGTTTCTCATTATTGAACGTGACACCACCACCACTCTGGTGCAATATTTGAGTCTTATGGGAAGAGGGATTGACATCACCAGGTGAAGTCATTTCCTCTTACCGTGACACAACCAATGTACAATATTATCTTCTTCAAATTAGACCACATTTTGCACTGTGCTTGATAAAAGAAAACACAAGGTGTGAGTTTGAATGTCTCCTTTGAGTCTGAGACAGATAATGAATGTCTGTGCAGGTTCACTGCTACTACCATGGGCACATCGTGGGAGTAGAGGACTCCTCTGCCAGTGTGGGAGTCTGCTCAGGAATAAAGTGAGTAATGCTCAGTCAATTCTTTTTTGCATTCTGTATCTCTAATTACAATAGTTTCTCAAAGTAGAGTGACAAATTGAAGGACCCCCATAATGATTTGAGACAAAAAGTTGCCCGCTGTGACTCATGACCAGTGTGTCCAATCCAAAGAGAGGATCAGTCCCGTCGCTCTGTGTCTGAAAACTTGTAACTTAATCAACAATAACAAACTATTACTGTCAATAATCTGCCGAAGCTGGGAAGCATGATACACAAAGGCAAGTCCAGTAATATAGAATAAGATGCGCTGAAGAAAAATAAAATGTTTTCCTGTGTCCACTCTGAAGTTCCACTTTTGCAACCACAGGGGCTTTGTGCGTCTCCAGGACCAAATGTACCTTCTCGAACCTCTGACCGCGGGACAGCAGGATGGCAGACAGAGCTCCAGAGCTCACAGCGACGAGGGTCTCCACGCTGTCTACAACTACAAACACCTGAGGAGGAAGAGGAGCTCCTGTTCCCATGGAAACACAACCACTTTCTACGATCACGGAGCTCGTCCGTCTGGACTGTTCCAGCTCGGCAGCCTGGTAAAGACGCACAGCGTGCACGCGTACAGAAATACACTAGCGTTTGAAGCTTACAGCTGAATTGTCTTGCATTCCTACATTTAATGAAAACAAAAATACAAACAAACAAGAAAGGGGTATGCAGTAAAATACATACAACTTTGAAAAGTATCCCATCACACAATACACAGTTCTTGTATCATAGTAGTTATGTACCTGCATCAAATGTATAATAAAAAACACGTTTCCCTTTTGTATTTTAAAAATTCCGATACGTTTTTGTTGCATTTAAGTCAATGTAACAATTTGAGACAAACAAAGCAAAATAATAAAGGGCACATGGTTAAAAAAAAAAAAAATAACAACAAGGAGGAATTACATAATTAATCAGAAAATATTTCCATTTTTTTACTGGACATGACGATTAACTTAAATGAAACATAATGTTGAATATTTCAAGAGACAAAGTCCTACTTTTGCATCCTTATGATGACACAAAACATTTGGACTATGAAACACTAAAAACTGTCGGCTTTGTTCAATATCCTTAAACCAAAAGGTTTGTATTGTTTATTTTACAGTTTGTATCACATTTTTTATCCTATCTTATATTTATTTTATGAGCACAGGTTGTACCTGTGTTTGAAAGATGCTGTTCAAATAAAGTTAATTATTTTATGAAACTGAAATCTAATCAAAACAGATACAACTTAGAAGATGTCAACACACTTTAAGTATTGTTGACATCTTCCACCTTTTGTCTTATACAGAAAAGCAGAGCCCAGACCAGAGACCGAACAGGAAAACCCAAGACGGTGGAGCTGGTTGTGGTGGTCGACCACACGGAGGTTAGATTCCCTATTTTCCTGACGCAACCTATTAATGATAATGATCTGCACGATATAGACATTTCCCTTCAGAATTAAATTATCTTTTATATTTGAGATGTTGTTGGTTGTATTACTAATTCAAACAATAATTTATTTTTAGTATAAGAAGTTTGGCAGTAAGAAGACAATAGAGGCCAGAGCGCTTGAAATAGCAAACCATGTTGACAAGGTATGTTTGTTTCTATGTTGTTTATCAGTTACAATGATTTCACATTGTTATGTAAAAAAACATTGATCTTAGGATTAAATGATCTGGGGCAGTGAAATAATTCTCAAGTTCAAATGAGTGTCAAAGCTTAATGTTGTGTAATTTTAAGCACATTTACCTTCTGGAATAATAAAGTATTCCAATTATTTGTACCAGTAATTTTGTGTATTTTTATTGGTGGCAGATAAGACTTTCAACAAGGCAGCACAGCCACGTGTCGGGCACTTGATCAGACATCACTTTCACTGTTGATTAAATACAAGAAATATGTCCTGATACTATCTGTTCTTTACTGACTGGAAAATGACCAATCAAAGGAAGGACACATTCTCTCACTGTGAAAATCTAACTATAACTGTGAATCTTCCCACCTAAGCTGTTATGTTTCACACATATCTCACAATCCTCTTTGTATACTCTGAAAGAGGAGAGTCCACTATGAATGCATCCTCAGACTGTACTAGACCCAACAGTGGTTTCCTGTGGGAGCATTATAGATAATTGGTTCTGTAAATTGTAGCATTACTTTACAATTCATTCAGTTTGGGGTTCATTTCCACTTTCCAGTTTGTGCTTACATGCTGCTCTGTTTCAGCTGTATCGCCCTGTGGGTGTTCGTGTGATGCTGGTCGGTCTGGATATCTGGTCACACAAAGATCAAATGGAGGTCAGCACTAACTCTGAGCTCACCCTAAGTCGCTTCCTCGAGTGGCGTCAGCGCAGCCTGCTGCCGAGGACCAAACACGACAATGCACAGTTCATCACGTAAGAAAGATGCAGCAGTTTTTAACTCGCCACTAAAAAGACATTACCAAGATGATGTGTTAAATGTTTCTTCTTCCTCACTCAGAGGTGTGGACTTCGATGGTTCCACTGTCGGCTTAGCCAACACCAATGCAATGTGCACCTCTAATTCTGGTGCTGTCAATGAGGTAAATATACTTTTTTGTAACATTTCTGTGTAAAAAATATAGAAATTAAAAGCAAATCAATGGGAGTTGTGTGATGTTAATTTCTTCTCCACTTTTGTTTACTACGCACAGGACCATAACACTAACTCAATAGGAGTGGCCTCTACTATTGCACATGAGATGGGTCACAACCTGGGCTTGTCCCATGATTCTGAAAACTGTGTCTGTGGCTCCTTAACATCCAAAAGAGGCTGCATCATGGCTGAGAGTGTTGGGTACGCTCAGTTTCTCACATGCACATGAACTCCCCTAAATCTACTTTTCTTAATATTAAATAAGATAACATTGACCTTCTATTTTCTCTTGTTCTAGCCTTGTGTACCCAGAGCTGTTCAGCAGCTGTAGTCAGCAGCAGCTCAGCAGGTTCTTGGAGGAGGTCAACCCTGCCTGCCTGCTGGATACTCCCGCTACTCATCGCCTCTATGGAGGGCCAGTGTGTGGAAATGCCTTCCTGGAGCCCGGAGAGCAGTGTGACTGTGGCACTGCAGAGGTTTGTGCAACACACAGGGTGCACACATATAATCACACAACCAAAGCACTAAAAGGAGATGCATTGTAATGATCTGTACCCTATGTGTGACTCACAGGAGTGCAATAATCCTTGCTGCAACGCCACTACCTGTAAACTAAATGCAGGAGCCCAGTGTGCACAGGGAGAGTGCTGCCACAACTGCCAAGTAAGTAATGCTCACTATGTCCTCTCTACTGTAGCTGAAGTCACACTGATGATAATTGTGTTACCATATAGCTAGACACGGTCTGACTCTGCTGTCTAGCTGGTTTTGCGTGAGTGTTCTTATTTCAGAAGTTGGTACATCACCATCTGTGTTTCTCTCCGCTCTGCAGCTGAAACCGACAGGCAGTGTCTGCCGAGCAAAGACTGGAAACTGTGACCTGGCAGAATACTGCACTGGCTTTTCTGCCTCCTGTCCGACTGACGCCTACACCCAAAATGGCCTGTCCTGCAACCGTGGAAAAGGATACTGCTACAATGGACAGTGTCCCTCACAGCAGGAACACTGCAAGAGACTCTGGGGACCAGGTACTACACGAGTGAACTACGGTCTGATTTAGATGTTCTTTTATACATTGAGACTCTTACGTCTGCAGCTATCTTGTTTGCTATGATTCTGTTTAGATGCTGACGTAGCTCCAGATGCTTGTTTCCACAAGCATGGAAACTGCAGACAGACTCTGTTCAGCCAAAGATGTACAAGCCGGTACGTAATCAAAAGCCATAGCAGCACTGCAATAGTGCGTATTGATAGTGTGGTATTGTTGGTATCATTGCTTTGTGGTTTTTGGTTCCAGAGATCAATCCTGTGGGACACTGTTCTGCTCTGGAGGCTGGGAGTTTCCAGTGACATCCAGGAAGTCCTTCTACAAAGTAGGAAATGGAGACATATGCAATGAGGCAACTATGAACCCTGAAGATAAATACCCTGCAGATCTGGGCATGGTCCCTGTTGGTACTAAATGTGGCCCCAACATGGTAAGAAAACTGCCCAGGTTGCTGTTAGCAGTTAGCATAAAAACAAACTTTCTAGATTCCAGATGAGTGAACTGTGCCAATGTCTTTCAGGTATGTTACAATCAACGGTGTCAAGACTTTAAAAACATAAAAGTGTACGGAACAAATGACTGCTCTGCCAAATGCAACAACCACGGGGTGAGAAATCTGTTATCCTCTCAAGCCTTTGGAGCGCTATATAGCCATGATAACGTAACTGACTGTGAGTGTGATCTCTGGCAGATTTGTAACCATGAGAGTAAGTGTCACTGTGACCCCGGATGGGCCCCACCTTTCTGCAGTGTGGAGCAGTCAGAACTCCCTGAAGGTATAGTACAAGTCTTTATATGCTTGAACTTTTGATTGCCATGCTTTACAAATGGCTGTGTGTGTATTCCTCTTCTGCTGTGTTTTTCACCAGGATTTAATACTTGAAATGTAGCTCTCATGGACTCAAACAAATGTGCTCTGTTCTCATGAACACTGATTTAATGGAATTCCCCAGTCAATGGGTACAAATACAGTAATCATGTTACAGTGCATTTCGTATCTTGAGCGAGTGACGTACTCTGTATCGTGCTCCTCCCTCAAGGAATATTCTCACAATCAATGTGTGTTCGTTTGTGTGCACAGATGCAGGTCTGGTGGTGTTTATTGTGTCACTGGTGGTCGGCTCACTCCTACTGTCGGTTCTGGTTATTGGGAGTTTGATGTGCTGCATCAAAAAAAAGCGACCTGCAAAGAGGTACAGAACATGATCAGTCTATGTTGGATCACTATGTTTGTACATTTAGCCCCATAGACATTTCCATCCTGTCCATTCTTTAATTTTAACGTCTGTGTGTATATCTTTTTTTAGATGGCTCCAGTCTACCTCAGGACAATCCAACCCGTTGTTTCGCTCAATCGGCGCACGAGGCAGCCCTCGTCTCGGGTCCACACACATCAGCCAGCCTACATTTGTGGAATCTTCCGCCACTCAAGCCTGCAAACCTCTGTCTTCTGCTTCTGCCAGACCACATACTGGAGCACTGAAGCCCAGCAGAACAGCTCCAGTGGTGAGCTCCCAATATACAATGACCACCAATGAGCTCCAGGGATATTCTAAATCATTAATAGGCCATCATTGTTAAAAAGCTGCAAAATCCAGTAAGATTCACGGTTAAAAAAGACAAATCAAGCTTTCACCGTCACTAATCTCTGATTTTTGTCTCTTATAGCCACCTAAGAAAATGTCAGATGTACCTCAGCCATCAAAGATTCAACAGGTAATCTGATCTGCTCTTTTATCTTTAATTAAATGTAGCGTTGTGTATTCTTTAGATGTCTATTGTATTTCAACCAATAAATAAATGTTTTTCTTTAGGTTGTAAGGCCGTTCATGCAGCCTGTTTCAAGCAAGCCAATCTATACTGAGGTAAAATTGCATATAGAAATGGCTTGTATTCTTGTTATTCTATTTTATTAGTTTGCGTTGTTAAATTGTGTATTCATTTTCTTGTCTCTTACTTTTCTTGTCAGAATAAGCCACTACCTCCATCCAGACCTCTGCCACCACTTGCAACAAAGCCAGTAAGTGACATTGCAAGTAATTTGACCTACAATTTTCATTTGTTAGCATTCACACGTTTAACTGTTCTTGCCATTGCCCCTTCTCCAAAAATGTGAACATCTACTCTCTAAGATCATGAAGCCAAAGCCTCCAATGCCTCCAGTGAAGCCAAAGCCTTCTTCGGTCCGGTCTCCACTGCCACACACTCAGCTGGTATGTATTCAGATGGCAGCAGAGCCAGCATGTCTTTTCTAAATCCTCCAAATCCTGGCAGCTGGTATTTAGACATTCCTACTGTTATTCAAGGCATTCACGTTTATAAAGACGCCTTTGCTTTTGGACATTGTCCCAACATAGCAGTGTAATGAGCATGCAGTGGACCGGTGTTGGGGAGTTACTAAGCACATAAACGTCTCCTGGTCACCACTGAATAACAAGAACAAGAGACATATGACGTTAAAAGTACTTGTTTTTTGTAGCTTGCAGGGAGAGCTGCCCTGATGCCCCCTGGCAGGCCCAGATGACGGAGGGAATAATCCTTTGACTGAGGACATTGTTGTTGTCACACCTAAGAAGGACCCTGAAATCCTCTCAGGCAATGCTGGTCTGTTTTAAAGTGGAAGCAAGATCCACTGAAGGATCGGCAATAAGTGAGAGAGTGTTCTGTCACTTGTGGTCCCCCTGAGGATTACCGCCGTCTGTGTTCTGGTTATGTAAGTCTTCAGTATGTTGATTGCTAAACCTGAAGCTGTGATTGTCAGACTCAATTTCATGTGCTTTATAAATGACAAATGGCGATGCTGCCAGGATGATGTGTTTTGTATTTTTAAGGGAAATGTCTCTCTTCCTTCATACTTTAATACGTGAACACTTAATGAGGCAATTGCACTATTGTTGAGGCGGTAACTGTTTTACTGCTACTATTCCCTCACACCGGTTTTGGTACGGCTTGTAAAAGGAATAATGCTGTTAAGGGAATTTAAAATGTCGCACCAACGGGTACTTTACAAATTGTTTTAATTTAGAACATCCCACAATAGGTCTGACTTTTTCCTGAACATTTTTGTACTAACCTCGGTATGCTTGACATTCTGAGACTGAACTTTTACACGCCGCTGTTTTAGTGTGTTGATTTGATACATATTGATTGCAACCTAATTCTCCAAGGGATTGCATATTGTATATAATTATGTGCAGCGGGCCCAGCCTCCAGTCACGTGACCGTGATCCTTCCTTAAAGTGGTGATTCTGCCTCAATCTGTCCTGCAAACTTGTACCTGAAAATTCATTTGAACCGTTCATATTTATTGAGCTCTTCTGTTTGTCTGTGAGATGGAGATAACAATAAAGGTTTCATCACACAATCAGCGTCTCCGTCATTTATCGCCCAGAGGCCGTCATCGTCGCCATAGTTAATTAGCGGTTGCCGAGCAACGCCTTAAACAACCTGGTATCAGGGGGAAGCTAACAAGCTAAAAGTCAGCGGAGCGATCTGGATCTTTCATTGTAAACTCTCCAGAAACATATGTTGATGGAAGAGCAATGGACCGAGAACTGAACCAAGAGGAGCTGCGGGCTCTGTACGCGTGGATAGACAGCATATCTCTGTCCCGGCCCAAGAAACACATCACCAGAGATTTCAGCGACGGAGGTACCGTTTACCGACGCGCCTCATGCACCACTGAGAGGGCCGGGACCGTCAACTACCTTGATAACAGCTAAACGAGAACTTAGATAGTCTTATACCCTGTCCTGGACGTTATCTGTACTCTGTAACTCACTAATTAACTAGTTATCTGTACTCTGTATCTAGTTCACTCACTAATTAACCATTAGTTATACTCAGAGGTGTCAAGTAACGAAGCCTTACTTAAGTAGACATTTTGGGTATCTATACTCTACTGGAGTATTTATTTTTCAGACGACTTTTTACTTCTACTCCTTACATTTTCACGCAAATATCTGTACTTTCTACTCCCTACATTTTAAAAATAGCCTCGTTACTATTTCATTTTGGTTCGTTTTCATTCCGGCTTGTCATCGTTCAAAAACACACACACAAAAAAAACCTCTCCGCCCCGTTGCCCACAGATACGTGCGTGCGCACACAGGTGAGCGCTGAGCGTTGAGCACACACACCAGCGGACAGAGAGCGTCGAAAAATATGTCGCGTGAAAAGTAGACCGCTATATCCGCTCCCAGGGTGAAGATGGCAACCGCATGTTAATGCTCAGTAGTACACATATGGTACTTTAATGTATTTGCATTGTAATAAAATGTGATCATTTTCAATGGGCATATATGCAGCTGAAACGGGTGGCAGGCACTGATTTGCGGGGGGGGGGGGGGGGGGGGGGGCACTTTTTTTTTTACAGCCTATGGTAGCATAGTAGTTCAACTTTTCACCTATAATCGAACTCCGGCACAAAAAGGTGACAGACGGTATTATTTAGAATCTCACAAGCTAATAAATAGGCCAGCTGAGCAGGTAGCCTACCCAATAGAATTAGACATGAACTGTAGGCCTATGGCAATCAAACAACACAGCAATCAAGTAACACATAAGTCCCACAATATATTGTATTGAAAGATCAGCAGATAGCAGATTCAGCCACAACAAGACATTTTAAAAAATAGGCCTAAAAAGGTCTAAAATGATTAGGCTAACACATCCAGCAACAACATTAACAACAACAATAACGATAACAACACACTCAACAACAACACACTGTCCGGTGTTTGTCCGAAACAGAGCGGAGCGCAGCAACGACGAAAAGGGCCTACCAACAGCTAGCCTACAACAGAAATTAAGAAGACATTGCTTTGCATTACATGTTTGTTTGTTTGTTTGTTTTCCCAAGAAAGAACAAACACATAGGCCTACAACCAATCATTTAGCCTAGTCCATAGGGCCAGCAGGCTGGATGAAACCAGATAACTCACCATTAGTAGAGCGGGAGACGACGGTTGGCCGCCAAGTGAAATCTGCGTAGGACAGTGTCCCTCCATTCACTCCTGAACGTCTTTGTTAAGTCCTTCTCCAAAGCATAATCAGGTTGGCCTTTCATTTGTGGAGCATCGACTGTCTGTGATCAAAATGATTTTGCTCCTTTTTTTCAGGAGAAATGTAAAAATCTGGCAAGTATTTGTCATTATTATATGTTATAAAGGCTTAAAACACTGTGTAAAAGGTTAAGAAATGTATTTGAATTTGTATCATATTTCTCTACTAAACAATTGAAAATGAACATGACCAAAGCTTTTGAGATTACAGAAATGAAATGTAACCTATTTTACATCTTCTCAAACAGTTTTGTTTGCATAGAGCATTCAATATCCATGTTAAAGGCTTTTATATGTGTCCGTGTCCAGGCGTTTCAGAGATTTGTTTATCTCCCTGAAGCAGTTCCGGTCCAGCTGAAGACAGAACCCATTATTGCCCTCCTCAAACAGCCAGACAGGCTTTTAGAGGCAGCTAGTACACTGTTTCCTCCCCAAAATGACTTTCTGCCTTTCCTTTTCCCACTGTCCTTCTTTGTGTTTGTGTGGACAGAAAAGTGGCCTTTAGTGAGGAGTTTAGGTGGGCCAGCAAGTGGCAGAACTCTCAGAAACTATACTAATACTATTATTTACAACCACAACATATTATTTCCAAAGAAAACACCACTCAAAAGGCAGTGAAAAGCCAGTCAAACTCTCTTCCCTGCTCTCTGCTGCTGCTCTGCCCTGCTCTCTTCCACCCCTCCCCCACAGACAAGCTCGTTGCCGTTTTTCTATACCATTACCGTCATGGCATTGGAAATCTACGCTTCTTAGCGTTCAGAATCCGTTGGAATTACGTCGATGGCGTAAATATTTGAGGAGTTACGGTAATCTTAGTTTTGCATCATGTTTGCATATTACCTCCTGTGACAGCTCCTGTCGCCGGCGACAGAGAGTTGCGCTCTTTTTTTTTTTTACGTGTGATAAGTGATTGACAGGCTTGTCCGTCCAGGGCGGGCCCAGACGAGTCCGAGGGCGGGCCCGGCCCCCCAAGGCCCGCCCATAGCGCCGGGTCTGAGCCTAGTGCATCCCACATTTTTCAACATAACATTTTAAAACATTATGGCCTTTATAAAAAATATTGTTTTGGGGGAGGTGGGGTAGTGCACTATAGGCCCCTGAGACGCGGCTTAAGAGTTTGTCCTTAATGGAAAAAAACATTCCCCTTACATTACTTTTACTTTTATACGCTTAAGTAGTTTTTAAACCAGTACTTTTACACTTTTACTTAAGTAAAAAGCTTGAGTTAATACTTCAACTTTTACAGAAGTATTTTTAAACCCTAGTATCTATACTTCTACTTGAGTAATGAATGTGATACTTTTGACACCTCTGGTTATACTCTGTAACTAGTTCACTCACTAATTAACCAGTCATTATATGTACTCTGTAACTAGTTCATTAACTAATTAACTAGTCGTTATATGTACTCTGTAACTAGTTCACTCACTAATTAACCAGTCATTATATGTACTCTGTAACTAGTTCATTAACTAATTAACTAGTCGTTATATGTACTCTGTAACTAGTTCACTAACTAATTAACCAGTTCCTATATGTACTCTGTAACTAGTTCATTAACTAATTAACTAGTCGTTATATGTACTCTGTAACTAGTTCACTAACTAATTAACCAGTCGTTATATGTACTCTGTAACTAGTTCACTAACTAATTAACCAGTCGTTATATGTACTCTGTAACTAGTTCACTAACTAATTAACCAGTCGTTATATGTACTCTGTAACTAGTTCACTAACTAATTAACCAGTTGTCATGTGTACTCTGTAACTAGTTCATTAACTAATTAACTAGTCGTTATCTGCTCTAGCTCAGTGATGACCCGTAACATCACTGCTATGTAGACAGAAGAACAGGTGATACACCTTTAGCTTTACTGTCTATATGCCAGGCAAGTAGAGCTAAATTCAATTTGGATAAGCTCGCAGTGGGGGGTGAAGGAAGAATATGACTCCCTCATCTTTTTCTTGGCTATTTCGTAGTTTGTCAGCTCAAATGTCTGCTTGCTTATTTGTTTGTTTACTTAAACTGGCTTCTCTGGTGAACCCTCTGTAGTGATGGCTGCAGAGGTTGTCAAGTATTTCTTTCCAAAGTTTGTTGACCTGCACAACTATATTCCGGCAAACTCCACACCGCAGAAGCTCAGTAACTGGAACCTTCTCAACAGGCAAGACATCATAAGACTCGTGTTTATTCATTTGCTTATTCAAAGTGCATGCATCTGATGAAGGTCGCTGCACCCATAGGCAGGAGACTACAAGTAGGTCGTGATTAGGAAGGAAGGTGCCACACAGCCACTGCCCTGGAGCTGGACATTTTCAATTTTCAATATGTCCACATCGTTCCAGAACATTCTTACACAAACACACACTCAACAGAAAAGTTGGTATCAAGATTGATATCTCTTAATCCAAATGACAGTAACTGCTTCCTGCTTTTCAGTCAAATGTTATAATTTGTTGAGCACAACCAAGGGCCTCTGCATCTGGTCATGAGAACCAATCCAACACACACCCACTCATCCTCTCCCAGGCCGGGGATGTGGCACATAGCCAGCGAGAGATTTATGGCTCTCCACTGTAAACAAATTGGTACCTTTATCAGTTTATCATCACCATGCATTGTCATAAGTTAAACCTGCTTTTGCTGTTGTAACTAATTCTAATTTTCATAAGTTATTTATTGGTTATTCCTTATTTTTATTAGAAACATCTGTGTTTTTTCTTCTGTGAGCAGGAAGGTGTTTTCCAAGCTGAACTTTCACGTGCCTGAGGACACAGTGAAGAGGATTGTACTGACCACTGCAGGAGCGATAGAGCCTGTACTGGGCGAACTCAGAGAGAAGATAGACAAGAAGCTGGAGCACAATACAGAGAATATACTGGTGTGTACTGTATGTCTCTGTGTGTGCGCTCATAGCCCTTCCATTAGCATAAGCCCTGTTTTGTCTATTTGAAGGCTAATTACTAAATAATTAATTACTGTGGTCTTCTGTCTTCCATTGTTGCAAGAAAAACAACCACATTTTGAACACATTTTTCCTCTGAACTCAGGATTTGGAATACTATGAAACCAGAAACCAGGAGAATCCTCACCTGCTACCTGCAGGTAGTTATTCTGTTATTTAATTTACGCGAAACCTGAAATACCTTTTATTTCTTTCACCAACTTTTCTTTACTCAATCCACACATTTGTAAAAAGTTATCCTCTGACCAACATGTCTATTGCCATATTTGGAATTACATTACATCACAGGACATTACGATTTATGCAGAACTTACAACCGGAAGATCCTGTGATTAAGTCAGTAGAATGGGGAATTCAAATGAATTACAGAAACATCGACTGCTGAATTAACAAGAGCGTTATGACTGTGTTTTGACCGCACGCCTTGTGCATGATGTGTCATTATGTTAGTGTCATTTGTGAAGTGTAATAGCTGACACAGTCAGTCTGTTACCTTGACTGAAGCTGCACAGTCTTAAATGTGCCTCTCTTTTTTTAGCACAGGGAGGGAAGTGGGTGACTATTTTTAATGGTGCTGTATCTACTGGTCTGATGACAAACACAAAATCAGCATATTCAAGACACACTGAGGTGTTATTTTGTGTCTCAGAGGACTGTTTGGTGACCGATGTGAAGGTGGATTCAGCCTCTGAAAGCTTCTCTACTTCCTTCCGTCTCCAGCCTGTCCTGATATTGTCAGCATTTGCGTCCTGCTCACATCTCTGTGTTAATGCTAATCTTTCCGACAGATAGCAGCGACCACACAGAGACACAGGCATACCTACATTTAACGGCATCAGACAGGGCAGATTAGAGAATGCCAACACCTTTAGGGAGTAAATCGGTGACATGTCTTTTTTCTGTTTGCCACACCTCATCTGTCCCTGAAACAACCCTGTAAAGCTGACCTCAGGCCAGCGCCTCCTCCCTTTGCTCTTTCCTCTTCCATCTACTCCCCATCCGCTATCAGACACACAACCCAGGTCCTCATATCAGCTCCCAACATCACCAGATGGCCTTTATCACTGGATTGAGCTCAGCACTGCAGGACTTAAAGGCCTCCTCATTTTTCTCTTTCTCCACCTTCTAATCTTACTTCCCTGTTTCTCCCTCTTTCTGCTCCCGGTCATCGGCTATCTGCCTCCGATCCTCCTCCCTTTGCCCTAGTTGTGTCCGTAAGATTTATTGGATGAGTCCCTTAAGGTTTCTACCAATAGCAGAGTTTTTAGTCATCTTGGTGTGTTCACATTATAGTTGGAGGAATGTTATAGTTTTGTTTTGTTGTCTTCAGAAATTCATCAGACGGAAGCGATATGTGTGACTCAGACGAAAGATGAAAAAAGCAGAATAAAAAAGGGGTATGACCAAAAAATGTTGCTTTTAATATGATTTAAATGAATCAAAAGCAGTGCTCCTCATATTAATGTGTCTTCTGTTTTTTCATTGTATAGTAAACCGCAACAGATAGCGCAGTTGTACCCAGACATGGACCCTAGTACACGACTACTCCTTCTGGAAAAAGAGCAAGCTGTCATGGCTATGCAGGAGACTGTTGAGGTACACACACACACACATGCACACACACAAACACACCAATCCTGGAAACACTCGGCTGACTGTTAGAACATCTGCAAACAAAGTCGTCTTCCGTTGTTTTATTTCCTGTGGAGGAAGAGCTTTGTCATACATGTAATATTGTTGCAGGTGTGTGTGTGTGTGTGTGTGTGTGTGTGTGTGTGTGTGTGTGTGTGTGTGTGTGTGTGTGTGTGTGTGTGAGAGAGAGAAAGAGAGAGAGAGAGACGTTTAGATGTGTGTGATACATATGCGTCATAAGCTGTGTCAGCAATGGTGGTCAGTGAGTCAGTGTCTGTTCAGCGGATATAACTTTTTTTCTTCTCTCCGTGGCCACATCTGCATGTTAAGAAATAATAATGACACAAATGTGCAACATCTCCTTTTTTAGCAATTTTGGAAGTTTTCATCAGTAAGATAATTTTTCAGTTTTAGAAATGAACCTCACCTAGTTTTACCACATCCTTTTGCGTGTGTGTGTGTGTGTGTGTGTGTAGATCCTGCAGATGAAAGTGAAGAGGTTAGAGCATCTGGTTCACTTGAAGGACCTGCGTATTGAAGATCTGATGCGCCATCTGGAGACATACAAAGCAAAAGGAAATACACGCTAACATTAAAAGTGTTTGTTTCAAGAGGATTTCTCTAATTTGCATCTATTTTTGCAGCTACTGCATATTATGTCTTTGTGTTTAAATCTTTGCAAATGAGAATCTACTATAAATGGTGTGTGTAGAATGTGATTTCCAAGTGTTTATGTATCGACGGTCTTCTTTGACCTTCTGTGCCTTTACACAGCCTACGACTTCTGACCTCAAAGTGCTCAATACATCAACTGACCTCTTTAACATTCCAAATAGTCTTTTTGAACATGTCAGAGTGGAGCAAATCAGCAGAGTAAAGATTTGAAACAGTGAAATGAACCAAACAAAATCGTATGCGGTGTTAGATTTATGACTGTCAACACTCAATTACTGGCCAAGTTTAAAATTACATTATTAATTTTCTATGCAACTCTTGTTCCTGTTCAAGTGTGAAGTTTGGTCAAAGATAGATCGCAGTTATTAATGACTTAACTTTCCACTGTTTCAAGCATAATTTTCAGAATGCATACAGATAACCAAATATAGTAAACCACAGCTGACACGGATCACAGCCTGTTCTCTGTCTCTTGAAATATAAAGCTTACTTCCCTTTCTGAAGTATCAAGTCATGCCAGTGAGATGGGGTTGGGCGGGTTGCTTCACGTTATTCGTCAGTGTTCGTCTCTCCATGCGTAGTCTTTTGATCCGACCTCTCTGTTGGTGTAGAACAACAAGAGACAGGCCCCCTGCTGAGCTGTATCAAGATCAGCTGATCTTCTTCAGCGGCCTGCTGCTGTGACTGAGCTCTGTCGGGCTGATCATCTTCATACCACCTAATCAATCACCATTATTGAGCTTACAGCAATATAACACTGAGGTACAAAGCTCGGTGGCGAGTTAGTGAACAACTAGTTTGGCACGTTAGTAACTCAGAACAGCTCTCCAGGCTTCTTTATGTCTTGTCTGTTCTGGGCCCACTCTAGTTTATTCAGATGACATATTTGCACCATCAACTCCTGTCTTGTAACTGTCTCAAATCATTCCTCTTTTGTGAAACAGCTTATACTCCAATAGAGTACGTTAAGTAAAAGCGGATGGCGAGACTCAGCTAATCAGCTAAGACAGCTTCCTCCATTTTTGACTATGTCCCTATAAAGGTCAGCACTGTCAATGCAGCTTGCTATTGGTCAACTGTGGGAAATGTAGGACTAAAAGTTCACACACAACCCCTCCCCCATAAAAAATAAAAAAAACTGTTTTACATGGTGTGACCAGGCCTTAACTCAAGGTAAGATATTTTTTCAGAACAAAGCCCCATTCAAAGATACAAATGTTGTCCAGGCTGAGTGGAAGCCTACTCCTTGTGATGAGTAAACTGACCTTTATCTGTTAAATTGATGCACTGTCCCTTTAAAGGTTGACTCATAATTCACAACAGGAGAATAAAACGAGAACAAAGGACAAATAGGTTGATCAAGACACATATCATGCAACACAGAATTAGGTTTAGAGCTGACATTTTTCAGCTGACTCGTGTCATGACTGCAAAATCCATCCTGAGGGTCACCACAGAAATGTAGAGGAGAAAAGTGCAGTATGTGTGTGTGTGTTGTGCACCAACACACACACATATGATAGGAATGTGAGGAAAAAGCTTCAGAACAGAGCAGCGACCGATGATGGCGCTGACTGCAGCTGGTGAGTCGTAGATTTACAGGCCTTGACTCAGAGATGAGGAACCACACCCTTGTATCTCTGTGGAGGGACAAATCCAGAGGAGTCAAGGCTAGAAGGATCATGCAGGATCTGATGATCAGGGACAAAAGGAAGGAAAGTGAAGCGCTGGCTCATCCAGGAAGCAGCAAACGTGACCTTGACACCACTTCCTGGGAGGGGAGGATTTTAAACCCGTTGGCTTTGCACCCCTGACCCCAAATCAGATCACCCAATTAAATGAGCCCAGACATCCACACAAAAAACTCTTTAGTTAAGTAAACAAGTTGAGGATGAATGAAGTTTCAGGAAAAAAAACAGATCTGGGGTCAGACTATAACTATGCACCCTCCTTCAGAAAGCAAAGACTGATGGTTTGGCTGTGACATGATCTGTAAGGACTGAGAGGCCAGAAGAGGAAGCTATCCATCATCTGGTTATTCAGGCAGTAGTCTCACACACACACACACACACACACACACACACACGCTCACACACTCACACACTATGACTGCTTCCCGGAAAGCCTTTGTGAACGGCTGACTGGCCTTGCTGAGGGCAGGACTTGAGGTTTAGAGTCAGTTTCTTGGGATGACCATTTTACAGACTCGTCAGACACACACATTATGTGTGTTAGAACAACAGGGATTGTGATATATTGTGTATGTATATACAGTAAACATTCACTGAATCATCCTTGTGTCGCCACAAACACCCAGCCGCCTAAATAAGTGACTGACCAACATGCACATTGTATGAATTTTTACTAAAATATTTGATGGAATAAATTACTGTGGTTTTGTTTGGGATCAAATAAGATTTTCCGCATTTGTTCAGAAATAATAATATATCACCATTTGTAAACCTGTGAAAAACCTTTACCCTGGAAATAATAGTTTGTGAATGTATAGAAAGAAATATGTACCCCCTTCAGTAAAAACAATGCCCAAAATCCAAACTTGTAACTTCAGTATGTATGCACGTGTAGTTTAGGTGTCTTTTTTTCTTTCTTCTTCTCTTAATCGGTGCACAGATGTAAGCAATAGGTTCCTTAGCCATTGTGTAACCTCACAGTTGATTACTTTTGTGCACAAGCTATTTTTTCCTCATGCAGTCTTATAGCTCCACAGTTCTCTAATCCAGCAGTTCTCAACCTTTTTTCAGTGATGTACCCCCTGCGAAATATTTTAACCACCGCAAAATCATTTTTGGTTGAAAAAAATATGTAATACACAGCATTGTGCCATCAGTGTCTGCTTTAATATAGAATATATACAATTCAGTTTATGAACATACTTATATTTTATTTAATATTTATTAAATAACCATTTTTAAAGGATTTTTGAATGAATGCTAATTTTAAATATATTTAAATGAAAAATATCATGTACCCCCCTTTGAGAACTGGCTCCCCATCCAATTGACCCTTAATTGAGCCCATACTTATGCATAGTTAAACTTGTGTAGTATTTAACATGGTGTTAGCCTGCCTCCTGCTGGCATCCAAGTGTAATACACAACATTCACACAAAGCAGCACTGCTGGAGAAGAGAGGTACCAAAATAGGTTTTATTTTACATAAGAACATTGTCAAAACTTGAAAACATTTTTTGCATATAAACCTTTTAGAACAAGGAGACAGTGTTTTAAATTTCACAGATTGTAC
The DNA here is from genome assembly GCF_910589615.1 of Taurulus bubalis. Taxonomy (NCBI): domain Eukaryota; kingdom Metazoa; phylum Chordata; class Actinopteri; order Perciformes; family Cottidae; genus Taurulus; species Taurulus bubalis. Next base: position 14,225,788 of record NC_136602.1, read on the forward strand.
AAAATATTGACCAAAAAAAAAAATTCATTAATTTATACTCCACGTTTGCATCTTTATTTGAACCCACCACCAAAGCAAATGCAGTATGCAGCCCTTAACTGCCATTCATAGGTCAAGTAAACATCACCACATCTTCCAAACACTAGTAGATTCTACTGCTATATCCGTCTTTCTCAGGTAAAGTCTGTGATGAGGCCATAATGTTCAGTTTGTACATCCAAGTTCTCAAGAAGTCTCACAGTTAAGTTCAAATGGAGCTTTTTAGTTTCTAGGAATTACTGAATCTTTAAGTCTGGGCTAACCCATTATTATTTAAGGCTTGCATTCTGAAAAGTGGAAGTACTATATAATAGAGCTGAACAAAATCCAAAAGCATCATAACATAATAAAAAACTAGCACCAACTTGCATCACTTTCAAGCCCAAGCTTTGTCAACATTCATCTTTTAATAGAGCAACGCTTGTTCTTGTGCTGTACTGGACTCATATCGTCACACACTACTGATCAGAGATTAAACAAACTCACTTGAGCGTCAGTTAACACTGTAATTAGGAGCTGTGTGTTGGCATTAAAATTGTCTTCTTTTGCAGAGACTGAAAAACTGTGCAGCCTATCAATTCTTGCGTTACAGAAAAATGTAAACATCGACCATAGAAAGAAGATTCTGTTTATAACTTTTATACTTTGACAAACCGACATGCTCAATGTCTCAGATGCTCATGTCAAATATTTGCAGAAGAGACAGTTTTATTCTAGTAAAACCAAATCATCTTCAAATCAAAGTTACTTTCTTGCCAACATATTTTCAATGTTTTCTTCTTGCACAATTGTCAATTTTTACTTTTTAGTGTGTAAGCTCTGTCTAACATTGAGCAGCTTTTTGTGAAAAATGTAACTCAATTTCCTGAGCGTTTACATTTTTCTGAATAAGCTGTATAGTGGAGTTGGCAGACAATCGCAGGCACTGCTAATCATCTGAATTAAGCCACTACACATTTCCACATGCCCTGATAACCGAAGCCAGATGGAGGAAAGAAAGATGTACTGCGCGACTTCCTCCTGTGGCACTATCACACAAGTGTTTTATTGTTACACTGCCATATTAACTAACTGAATCATTAATCAACTTAAATGAGCTTTTAGAAAAGATCTGACTGACTTTCTATTGGCAGCACTAGAACCCTTTTTCTCCCCTCACAGTAAATGCCACAGCATGTCTTAGTGCGTCATCTCAAGTCTTCATGAGGTGCTCTCAGCTACAACTAACAGCAAACTACCGCCAAGCTAACAGAAAAAAAACTGCATTACCACCAACCTGACACCACTGTATATTTACTATATAAACTGCGAAACACACAATGAAAGACCTTCAACTTTAAAGACTTGAGAATCTGTAGGATTGTATCCAACGTTATGCAAATTCAGGGACAATTTAACAAAGCCAGGCCACTTGTTTCTACCACACTATCGTTTAAAAATAAAACTTTCACAGATCGGTTTTCATGATTTCAACCAACTGGAAACGCTGTAAATGACAAATGTATAATGCTCATAACTATTTTGAGTTCATCCACAAGCAGCATTTGATGAGGTGTGATTAACAGTCCTCACATTCCTTCATGGTGCGAGAGAAGAGCCAACTAGTGACTTAGTGTAAGAGAAGATGGCACAGAGATGACCTACCCACAATGCACGCTTACACAAACCAAACCACACCACATTTAATTAATTAGTGTCACCTGTTTGTTTCCAGTTCAGCTCAACTGGAAATTAATTCTCAAAACTTGTTTTCATCACTTGTCTTGCATACAAACAAACAAAATGAATGCAGATCCAACAGCAAAGTTAAACACTGCACTGATTGCAAGCACGTGGAAATAAGGACGACTTCTTGCTGTCGCCTTCCCAGGCATAAGCATTTATTATGCTTTCGATTTTTAACTATGGCATCATTCTTATTCCTAAAACTTTTCTTCCCCAAAAGATTGGAAGGTTTAAAAAAAAAAAAGAAAAAAAAAGAAAAAAAAAGAAAGCTTTCCCTTTTATCTTGCCCTCTAGCCCTCACTTCCGCTTGCTTTTAAATTTTCACACCCTTTCTTTGCCATTTAAATTTAAGACTGAAGTGCATTATTCACGAAACTAGCTACAAAGCTATCCCACCCATCGTCTTCAGTTCAAAGCTCCCCACCTTACAGACAAGACAAGTCCTCATCAGGTTCTCCTGTCCTTTGCAGAGGAAGAGCTGTGGACTCATTGCCCTTCTGGTTGAGCATTGGGCGGATGAAGGGAGCGCACAGACTTAGGGGGGCTGTTGCTTCCCTCTACAAACATGGCAGGGATGTCCTGGCCAAAGTAGATCTTACTGTTAGCTGCTATGGCCTGGTACTTCATCAGCTCCATGTACGCTGGGGTTAACTTTGCCTGTAAAAATTTGGAAGAAAGACAACAGTATGTCAGGATTAGATTTAGGTTGGGTCATTATCAGAGGTCATTATTACACTGAACGCTAAACTGTTTGCAGCATGTCGGGGCTTCGCCGATAACAACAAACATGTTTGATGTTGATTGATGACATCAGTATTTTCCAAGCAGGACCATAACAGCCAATGAGAGAGACAAGCCGGAGCAACCAAGTGTTTCCAAGCAACACAATAATCTTAATAATATCTTCTATAATATGACTGTAGTGTGTGCATTTTTGAGATGATTGAGAAGAACATCTGTGAAGGGTCTCCTTACGTGTGTGAGGCAACCTGATGTCAAAATCGGTTTGGATTTTAGGCCTCCTGTAGTTTTAATCTGACCTGACAATGTACAGCATGGCTAAATGCGAACATTGCTGATGGCTTTTGGCTATGGAGGATGTTTCCAAAAAAGGATTGAATTCAGTGCGGAGGTGGTTGATAACATCAACATTCAGAGAAAAGAGAACAACAGCCACATACTCCGCTGTAACTACACCGACCATGAGACGAATCCATTCAGGGTGTGATTCAGCTCAGGGACAATGATTAAATCAATCAGGACATGGTACTTCCCCTTTTTGTATTATATTGTCACAATATCATTACTATTATACCGTAACAATGATTATAGTGTAGCTTTCACAAATATACCTCCTGATATTGTAACTTTCTCTTTAGGCGATTAGATGTTGTCTGTGTGTTAATGTATACAATCATGTCAACAGCATTTTTTTACCTTGTTTGCGTCAGCAAACTTTTCAGCAGAGTAATACTCAGCATCAGCTTTAGCCTTCTCCCTTGCCAAGAAGGCAGCATCTGAAACAGAGAGACAGTGTTGAATGAGACAGACACGTGACAGACCAGTTCACCAGTCGCCACCACAAACAGGAATATACAAAATCATCTCAGAGGAGAGAACTGAAAGCAGTGAGGCTTACCCTCTATTTGAGAGATCCTCTTCTCCGTCTCTTTCTCCATCACCTTCTGCTGGAAATGGATCTCTGCGACCTGGGCCACTTTCTGAGCCTCTATGGGACAGAAAAACATGAGAGCTCTCAGATGTACAAAAGTTGGAGGGAGATAGCAGGGCTACACATGAGTAACTAAAAGGGGGAATAACAGCCATACAAATGACAACCCGGCAGGCTGATTTATGGTAAAACAGCATCACATTTACCAATAACGGCCCTCTTTCTTTCAGTCTCGGCTTCCTTTTCCACCACCCTCTGAGTCTGAGCTGTAATTAACAGACGAGTCTTCTCTGCTTCCCTGCGTATACAACACACATACACAAAAAAGGTTCTTGCAAATATTTTACTTTCTGTGTAGTCTTACTTGACGTGAGTGGGTGGGTAACAGGCAAACATTTGAAACATGCACTAAGACAGCGCTACCAAGTACAGAATTACAAACTCACATGAGTTCAAAGTTCCTCCGGATAGATTCAGGGATCTTCGGCTTGGTAACACGGACTGCCTTCGTCAGGATGTTCAAACAGTGCAGAGGAAGAGAGAGACAGACAAATAAATTGTAAAAAATAGTCAGAATGATTGAAACGGGCAGAGAGCTTTAATCAGGTTCGTTTGGGTTTTCAAGTTAGAATTTGTCTACGGTCATGTGATGGTTGCGTTTAAATGTGTCATTTGGGCTACAAGTCATTAGGAAACAACAGTACCAGAGAGTGCTTCGACATTGGCTCACAGTTCAAGCTGGATTTATAGTTAGTGCAGGGGATTAACAGCAGTCCTGAGGACTGAGGATACCTATGCTTTAGGTCAGGGGAATGCAACCGTAGGCATGGGTGCAACCATTGACATGTCAACAGCCAATGGCACACTAGCAAAAGGTGAAGTGCCTCTCATCCAAATGTATTTTCTCGGATGTGGATGTTTTCATAAGGATGGCAGCTTTCTTGAATTTGACCCGCCATGGATAAGGGCAGGCACTTTCAAAAAAATACTTGGCAGGTGATTGGATGAACCATCTGTCCAACAAACTCTGGCTGAAGGCAGTCGGAAGACTCAAATAACAAAGTTTTGCAAGTCGTCCTGCCTACATCAAAGCCACGGCTTTGTCTCATTTGGAGACTACTGCAAATACTACGATGTGCAATCTCGGTTTACGTTCTTATTTCATAACTGTGACAGAGAGCAGCAATCACATTGAGAAAGTTTGTAGTGTAAATTGCGAGATGTGCGTTCCTGATCAGGAGAAAACAAGTTCTCCTTTCTTCAACTTAATGCTGTCTTCACTCTGAACTATCTCCACCAGCATCAGCGACTTGCAAAAGAAACCACGAAGCACCCGAGCTGACTAATCACATTCCTTGCGCATAAGGCGACTATGGCACGGTCTAAGAGCAAAACTACAGCTTATATGTGCTCAGGCTCTGTATGGCATAACCCAAGTATGCACAACTATAAATCCGGCTTACTTCTCAACATGCGTCTTTTATTTGCAACCAGTATATTGAAACCTTGAGCAAGCCAGAATCTCGCCGTCACTGTGACTTGAATCCCAGAATCCTCTTTCTACTTACTGTGCCTCTCAAGTTATGGTTGTTTGTGTTTAAATACCTGTATTGTAAGTCCAGGTGCCATAACATTAAGATCTTTCTGCAAAGCAATCTTCATGTTCTCATCTATAATGTCTGCAAGACAAAAAAACAGCTGTTGTTTTTAGATATATTATCTATTGTGCTTTTCCAAGGAAATGTGTTGCCACAGCAGCAAAAGCATACTCACCAAATAACTCAATGTAGACCTCCTGTAGTGTGTGCACACTGCAGAACTGATTGAGTTCATGGTGAATCTTGTTGAATATGAGAGTTTTGTCGTAATCAGCTGTGTAGTTCCTCACAATTTCCACCACTGCAAATAAACGAACAAAGGCAACCGTTGTTGTAACGCAAAGCAGCTGGGAGGGTAAAGAAGTAAAATGACAAAGTTCTGCAATGAAACTAATGGAACATGTTGTACCTGCTAAAGGGACTAGCATGTTAACAACTTCAATTCTGTCGAAATAGATCATCACACCACCACTGTGAAGAAAAAGGTAAGGAAAATTTGTTATTAAGTCAATCATTACAATACAATAAGTAAAGCCACAATGTAATATACAAAAACACAAAGATTGAAAAGATATAGGTAGAAGCATAATGCTTATATATTCCTATCCTAAATTATTATCAATTAAATCAGATAATTAATTCAATATAAAGAAGAAAAAAATCTCTCTATATATACACACACATACATACATACATACATACATACATACATACATATATATACACACACACACACATACATACACATATACATATATATATACACACACATATATACATACGATTCACACTTGTAACCCTGAAAAATTGTTTTACAAACAATCCTTTTGAAAACCAAAAATGAGTTGACCATTCTTAAATTAATGTTAGCGTTGTTCCAAAATTGAACTCCTTCAATAGAAATACAACATATACATTTTCAATTTCTTAACAGCTACATCAAAAAGCTCAGTCTTACCTTGTTCCACAAGGCACATTCTTGATCTCATCAGTTTGGAGAGTGGTCTAAAACATAAAAAATAAAATAATCACATGATCTGGTAAAAAGATTATTCTTCAACAACACAGACCATTTTATAAACATGTATCGGGATTTAACACGTGACATGATCATTTTCCCAAGTTTTATGTTACTAGTTTTTTTATTTATTTAAAAACTAGTAGATAAAGTAGTGCATGCTTGTTTTAAGTAACGTGGAATTCCATCTTTAATGCAAACGAAGGTGAGCATGTATTTAATGGAATTTTAGAGTTAATGGTAAAAAATAATAATTAAAAAAAACAGTTGCTGTTGAGGTGGTCACAGCTGTTGAGGATACAAATAAATAAAACGCTACAACCTGAATATTATTTTAATCATTATAGGTTTGCTAAAAATAAAAGACCAAAGAACTCTCAGTGGCATAAGCTCTAAAACAATGTTATTATAATTGTACTTAATTATAATTAATTTGTCCAATACAAAATATTAAATGATATGCATATTTAGTAGCACATTTATTATGTATTATTTAGACTAAATAATACAACATAAATGTACCGCAGCCATGGTTGAATGGCAACTGTTCTCATGCTGCAGCTGATATATTTATAGAAGATCCCATTCTGTTTTTTATGCATCAGCACATTCTGGTTGACTCTTACATTGCACAGGCTTCTGCTAACAGGCCAAGTTCCAGGGCTAAAAAGGTAAGCTTACCTGCACTGATCTGAATGTGGTAATGAAAGGCATCATAATGTGATATCCAGGACCGTTGGGAGAAGTCAGCAATGCCCCACCCCTAAAACAAATACAAACAAATGATTTGGTCTGACTTTTTAACATTAGATTATCTACCGACTATAAAGGGGGACAAAAGAAAAGGAATGAAAGTTGTTTGAGGGTGTAACAGAAATGTATGAGGGTGTAGTTGAATAGCATTAACTCACAGGGTATCCTTGCTTCGTCCAACTCATGGACATAGTCAACAATTAAGGCCTTATGTCTAGGTTACGTCCCATAAATTATATTGTATTCCCCCAAGGTCTAACCTTCCTGTAGGGACCAGTGAAGTGTAATCTTCATCACGGTTGTGGATCAGTCTGTGTAACATTTGATTAATTTGTACAAATGCAGAAGCTTGTAGGATCGCCTCAGATGCTCAGGTCGGGACAATCCTGAGATAACATGTTTGGCAAGGGCATCTTGTTTATTTCTCTCTTTGGTGTAACAGGTTTGGAGCATGCAAGACAAAGTAAATATTTCCAAATCTAGACTAAATGTATATCAAATAAAAACATGTCATCCATATATATCTATATATGTTATTTTTGTCAGGCACAGATACAAAGGGTCAGTGTTTTGATACCTGTAGTACACAGCAAGGTGTCCTTCTTCTATCTTGTGAATGGAGGAGTGCAACATGATGGCCATCACGCCTGCTATTGCTCCAAATACGGCTCCTACGTGTGGCATAGTCATCCTTGCTAGTACTTGCCTACAGGTATAGAAAGCATAAACATACTGACATTTTTGAAGTGAAGTTTGTTTATACAACAATATGTACTCAGGTCACCTTAAGCCCTGAGGCCAGACCTTCACTGTAACTAGCAGCAGCAGTAGACAGTCAGTTACCAGTGTTTTAAGTAGACGTAGCTAAAACTAAAGCGGTCTTACAGAATAGTCCTGCGACAAATCCTACATTCATGAAGGTTTGAATGTTGGGCCCGTTATGCTCAAAACTTTATTGTCTTAGACACCGTAGTTTGTGGAGCTGCATAATGGTATTGCATTATACTGGAAGGTAAATCTAATATTTAGTCTATCATCAAATGGAATAGACAATCTATTATAAAATATGACATATAAACATCAATTTTTTTTGACAAACATTGAAAGGGGTGCACCTGCTTATAGATATTTCATTGAAAACTCTATTACTACAGAACTTAACTGCATCTTTGTCAGCAAAGCAAGATGAAGAAAATGCTCTTTAAGTGTTTCTTGATTGTTGAATTTGTTGTTAAGTATAAATGCAGCAACATTCACACGTTTGATGGCTTGTTATGTTATTGTTTCTGTCAGCTAGCGTCACCAGACAGAGCCAGGAGGTCCTGACTGTAACACAGGGACACCCTTTGAGAGTATGCTAGTTCATTTATACATTTAGCATTAAGACCTTCTGCAACAAGTCTATGGTTAACGCGTTTGAGACAGCAAGTGTTCACCCTGTAGTGATGGATGAAACAGTTATCGTAGTAAGATACCAGAGCATGGTCATTAACGGTAGCTGCCTCCATTAGAAACAGCCCTTCATGAAGCAGACTGAGACGCCAACATACACGACGAGCTAGCGTTAGCTTGTAGGATCAGGCTACTCGTAAGGAAACTAACGAGCTGCTGCTCTGTCAATTCATGAAGCAACATGTTTGTACCACAGATACAGTCTCCTGCAACAAAACCACCAAACCGGACGTCTGAATTCATTTATTTCAGCAGTAGCAAAGGCTGAAACACGCTTCAGTTTGTAACGTTAGCTAGCTAACTGGGTCAGATAGCAAGCTAGCGCTCATCGTCACCGGGTGGGTTTCGGAAGTCAGTTTAGCTATTATTTCAGTTAGCTTCAACGTTACCGTCAGCTTGAGGAAACCAAACGAGTTAACTCACCTGGCACAACGCCGGAATACACTTATCAATATGTAGCGGTAAGAATAAATGTCTGGTTTATGATGAACAAAATGAGAACTGTTGGAATCGTTTCCCTTTCTGGTTTAATCATTCACGTGCCCGCCCCCTCCTCCTGCCTCCCAGGTCACGCTCTCGATTTGACTGAATACGTCGTGCTGCCTTCAGGTGCTGGAGGAAATACGAGTTATTATGGCATTCGTTTTAGTCCAACTATTTGTTTAGTATAAATAGATCAAATAAAATGTGTGCTTTAAATATTCAGATGGCAGTAATGTCACAAGATCTTAAATTCTGCCTTAATTTGAACATGCAGTGGACTAAAAATGTGTATTTTATATCACGTATATATATATATATATATATCACATATATATATATATATATATATATATATATATATATATATATATATATATATATATATATATATATATATATATATATATATATCACATACATATATATATATATATCACATATATATATATATCACATATATATACATATATATATATCACATATATATATATATATATATCACATATATATATATATCACATATATATCACATATATATCACATATATACATATATACATATATATATATATACATATATACATATATATACATATACATATACATATACATATATATACATATACATATACATATATATATATATATATATATATATATATATATATATATATATATTAATCTAAAGCTATTACCTAAGTATCTATCTATGATAGGTAACGGCTTTAGAAAAAAAATCTAAAAGTGAAAAAAAGGACTGATTAAGTGATTAAGTACCAGAAGCCATACTTCAAATTTACATCAGTAGACTATTAAATATATATGCATTTAATTTACAGTCTGATGAACTGCAAATTAAATATTTCAAAATGTTGTAGTGTATTTGTGTTTCAGTGTCTGGTATTCATCGCAAATAGCATACCGTTTATGCACCACAGTACATACAAATATATTCACAAAAATGTGAAATGATGTTACTCTTCTTGTCCTTGTTTGCATTTCACCAGCTCCCAAGAGAATTTTGAACCCAGGGTTGGTTCCATAAACAATCAGTTTCCTGTATGTGTGCAGGCAGTTGTCTGGTCCACTGTGTGAATGGAAATAACCACATACTTTCAACTGCTTAACGCGTGCAGAGACGAGACTAAACACGGTATGTGCCATACATTTATACAATTCACATTCCATCATGCATAGTTTTTCAGCAGCAAAGTTTTACTCCAATCAATATTACACGTAAAATAATAAATAAGTCTTGGTTACAGCTAAAACTCAATAATACACATTTAAGTTAAAACATGAATAGCTTACCATATCATGCTGTTGCATACATTGTTTTAGAGCATTACATGTATGTAAAAAGACACAGTATGGAATCACAAAGCTTTCAGATAGTGTAACTCTGATAAGGCACTTGTTGACAGAATACATCGCTAACTCTTAGCACTTAGACACACAATCTTTGGTCAGTTTCTACAGCTTCTGGGGTTGGGCTTTCACTGCTCTGTACTGAGTCCAGCTCCAGTCCAGATCCTGGTGAGAGAACAAACACGGTCAACCTGCATGATCCATGGTCTTTGAAGTCAATCAAAAATAGTCAACAGGGAGTTAATCTAAAGAACTGTTCACATGCACACACACACTGCCTCACTCCTGTATACCGTACCATGACACTGTGCTCCATCTCCTGGGTGGCGTCTTGCAGCAGAGATGTTAGTTGACCCAGATAACGCTGATTCTCATCGAGTAACTGATTAACAGTTTCACTAAAAAAAGACAAGAGTGTATGAATGTTTTTTTCCCAGTGATTACCACCTCTGACCCAAGAAATGTCAGAATTGTAAAAACAAAAAAGCGTTCACGTTCAAATACACATACTACCAGTATGCCAGAAAAAGTATTGACCATGTCCCAATACATAGTATGTCAAAAAATGCAGTGTGCCAAAAATACCAAGATGTCCCTCTGCATCCAGTCGCCTTTTGCAGCATGCAAGCCAGCATGCTTTCCTCGCTATTCGACCCATAATCTTCTGCACAGCAGATATACGAGCAGGATGTTCAAAGTTCAAGGTGCACTTTCATACAAAGTAGTACGTCCAAAATGAATGCATTCTGCATGCAGCATTATTTACTTTGTAAGGGCAGCTGCAGTATGTACTTCAATAAATTTTTTTTAAAAAAGTATGCAAGTTGGAATGCAGTGTTTATCTTTCAGGATTTTTGGGCTTTATACTACCTTTTTTCCCCTTTTGCAACACACGAAAATAACACATCCACTATCACACAGTTGTTGAAACTGACAATCAGAGAACTGAACCCCAGCTCAAGTCTCAACAGCACAATTTGCTGTTGAGACAATTTGTGTTTTGCAACACACTGCTCACGGTTTACTACTCAAGATGCAGGAATCTGAGAAAGTCATTTTGTTGGCCATTTAAAAAAAACTGCCATTTAAAATGCCACAACCATGGACCATTTAGCTGATACAGGTGCCTCATGGCCAAACACCTAATTGCTTGATTATCCACTCACCCGTATCTATCAATATAAATTTAGAATGTAAGCACTATAAAAACAGCACAGATGCATACCCTTTTACAATAACAAAGGAAGCCAACATTCAAACGAGAGGAAGCGGTAGAGGGAGGGTGAGGGTGAGAGTGAGAGTGAGGTAAGGGTAGATATTGATGCAGGTGCTGTCCAGGGCTGGATGCCCGAATCAAGGTGCCTCTCTAGGTGAGACACAGCCTAACCACTTCTCTTTCCTCTGTTTTTCATCTGTTTTATTGTAATAGAGTACACAACTGTAATGTATATTGTATGTGCTAATAAGCATGCTGTAGTGATTTGTTGTGAGGAAAAATACATAGGTTTTGTTTCAAAATGTCCCTGCAATGGTCTAGCGACTTGTTTAGGGTGTATCCTGCCTTCGCCCAATGTCAGCTGGGATGGATAAAGCAGTTAAAGATAATGGATGGATGATTGTTTCAAAATGTATTTGTTTCTGCACATGTATCTCTGCAGAATCGGCTCCATACATATAACTATTATTGAGACAGAGCAGAGTGTAGTTGGTTGGACACAATCTTTTAACATAAATTAAGTGTGTGCACAAGTTTCATTTTGAAAAGTGTTTATGTAGTTTTGATTCACTTTGCAGGATATATAAAGTGTTTTGCGCTTTGGGTGTGTGTTTTTTTCTAATTGTGTTAAGTGTTTTGACAAACTGAGCCTTGTTTTCAAGACTGTGTGTTAGTCATTGCAAACAACTGTATTGTCCTCAAGTCATTTGAATAAAGGGGAATGGGAGTCCTTTTTCCTTCTTCAAGCTACTAGACTTTGTGGTGCATGGTGACCTCTTGTGGCAGCTTTGTGATTTGAACCAAACCCAGCAGCTGGTTTTAAAAGATCATTAACCTTGTACTGCACAGGGTAGATTTAAATCATCTTCTAAAATGCAGCTAGTGACGCTACAGACTGTTATTGTGTGACTAGTAGTCCCTTAACAGTGTTTTTCAGATACAACTATGATGTATACTTGTGACTTGTATGGAGCTTACCCGTCAGTTGGTTGTTGCATTAGTGACTGTGATGGAGTATTGTTCTGGGCCTAAACACACAACCACACACTGTATTAGCCTAAGTTTAATTTGACATGTAATACTGCATTGCAGAGCTTCACACACCAGAAACATCACTGATAGCTGAGAATATTTTCTGTAGTGCCATTCGTTATATACTCACACAGGCAATCTTGAGGAGGTACCAGAACTCTTTCTGTCTCTTCATTTGCATCTGCATCACTGCAGCCTCTGCAGTTTTTATGTTCTCTACCGCCCTCTCCAATTTAGGGAACAAATCAACGATGCGTTGCTTACACACGAGAATTGTACTACAGGAAGAAGAAAAAATAAAGATGAGGACAACCACAAAAGACACAAAGGGACCTGTTAAACAATATCTTAGATGCACTGAACTTTGCATGATTGTATGTGTGTGTGTGGTTGTCTGTTTAGACTACTGGATACCTTACCTCAGGTGACTGTACAAGTCTTTCAGCACTCTATCCTGGTTCTGAACTGTTTGGAGTATCATCTTCACCATGTCCGAGCTGTCACTGTAGCCATGTGGAGGGTCAGGACCTGTACGAACACACACTTCTATGATCATCCATGTTCTATCATCTGACAGAGGCATGTAAACAAATACTGCATGCCATCTTGCTATTCACAACGACCATGCTGAGGAATTAATTTAACAATCGTGACACATTTGTTTAGCCAATTTAATTATTTGTTATACAGAATTGCATACATAGAGTAATCAGATTCCACTGTAATTGGCTATGAACAACAAAAGCAGGAGCTCCTACAACTGTAGTCTATTATTTTAAAAAGATGTACAGAGTTGTACTTACTTTTGCATTTAGCTTTCAGTTGCTTGTAGAGTTCAATAGCCTTTTCCTCACTGAAAAAAAAGGCAAAGAGGGCGTTATTTTTATTTATTTTCAAATCATACATTCGCAGTCAGATGTCCATGTGTATATTGAACAGTTTGTTCTTGCTGTAATCATTCCTGCTGTTTATACTGGCATACAGAGATACTCACAGCTGTTCCATTACATCTCCCTGTCTCCTCGCAAATGGACTCCTCTGCAACTCCACAATCTCTGAATGCAGAGCCACTATCTCTTCATCCAGATACCCCATATCTGCAACCTACAGCAGATAACACCCTTAGCATGCAGTGCTTTTAAATAACTGCAAATAAGTTTACAACTGCTAATAAGTAACAACTGTTCTACCTTTGAGAACCCATCGGCCTTCTCTTCATTTTCCTGCCAGGTCTTCAACATCTTTTCCGAAGCTTCAGAAAAACACACAACAACCACAGATAGTTCACTAAGGGCTATATTAAATGACTTTCAATTATGTATCCCAGCAGGAGATTAACATCCACTCACAGATGCCAATGTGTCTCTGCTTGGTGTACTGCTCAAGGTCATTCTGGATGCTGGTCTTAAAAAAAGCCAGCTTGGCTCGGAGCTGCTGCGACTGGGAGAACAGCAGGTTCTTGTACCGTGTTAAGTTGGTGTTGTAGCGCAGCAGGCTCAGCCTACACATACACAAACACAAGGTAGGTAGATGTTTCATTGTGTGGGTGCATGCATGTGTATGTGTGTGTGTGTTTGTGCACTTACATGGCAGCCCTCTGTCCCTGGTACAGACGAATGTAGTCCTCTTTCAGTCCGCAGATGTAGCTGACTGCTTCGCCCCACACCTTTCTCAGTGCAGACAGTGGGAGCTGCGTCTTAGTCTCCCTGACTGAGACAGCACACAGATCAGACAACAAATTCAAATAAGTTGCCATAACTTTCAAAGTATTTGGATCTTGCACTCGGAGTAAAAACTCATTGTAAACTGAGAAGAAACTGTAATATTTATGGATTTGAAATTCAACACACTGTTTTAATAACATATACTTAACAACAACAAGTAGACCATCATCATGTAATAATCTTACAAGTGTCTAGTGTTTTTTTAATACTAAGTGTTTAGAAAACGTCAACTTTACTAGAATTGTCATATGAACTTTGACCTCTGCATTTAGCCTATCCTAAGCATTTGAAGCTGGGACTAAACCGCCAACATTGTGGTTAAAGGACAAGCCGCTCTACTCACACAGCCACTCAAAGAAGTGAGAAGAGTAACTTTTATAACATATTTCTACAGCTCAGTATACAGTTATTTATCTCACCTATAAAGTTGACACTGTCTGGCAGAGGTCTGGCAGTCAGCGGTCCAGAGTACTTGGTCAGGGTCTTATCGAACAGGAACACTATGGAGCTGTCCCAGCCTTGCTGAAAGCAGAGAATGAATCTCACTTTGAACACTAAAGCGTGTTAGTGGAGGTTTTCTCACTGGTCCAGTCTAGTATACATGCTGAGGTTTAGACTCGCCGAAACATTTTCTTCTAGAAAAATCAGACAGGGTGGAAACAAGCAACCGCCATGCCCTCATTCATACAGTCTGCTCACATATTGTCAAATAATGTTTCACATTTTACATTATTACCGTACGTATTTTTATTCTACCAAAGACCCTTTGGGAAATAGATGTTAACTTAACTGCACTGTTGAATTATGTAGAGAAAACCACTGCATTACCAGTGTAATGCAGACCAAATTTCTCAAATTTGCTGCTTATGTACTTGTGGATGGGTCCGTATGACATTCAATATTTGTGTTTATCTGTGTGTCACATACCAATCCCTCTGGCAGACAGTGTGCGGGTGGTCTGCGTGGGTCGAGGGAGATTCCCGTCTCCAGCAGCAGCTCTTGACTCAGCGGGGAGATGTGTGTCTGAGTGTGTGTCTCCAGACGGAGCTGGAGGGAGTGTAAACTCTCCTCAGCACCCAAAACCAAAGAGTGTAGCTGGGCCGACGTCATGTCCAGCACATGAATCACCTGCGGAAAGAAAGGCACAAAGCCGGGTCGTTTGCTTTGTGGGCTGTCCTCATCTGGGATATATAAAACCGTAAATGCAATCAATTCAATCTGGTTTAAGTGAGTCTTAATAAAAAAGGCAAGGATCATATTATTAACCTTCAAGCTTAGAATATTCTGCAGAGCTGTGTAGCAGTGTGGCTTGTTTGTGTCAGAATCCAGTCCTCCACCACGCGTTGCAGCGTCCCACAGTAACAACATCTGCAGAAGGGACTCGACCGGTTCCAACAGTGGCCTGTGAAAACACACACACACACACACACACACACACACACACACACACACACACACACACACACACACACACACACACACACACACACACACACACACACACACACACACACACACACACACACACACAGCAAGTTAGAATGAGGGACGCTTGACTAGGAGGTCTGAAAAAGCATCTTTTTTTTGGTCTCTACCTGCTGAGATTGTTGGGATAAGGGAGATGTGTGGAGAATCTGACTTCTCCATTCATGTCCTCTACTGCCATAATGTCTTTGGGACCTTTGTTCTTGACTTTGCTCGTCCTACAAAAGAAGGCAAACGCACAAAAAGAGGGAACTGAAAATAAAGCCGACAGATTAAAAACTAGACCAATAAAATGTTTCAAACATTCAGAATAAAATCTGCATCCATTTTTTTTGCAGATTAATATAATTGTTGTGATCACAATCACATCAATAAAAAGTGTATTTCATACCAACATTTTGTATCCTGTATATTCCTGGTTTACAGAGTATACACTGCTCAATATAAAATATACCTAGTTCAGTATATTTATATAATATGGTAACACTCAAGCGTAACATTTTGCTGTGATTTATAATTACTGCAGTCATCAAATTATTTAGGATTATTAGATTTTCTAAATATATGTGTATTAGTTGCAAAATACATTTTAAACATTGAGAAATTGTGAAATGTTAAATCCTCTAAATGTGTGTTTTAATGTCATGTGTATGACTAGGTTATTTTGAAGACGGACGATAAATGCATTGCTGCCATGTTGACTCACCATTGTACCGGCTGCATGTGGTGTAAAAAGGGGCGAAAACCACAAATATATTCAAAGATCACGGTCCCAAAGCTCCAGTAGTCCACAGTTACAGTGTAGGGTTTACTCTCAAACAGCTCTGGAGCCTGACACACATAGAGATAGATTTATTGATGACATCGATTGAAAAAATAACCACATTGCATGCAGAGGAATGCATTACTGATGCAACACTTACTAGATACTGGAGAGTTCCAACAAAGGATGTGCAGAGACTGCCCTGATCGAGGTCTTTTGCATAACCCAGATCTATTATTTTATGGACAAGCTGGAGGAAAACACAATTTCATAATGAGAGCATATACTATATTAAATTGAAGATTACACAGGCTGCATGCATGTAAAAAAGTAAATTAATTCACCTTCCCACCAATCTCCTGCAGAACTATGTTCTCTGGCTTTAGGTCTCTGTGGATTATCTTATTTTCATGGAGGTATTGGATACCAGAGCCTGTGTTTGTAAAACAAAACCATTCCATATACATTTAGGTATCAACATGTGATTACTGTGACTTTTGTAAAAGTAAAAGCAGAGGGAAACAATACCAATGTCACTGATCAGCGAGAGGACTTCACTCTCCTTTAGTCCACAACAATTTTCTGGTTTATTCAAAACCTGAATAATGATGTACAGAGGTTAACAGTGCAATGTTTGATAAGAAAACAAATTGTATGGGGTCTTAATAAAATACCCACTTGGTACCTTGCGTAGGTCTCCTCTTGAGCAGTACTCCATGGCCAACAGGGGTAAGTCATTTAAAGCAATGGAGCTCAACTCCTCTGGAATTTCTCTGGCCTGAACAACGTTCACATGATTCAGCCTGTTCAGTTTGAAAAGAAAAAAAATGTACAGTGAAGTTTGTTCATAGGTTGCTTTTTGAACATAAGTGGAGGATTTACACTCACTTCTTCATGATCTGAATCTCTCTGCCCCAGCGGTCTTTGTTCTTGGAGTTCAGCTCCAGCCGACAAAGTTTCACTGCAATCTTCTCTCCCAACTCCTGCTCCAAACACAGACAGTGAATAAAACCAAGCCAAAGAAGAGGGTCTGGGGTTTATGTTCTCCTTGGCATACAGATGGCAGGACTTACAAGGTGCTGGTACAGGTAGACGTGCCCAAAGCCTCCCGTCCCGAGTCTCTCCTTCATCTCCCAGGAGCCACACAGCTGGCTCTGTTTGAGTGCAGTCCGCTCCATCGTGTGAGGGTCCTGCAGCCGCTGGGCAACGGAGACTTCAGCTAGAAAAGAGGAAACATACCAAATCTGTCACTGTCCAGGAACATTATGGACAATAATAGTGTTGAAGCAAGGTGGTAGCGCTTCATCACACCTTCTGTTCTTAAAGCCATTTAATGTATGCATTTACACATCTTCCTCTATGCATCTGCAAGGGGGAAGTGTTATTTCAATTGCTCTTTACGACTTATTATTATATTATGTATTATAATGCTTTGTCATGCGAAAATATCATACATGTTCGTAAACCATTTCCCACTCGATTTACCATGTTAGCCACATATTGCAGCATTGTTAATCTTATATCATACAGCTGCTTTTAGTGTTATTGTGTCTGTACAGAGAGCGGAAGGGAAACAGCGTCACAGCAGCGTTAGCTGTCCTGAACACTGTGTTGTTATTGGGGAGCCAATGTTACAATGTTTGGTTCAGAGAAGTTGGATAACTCAAAGACAGGTGAATAAATAGTCTACTGAAGACAACATCTCACGCTACAAACATCATAAACTCACCAGGAGGCCAGAGGCGACAGATGACTGTTAGCTCAGTGTGGGTTTCAGAACATTGTTGCTCCAAAGTTAGCTAACCGTGTATCTAGTTCACGGCTCGGCGTGTTGGTATGTGTTGGAGGAAAGGTGGTCGAGTCGGCGAAATTATACCTTCACCCTTTACAGTCCACCAAACACGGCTTTAAAGTTAAAGTTTGTCTTGTGTTTCGTTGTAGTTTTGGAGTGGAAGCTGCGAGATATCTGCGCAAAGTGAAAGTGGAGACTGACAGGCAAGCGGTATTTCTGCGCATGCGCGTCTGATTTAAGAGCAGCGGACAAGACGCACATGAGGTTTTCTGAGGCGTTACTGCCTTTGGTCGGGGCTTTCCCATCACATCCACACCCAGACTAGCTAACAACGAGGAAGCTGATGCATTTTAAATGAACAGGGGTGTTAAATGAACCAATTCGTTTTTATTTTATTTTATTGTTTTACCTTGAAAGCAACCGTGTCCATCATAAACAGCTAAGAACTAATATTTCCAAAATGATGACACGGTCTTAATTTGTCCACTAGATGGTGCCATATGCACAGGTTCAGCCATGATCTGAAGGTCATTATTGTATAGTAAAACTGTGTCTTATTATTTCAACAGATGCACACATTATGATCAAGACCTCAATTTCAAAAGAGACCCCTTGCATACACAAATAAACACTTATGCTACAGTACAAGCATACATAAACACACAAATTCACAGCAAACACAATTCCCATTCACAATAGATACATTTTGGCTACAAGTGGCATTTAAAAACATTATGATGAGTATGCTATATATGTATATATATATATATATATATATATATATATATATAAAAGCATAATTTCTCCAGCTTTTACACAAGAAATGAGCACACACTAGACCAGAGGACCAGTGCTGCTACTAGTAACAATAGAACATACTTTTCTGAAACTCTCTGTACTTTTGTTGCATTTGTTCCCCTCTGTGTGAAACAGAGTTTGTGAAGCATTACATATTTCAGACATTATCCAATTACAGATTCAATGACAATGTTCTTTGTTTAGCAAGTGTTCAACCATGAATGAAATTGTATCTTATTAGATATTAATTCCATATCATATTGCCTCACTTTCTCAACAAGTTGCATAAATGTCAAATCTGTTTGTTGTCAGTGTAGTTTATTTAGATGTGCAGGTGAATTCATATATTCATATCCAGATAAGTACATTGTGAAAGTAAAAAGTAAAAAAAGTAAAAATATGCATGCACACCAGTTGCTTCTCAAAACAACTTTTTAGCCTCACAATTTTCCATTTTGGTTTAACGGAATTCTTGGTGGAAAGAGGAAGCAGACAGGTATCTCATGATTGAAGAGAGAAGCCGAAACACACATGTGATCAGAGTGGGTCAGGGTCAGATGATGAAAGCGTGAATAGTTTGGATGGTGAAACTCAATTGTTTTCTGCCTGTTTACTAGTCGTTTGTCCAGTTTGACACAGGAGTAAGATAAGTATTAAAATGATTAGCAAGTTTTGGGTCAGAGATTTTTGGCACTCCCTTTAAGTTGAAATGGAATTCATAAAAAAGAAGATACTAAGAAATGACTTCCCTTCATGGAGTTTAAAAAAGTTCTCAGACAGAAAATGAGGCAACCGCATTTTGATCAAGATACTGGATAGTTCTGTAAAGTCAAAAAATAAATTATGACTCACACTCTGTTTCTAAGGATTTCTTATTTTTTCTCTGCACTCCCACTGTCTATATATACATACTATCCTATGTTACTGTGCAGGATGCAACCCTAATGTTATAAGGGAAATAACACAGTGGTAATCATACTTTTACGGTGTTAAGTTTAATTCTATGGGACTTAAATAAAGGGCGATGGTGAACAGTATAACAAAGGACACATCTCTTCACGGGTAACGCATGCTTGAAATCTGGAACATTATTATTACCAACACCTCCAGTGTAACTGTAGAGATCGAGCAAAATCTAGAAGAGATGGATTAGAGCAAGTAGAAGAAGGAGAGCAGGAACTCAAAGAGGTGAGTCTTGAGCATTTGGCAGTTGATATGGAGGGTGACTGTCCAGACTGGGCTTGGGGGAGGTAGAAGACTCAAAATCAAACAATTTGCAGCTGGCCTCAACCACACATATCCTGGGTTGTCCTGGGTTGAGTCATTTCTGTGTGACAGTTCTTCTTTTGGTAAAACACCTGTGAAGCTTAAAGTACACATTTATCAGTGAAGGCTATTGGAGCCAATACATAAATCAATGTTTGTTATTCAGTTGTTCCACGCTTACTGACTTCATGCATGTTGGTCTTGTTGATCCTTTACGTTCTCCGGTCCACAAAGCCCGGCGCAAAGGTGTCATATCCGTCTATTGTTACCATCAAAGAAGAGGAAATGTTAGTAACTCCGACGTCAGAGTATTTGATGAGGAAAGAGTTAAAGTATGGGGGGAGTTTAGTCTAAAAATCCCCATGCACAATCCAAAACAATGCGTATTCTTAGGGGAAGCTGTGGTACATTATGTACACAAGATGTGCAAAGAATGACAGACAGCCGCTCTGTCATCCAAACCACATTTAAGTAAAGAAGGTGTCTGTGTGTAATATGTGCGTAAGTATGCGTAATTTCAGGTTGTGATGTGCTTTACTACATGTTGCCTTGTTTGTTTATGCTGAAAACAGTGGATGCTATTTTTATTGAGACCGGAAATGCACCACGACAGAATGAAAGAAATTAACATCTACTTAATAGACGATGAATCCCTGAGCTTCATTGCCATGTTTGAAATCGTGACTACTTTGGTGGTACTTCCACCATAAATGCAACGAAGGAAATATCTCAACCCATTGATCTTAACGTTTGTTGAAACCAATCTTCTAAGAGCACAACATTCAACTTTCATTAATATAAAATTGTTATAGTAGGTTCAATATGGAGGATGATGGTGTATGTCTGATTCATGTTTTCGGTCCTTGTCTGATTGTTCGTATAATTGGTTGTTATGCTGTTATGCATTCTTTTTTGATTTATTCTGTTTTTTCTTGTCTAGTTTGAGTTAATGTGTAACTTGAATGAACTTAAAATAAAACGATTGAAAGAAAGAAATCTACCTTTTAAGTCAAAATAAATTAGACTGAATTAACTGGAATTGATGCAAAAGATTAAAAAAAGCTTTTCTTTCCTATAATGATGCATCAATTAAATCAGTGTTTCAATGGGGCATGAGACCAAGCAAATACAGAAGACATATGTAACGTTGCCATTTAGTGTGGGAAAATGTAATCTAATCTAATTCCACAGTTTATTGAGGGGAAATGAGGGATCAAGGATTTGATACCAGTTTGAGCCACCAAGACGACTTGAGTAAGCTTAAACTTTAGAGTAAAAGAGACTTTAGATGTTTTCTTCTATGTTTTAGTTTCTACAAACCAAAGTTCTATTTTGTGACAACATTTTCGAATTAAATTAACATAATTGATATGAAACTCAAAAAGTTGAGTGGGATGTGCTCTTCTGCACCTACAGCTGCAGCAGTTGTCATTGTACACATGACCAATTTTGGCGATATTATTTTGAAAAGTCTCACTGTGGTTCAAGAGGGAATGAGGGGAAGTTCAGTGTGTGTCATAGGAAATGACAAATTCTTTTTGTCAAGTCTTTGCTGATCAGCAATTGCTCCCCAGTGATGTTTTCATATCTTTTCCTAAACCACTCCCACGTGGCCTGTGTGTTTTTTAAATAGGAGGTAACAGGGGGAGGATCAGCACTGCAGCACCAGAGCAACTACCAGCGTGAGTCTGGGTCCGGCCACAGCACAGGTGCATATCAGAGGATGCACAGAAGAGATTACCTTAGCGGGAAGAAATAACAGCGAACTTCATCAGGATTTGCAAGTCTGGAAAGAAAGGTAAGCTGTAACAAAGTATTCAAGACTGTGACATTGAGCAAAATATAAGAAGTGGTGCTACGTTACTGTTAGAATAGTAAGTTAATTAAAGTGAGGTCAGTTTTATTCATAGTATACTTAAAGTGTACCTGCAGTAATTGTGGTCGCCAAGTCCCTTTGAAGCTTTTCATAAATCACAAATTGTATTTGTAATATTGGACCTGGAAAGATGACTCATGAGAAAACAACTATTTTGTGAAGATGAAAGTGTTTGTTGACAGAAATCTTGCACAGTGAAGTTTAACCATACAACCATTTTGTCATTATCAAACTGATATTGTATCTCAGAAATATCTAGAAATTCAATGTTTGAACTGTACGCATTGAAAAACGAATGCAATGCAATGGTGTGCACATGCATGGAGTAAACAACAAACCTAAAATTACTTCCATATAAGGGCACAGGAGCCTTGAATCCAGTCTGCCTGTTTTGTTTTGTTCCATTTCTGTAATTTTGTTTAATTTTTCTCTCCGTCTTCAGATAAAAATATCCCCAAAAAGGAGAAGCGAAACCAGAAGTGAAGATGAACCTGTTAGTCATTATTGCCATCTTTGCAGCATTCAGCGTTGATGCGGTAAGCAATAATACAAGGAAGTAACTTTAAGTTTAATAGACATACTGAGGAGGTCAGGGAGTTTTATAGAAATGTCTCAATCAAGTTTATCTGTGCTTCTTTCAGACTTTTTCACGAAGAAGGTCTAAAAATAGTCGGTCACCTTCACCTCGTGGCACTAACAGGGGTAAGACAATGGTCAGGGCAACACTTACTATTCTGCATTTGTTGCATCAGGTGAGAGACATTAATTATTTTTTTGCAATGTGATCCTCAGTTATGTGTCAGTCTGAGGATGGGAGCAGTTACAGGGGATTTGTTTCTCAGTCGACATACGGAGGCAGATGTCTCAACTGGAACAGGTTTCGCATCCCCTCAGGAGCCTCAAAGGGACTTGGCGACCACAGTTACTGCAGGTATACTTTAAGTCACCAATCTGGGGCCTCGACATGTTTTGTTGTTATATTATGTGTTTAATATTATTTCACTTGAATGCCAGGAACCCTGACCAGATGTCGATGCCGTGGTGCCGTGTCCGAAGAGGAAGGAGGATTGTGAGAGAATTTTGCAACATTCCCAGATGTAAGGATTGATTGGGGATTTTAAAAATCATTGATGTATTGTATGGTTGATTTGGACCTTTCCATTAATGTGTGTTTCCTGATTCCATACAGGTTCTACACCAACAACAAAACCTCCATCGGCTGTGGATACAGGTAAGAAGTGTTGTTTAAATAGACTATTTTCTCAATGTCATCTTTTGATTCCTTCATCATCACCCACTGACTCGTCCTGTGTGTCCCTGCAGAGCTGACGTGTGGCGAGAGGTCTGAGCAGAGGATGCATAAAATTGTAGGCGGTTCTTTCACACCAATAGAGTCGCACCCATGGGTCGCTGCTCTCTTTGATCGGCGCAGCAGATTCTTCTGTGGTGGCTCTCTCATCGCACCATGCTGGGTTCTCACAGCTGCACACTGCTTCTCTGATGGGTGAGACCAAACACACACTCAGAAAATACAATGTACTTTTGTTTCTCTATATATTACTTATATATGTAGATATGTAGTCTTACACAATCGTGTTTGTTTTTTGTTCAGTGAGGTGAATAACATCAAGCGTCTCTCTGTGTACCTGGGGAAGACTGCACTCAATGACACTGATGCTGACAGGGAGCAGAGCTTCACTGTGGAAAAACTGATCATCCACCAAAATCACGAGTCCAACTATAACAATGACATAGGTGCGCAGACTTGTACTGTGTGTGTGTGTGTGAGAGAGAAAGATACAGAGCTGTACAGGGGCTTTGTGTGCAGGATTCATAGCTGTGCTTGTCTTTGCATTTCAGCACTGTTGAAGATCAAAAGCAGAAATGGAGGGTGTGCGGTGAGGTCGGCGTCTGCACGGACAGTGTGTCTTCCTCCATCTCATACTCAGCTTCCTGCTGGATTTCAGTGCAGCATCGCAGGATTCGGGAGGGAGAGATTCGGTATGCACTGCAGAACCGCTAACCCACAGATCTGTGAAGGATCTTTCAGCTTTTCCCCCTGATTCTAACTGACACTTGTCTGCAGCGGCGTGGCATTTCTCGCAGTTACTGAAGCAAGCCAAGGTGAATCTGCTCCCGCAGACTGACTGTACAGGTCAATTGTACTATGGAGATCGCATCACTGAGAACATGTTCTGTGCTGGGAGCCCTGACTGGAGCATCGATTCCTGCAAGGTAAGCTTAGTGTATGAATGAATGTCTTTAGCCTTGTTTTGAATGTCAGCACAAAAACAGAAGTGCTTAAAGAACAGAACTTATGCAACATGTTATACATTTCTGTAGCATTAAAAAAGATCTGAGGATCTAAGGTTATTGATTATATCCTTGTCTACCCTTAAGTGGATTTATTTATGCTCTGAGTTTGACAATTTATTTAAAGAGTGGCTTACCATGTCAGAAGGACCGGCCAGACAACCAATAATTACTTTTATTCATGGGGTCAATAGAGGAATTTAGTTTACTTGTCTAAATGCGGGCTCTGCCTAAAATACAATAATGTAATCAATAATTAATACTTGGATATTAGTCATTCAATGTATCACATTTAAATATATAGTGGTGTACTGGGGTTTAATGGGCCAAGAAGACATTTGACTCATTTGTCCACAATATTGTGGCTTCAAATCTCAAGTCATTGCATTGCTTATAGACAGTCAGTATCAATGTGGGCCTTTATAACAACATACGATATGATTGGATCTCTTCATGCTGTGAGTGTGACTGACTGTTGCCTCCTCCTCTCACAGGGTGACTCTGGTGGTCCGCTGGTGTGTGAAGTGGCAGGTCGGATGTTTCTGTTCGGGGTGGTGAGCTGGGGGGACGGCTGTGCCCGTAGGAACAAACCAGGGGTTTACACACAAGTCACCAACTACAACAAGTGGATCGCAGCCACAACAGGCCTCTCCAAATACACCGAAGGATTAATGTATCCCACAAAATGAAGCTATGGCAGAATGTTGCCTGTTGGGCATTTTATTTCAGAAAATTTTGTTAGCAGTTTTGTAGCTGATGGGAATTGCTGTTTTGCACAATGACGATTTAATGTAACGGTTCGAAGTGAACTCTTTTTTTTTGACTATATAGAGTATACAAATTGTGTATGTTGATTTTTCAGACTAAAAGTAGGCTTTTTTAAAAAGCTATTTGAAAAGAACTATATTTATCTTATTTCATGTAATAACCATTTTCTATTGTAGAAGGCTGGTCCTGCTGTTGTGCATTTGTTTTACAATAAATACAATATTTATATTACATATTCATCATGTTCATGAATCTCCAAGGTCCAAATCTCTCTCGTGCATGTCCACACTGTTCGACACATGCAGACATGTTCCTGTGTTCACACTGTTTGCCTAATGAAGAGTAGAGAGCATCAGCTGGAGGACTTAAATGTGTGTCTAACAAGTGAATACTGTAGCTTATGAAGTTAACTGCAGAAACAGAGAAATACAAAACCACTGAGTTGGTACTCAGACATTTCACTTTGTCCTTCAGTTAAGTGTCCACAAGTCAAACACTAGAGGGCACTGTTCAGTTAGAAATTACATTTTGGTAAAAGTTAGTTCTGTAAAGTCAAAAATAAATTATGACTCACTCTGTTTCTAAGGATTTCTTATTTTTTCTCTGCACTCCCACTGTCTATATATATATACACACACACACACACATACTATCCTATATTACTGTGCAGGATGCAACCCTAATGTTATAAGGGAAATAACACAGTGGTAATCATACTTTTACGGTGTTAAGCTTTATTTCAATGGGACTTGTTAAATAAAGGGCGATGGTGAACAGTATAACAAAGGACACATCTCTTCACGGGTAACGCATGCTTGAAACATTATTATTACCAACACCTCCAGTGTAACTGTAGAGATCGAGCAAAATCTATAAGAGATGGATTAGAGCAAGTAGTCTTGAGCATTTGGCAGTCGATATGGAGGGTGACTGTGTCCAGACTGGGCTTGGGGGAGGTAGAAGACTCAAAATCAAACAATTTGCAGCTGGCCTCAACCACGCATATCCTGGGTTGTGTCATTTCTGTGTGACATAGTTCTTCTTTTGGTAAAACACCTGTGAAGCTTAAAGTACACATTTATCAGTGAAGGCTATTGGAGCCAATACTGACAGGTGACTGACAGGTTCGTATGACTCTGACAGTGGACTGCGGACTGAACACGCCCCCCCTCCGATATCACACACACTGATCACTCCGCTCTGTATGTCTATTAAATAGTACCATTACATTACCCTTTTTTTGAGTCATTTAAGACATGCTGCAAAAGGGCACAATATCATCCGTCAACAACTTCTGCATGACTAACTGTTCTTTGTAAAACTCAGAACAAATGTTATATTAGGTAACAGTTTCATAACATACATTTACTTTCAGGATTTAAACTTAAGTTTTATGTATTGTTATTATTAACTAAACAGTTATTCAACATAAACCTGAACTATTGGGACCTGGGTGGACTACCAGTCACCAACATAGCTGCAGTGGATTATTCTGCCACATGATGCAGGCTACGTCCTAACTACTGAACATACTCTAGTGGTTTTACAACTCTGCCGCTGGAGGTTGTGCGTGTTGAAGTCTGTGTCATAGTAACTGGAGATGTTACTGGAGATGTTTCTGCATCAGAACCAGATGAGTTCAAGTCTCCATCGTTCACTATACATCCGTCCTTGGTGTGTCACCTTGCTTTAAGACCGAAGCAGACTTTGTACAGCAACACTGGTTCCAGGCTGAAGGTCTGGTAGAGTTCTGACGTTATTCTTGTCGTTGTAGGCCCGTCTGTAGCTCTGTTTCATCCTCTCATTGCTCTGTCTCACTTTGTGGAGGTCTGGCCATCCCGGTTGTAGATTAGCCTCCAGTGTAGGTACTGATTTGCCTTCCGAGCATCAGCTGAGCTGGGCTCACACCTGTGGCTTGAAGCGGGGTCGCTCTGTAGACCAAAAGAGCTAAGAACAGGTCAGTTTGTTTCAAGATCCGTTTGGCTGTCTGCACAGCTCTTTCTGCCTCACCGTTTGCTTGAGGGTAGTGAGGGCTGGAAGTGATATGTCTGAAATCATAGTCCTTAGAGAACTGCACGAAAGCTCCGCCTGAAAATTGGGGACCATTGTCTGTGACGAGTTCATTTGGGCATCCCCATCTAGCAAAGATGTTCTTCAGCTTAGCTCTCGTGGTTTCACCTGACATGTCATTGAGGTAGGCTATTTGTTAAACAGCGCTTGACTGCCAGATATACCGACTCAACACAAGTTCTGAGAAAGCACCAAAAACAACTTTTTTATTTTGCCCAGGTGCCACTTATATAGACGACAGTCACAAGACACACACACCTGAAATGCATTGGCAATATTTGGGCGCAAAATCAGTTGCTTCAATTAATACCCCCACTTGATCACACATTATTGACAACCATAAATCATAATGAAACAAACAAACAAGGAAACCAACTGCACTTAACTGGCTATGCCCCAAACAAGAACATGGAAAAAGTAAGTAGCTTTGCTTTAGTAGCTGGTTTTGCCATCAGGTCAGCTACCATCTGGTTTGTTGGGCAATACTCCAAACATACTTTACAGTCATTAACAGTTGATCTCACAAAATGGTATTTTATATCAATGTCAACATCGCTGTCTGCTGACTGGATTCTTGGCTAATGCAATTGTACCTTGGTTATCTTCAAAAATCTTAGGTACATCATACAGACAGTCATCAAGATGTCCAAGCAGTTGAGATAAGTAAAGACACTCTTGTGTGGTGGCAGCCAACGCCATATATTCTGCCTCACAAGTCGACAGTGCTACAGTTGGCTGCTTCTTGGTCTTCCAGGAAATCAGAGTACCATTCTCACTCAGACTGACACAATAATCAGTTGTACTGCGTCTGTCAGTTGCATCACCTGCCCAATCTGCATCACTGTAAGCA